>NC_087168.1:8549649-8577149 GCF_035594125.1 Scylla paramamosain
TGGAAATACGCCCAACATTCTTGACCTTTTCCTGACCTCTAATTCTTATGCTTCTCCGCTGGGCTCCTCCGATCACAATCTCATCTCTGTATCTTGTCCTATCGCTCCAATCCTTTCTCAGGATCCTCCTAAGCGAAGGTGCCTCTGGCGTTTTGCCTCTGCTAGTTGGGGGGACCTGAGGAGGTATTTTGCTGATTTTTCTTGAAATGACTACTGCTTCCGTGTCTGAGACCCGTCTTTGTGTGCTGAGCGCATAACAGAGGTTATAGTGTCTGGCATGGAGGTGTACATTTCACACTCTTTTTCTCGACCTAAACCTTCCAAATCTTGGTTTAACACAGCTTGTTCTCGTGCTATAAATGATAGAAAGGTGGCTCACAAAAGGTATTTAAGCCTTCCATCACCAGAATCTCATGCACTTTATATTTCTGCCTGGAACCATGCCAAGTCTGTTCTCCAACTAGCCAAAAACTCCTTCATGAACAGAAAGTGTCAAAACCTTTCAAGATCTAACTCCCCTCGTGACTTCTGGCATCTAGCCAAAAATATCTCCAATAACTTTGCTTCTTCTTCTTTCCCTCCTCTATTTCAACCAGATGGCACCACTGCTATCACATCTATTTCTAAAGCTGAACTCTTTGCTCAAACCTTTGCTAAAAATTCTACCTTGGACGATTCTGGGCTTGTTGCTCCCTCTCCTCCACCCTCTGACTACTTTATGCCACCTATTAAAATTCTTCGCTATGATGTTTTTCATGCCCTCGCTGGCCTAAACCCTCGGAAGGCTTATGGGCCTGATGGGGTCCCTCCTATTGTTCTCCGAAACTGTGCCTCCGTGCTTGCACTTGCCTAGTCAAACTCTTTCAGCTCTGTCTGTCAACATCTACCTTTCCTTCTTGCTGGAAGTTTGCCTACATTCAGCCTGTTTCTAAAAAGGGTGACCGTTCTAATCCCTCAAACTACTGTCCTATTGCTTTAATTTTCTGCCTATCTAAAGTTTTTAATGTATCCTCAACAAGAAGATTCTTAAACATCTATCACTTCACAACCTTCTATCTGAGTCAAGTCAGCTCTGCTGGTGATCTTCTGCCTTTCCTTACTGAGTCTTGGTCATCCTCTTTTAGAGGTTTTGGTGAAACTTTTGCTGTTGCCTTGGACATATCAAAAGCTTTTGATAGAGACTGGCAGAAAGCTTTGATTTTCAAACTACCCTCCTACTACGGCTTCTATCCTTCTCTCTGTAACTTCATATCAAGTTTCCTTTCTGACCGTTCTATTGCTGCTGTGGTAGACGGTCACTGTTCTTCTCCTAAATCTATTAACAGTGGTGTTCCTCAGGGTTCTGTCCTGTCACCCACTCTCTTCTTATTATTCATTAATGATCTTCTAAACCAAACTTCTTGTCCTATCCACTCCTACGCCGATGATACCACCCTGTACCATGTCGTTTCGTAGACGTCCAACCCTTCAGGAAGTAAATAGTTCACGCAGGGAAGCCACAAAACTCCTGATTTCTGGTCTCTCTAAAAATTTTGATTCGGATAGAGCAAACTTAGTATTGTTCAATGCCTCAAAAACTCAATTCCTCAATCTATCAACTCGACTCAACCTTCCAGAAAACTATTCCCTCTTCTTCAATAACACTCAACTGTCCCCCTCTTCTACACTGAACATCCTCGGTCTGTCCTTTACCTATAATCTGAGCTGGAAACTTCACATCTCATCTCAAACTAAAACAGCTTCTATGAAGTTAGGCGTTCTGAGACGTCTCCGCCAGTTTTTCTCACCCCCCCTAAAGCTGCTAACTCTGTACAAGGGCCTTATCCGTCCATGTATGGAGTATGCTTCACATGTCTGGGGGGGTTCCACTCATACTGCTCTTCTAGACAGGGTGGAATCAAAAGCTTTTCGTCTCATCAAGGTCTCTCCTCTAACTGACTGTCTTCAGGTTCTCTCTTATCGCCGTGTCTTCAGGCTCTCTCTTATCGCCGCAATGTTGCACCTCTAGCTGTCTTCTACCGCTATTTTCATGCGAACTGCTCTTCTGATCTTGCTAACTGCATGCCTCCCTTTCTCCCGCGGCCTCGCTGCACAAGACTTTCTTCTTTCTCTTACCCCCTATTCTGTCCACCTCTCTAACGCAAGAGTTAACCAGTGTTCTCAATCATTCATCCCTTTCTCTGGTAAACTCTGGAACTCCCTGCCTGCTTCTATATTTCAGCCTTCCTATGATTTGAATTCCTTCAAGAAGCAGGTTTCAAGACACTTATCCTTCAATTTTTTACTACTGCTTTGGACCCTTTTATGGGACTGGCATTTCAGTGGGCATTTTTTTTTTTTTTTTTTTGGATTTTTGTTCTCCTTGGCCAGTGTCCCTCCTACATAAAAAAAAGAAAAAAGACATTCATTATGATCTCCCACTCACACAACAGTACCCGTAAATTTCTTCATTTAATCATATGTCATATTTTCTATAGTACTGCAATACGCAAAGAGGAAATTAGTGAAGTCAACCAACCTAGAACTGACCCTGCTACTATCTGGAATATGGCGTAAAAAAAAAAAAAAAAAAAAAAAATTATATATATATATATATATATATATATATATATATATATATATATATATATATATATATATATATATATATATATATATATATATATATATATATATATATATATATATATATATTCCCAGGATGGATGAAACCAAAGGAGCTTATAATTATCAAAGAGTGAAAAGTCTATATTATTTCATTACGATTGCTGCAAGGTCAGGAAGATTTTGAGTTTCCATAATGAACAGCCACACTAAGGGAGCTTTTGTTAAGGACTGGGAAGTATACATATAGTATTTTGTTATAATTTCAGAATGCCAGTAAGATTTAAAATACTTTTTTTCACAATTAGCAATTTTACTATTTGGGCTTATCCTAAACTAATGACTAGAAATTATATAGTATTTGTTATGATACTGATTGGAAGATTTTGAGTTACTTTTCACAACAAATATCCTCCTGCTCGGTATTCATTGCCACGAATAGGACAGAGCAGCTGCGTGATTCCCAGGGAGAGCGCTCAGAGCCGCCGTGTTTGTCATCGCTACCAAGGTGACTTCTCTCTTGCCTCACTCCAAAGGAAATGACCAGGATTTTCACATGTGTAGTGTATCACAGTGTCGAAAGGAAAGAGAGAAAAGCGCCAAAGGTGGAGATCATACAGCAAAAGGAAATGCCAACGTGAAAATTTTAAATAAAATGAGGAAAAAAGAGGAAAACTAATAGGCAAGAACTTATTTCTGTAATATTTTCAATATCTGAACTATATATATATATATATATATATATATATATATATATATATATATATATATATATATATATATATATATATATATATATATATATATATATATACACACACACACACACACACACACACACACACACACACACACACACACACACACACACACACACACACACACACACACACACACACACACACACACACACACACACAGGTAGATAGATAGATGGATAGGTAGAGTGATAATAATACCTCAGCTGAACGCTATTTCAATTTTTAATATTTAGGGTGAAAACTTCCTACGGGAAATTCGAAGCCAAAAAGTTTTATTACTCATCTTTTATTTCTGAAAACGAGTGTGTGATGAAATGTCTTCATTTATCTCCTTTTCCTTCACTTAATCATTCTAGTTAGTATATGTATTTAGAAGAAAAACACCTTTAATACTGGGAAATGGAGGAGGATGCGGTAAAATTACGTAGATTATAATAGTACTCATTTGTTATTCATTTACTTTAAAACATGTATATGAATAATGGGACATGGAAAGGCAGCACGCTTTCAGGTCTTCAGGTCTGTCCAGTTTGCCATTTATCGAGAATCTGGCGAGGGATGATAAAAGCAGTGCTGAGTGTACCCTGTTAGGCAGCAGCCCCGACTCGGAGCGAGGGCGGGGCAGGACTTAGCAGCTCACACTACTTCCATTGATCCTGCTGTGCCAGACGATAGTACGGGATTTTCATTTAGTCGTGCACTACCATGCAAAACTGAACTTTACTCGAATAATGCATTCCATAAGTGAGAGTAAACTACTATTTGTTTAATAGAAGGAGGGCATAATTGTAAATTATATTTAATATTCATATAATTCGTTTCATTCAGAACTTCGTGTTATACGAGTTAATACAGTCAAAAATATTATTGAGGATAAGCCATCATTACTGTTTTCTTTTATGAAAGAAAAATAATAATGATTGTTATAGAAACAAGATTTTCGCTTAGCAGTATATTGTCATCCAAAACTGTACAAGTCTGTATTATATTCTATAACTAAGAGCAACCCATCATTGTTATATTGTTTATTGGAAAAAAGGAATTATAATTGTTGAACTATACTTTTATCTATATTGTTTGGGTCTCATACAGAACTATGCATCATATAAGTGTGCAATGTGTTCCGTAATTTAGAGTGTACTATTATTATTATCTTGTTTCGTGAAAAAATAAATAAATAAATAATGCATGGAAAGGTTATTAATATTAAGTGTTATTATTTATAACATTTAGTTCTCATATGAGTCTGCAGTATATTTCATAACTGAGTGAACACTGTCATCATTATTTTCCTTGATATTTAGAACAAAATAATAATTGTTACAGAAGTAGTTCTGGAACTATTTAGCATTTATAATATTCAAGAATAAACGCTCACACCACAACTGAAGTTAAATTGTCTTCCTTGTTTTTAGTGAGTTTTCTTGGAAGTTATCAAGCATTAATTGCTGCCAGATCTCATTATTAAACTTTATGTTCAGAACAAGCAAAGATCACTCACTCTCTAGAAGATCACAGGTTAAGAAAATAATGTATAATGAAGAAGGGACAAGTGGGTGCAGTTAAATGGTCATAGGATAAGGCAAAAAGAAGCACTATCACTTTATTTTCTGTAAAGTTTTGACAGTTTTCCTTAGAGAGAATGAGATACGGCTGTGTTTGCATGCATGTCTCATTTCCCCACTTCGCGACTGTCAAGACGTCAGCGAATGAAAGATGGTTTTGTCTTCATCATGCGTTCTTCCTACATAGCTAACTCAGAGGAACAAAGAGAAAGAACAAACAACTTTTTGACTCTGACGAGGCTGTTTATGACAAACTGCACGATCCAAACTAAAGTGGGAGATATAATATGGTAAAATTTTCCATCAAGCGAGTTTACCCGACCCATCATGGAAAAGCCAGTTTCTTGATCCACAGACGCAATATCTACTCTTTGTGATAGAGACGGAGATGAAATGTTGTGGAATGGAAAGCATCGTTGTGCTATACCGTCCATCGCTATTGGGTTTGTTTTGATTTTATCGATAACAGTCGACAAAGCGATACTTCCTTTGGCAGCGTGACCACTTGTTAAGGCCGGACTACCTACCCACCCCTGTGTAACGCGAGCCACGCACCCCACCACAGCAATGCGAGCAGGTGCTGTGACTGCCACTTTAGGTACGCTAAATACTACACAACGTATGTGTTTGATGTGTTATTCTAGTTTTGTTCACATTGCCACACGTCACAAAATAATGAAAAAAAAAAAAGAATAATAAGGTGTTAGGATGAAAAAAAAGCCAACTAGACAGAACAAAAACCCCTGTGTTCTGGACCTTTTTATTTTAAGAAAAAAAAAATGTTCGTACTATTTAGAAGAACTAAAAGAAGAATAAGAGCCGGTAAAAAAAAAAAAAAAAAGAGAGAAACAAGCACGTCGAGCGAAAAAAAAAAAAAAGTCAGACAGACACAACACGACATTATCTCGTGTCCTTTCAGAGCAACAAAACATACAGTGCTTGACAAATTGTACTACGCAGCACTTTGTTCCTCGTAGTTAGAAAGTGACCGAACCCCTCCATTTGTATCTGGGAATTATAAAATGAGTTATAAAACAGTTTTCTGCTCCCTCAAAATAATAAGATTTTATAAATAATTGACATTACATTTTCATGGTGTCATATTGAAGAAATCATGAACAGAATGTAAACGCATCTCATGAATAATATATTCCATGTATACACGCTGTATTTTTGCGTTGCGAAGTGTTTCATCTTTATAATGCATCACGTTCTGTCACTATTAAACCAAACCTTCTCTGCTCCCTGTCTTCGGTCACCCTCCAACCCAGACTTCCTGTCAGATCTCTTCCTTTCCGATCTCGAGACAACCGAAATTCTCCCTCCGTGCACCACCCCTTCAGTAGCTGCTCCCTTGTGCCCGTGAGGTTCAGATTACCGGCGAAGTGAACGGCGAACCACGTGTCTGGGCTGAAAACGCACCCTCAGTAAGTAGCTTTGGCCCGAAGACTTCTCCAGCTGCCAGAATTTATCCTCTTTCTCACACTCCACTCGCATAATTCTTTCCCAAAACCTCTCCCTTCCCTTCTGAATATATATTTATCTGTTCCAGCCAGTATCTATGCCTTCTCCCTAAAGACTTCGTCCCTTTCTCGACGTATTACTTCGACTTAACCTTTCAGTACCTTACCCTTAAAAGACTCTCTCTCTCTCTCTCTCTCTCTCTCTCTCTCTCTCTCTCTCTCTCTCTCTCTCTCTCTCTCTCTCTCTCTCTCTCTCATTGACACACACACACACACACACACACACACACACACACACACGACGTATATCCACCCCTTCCTGTCTTAGTACTCAGTATTCCTTTCTTTGAGATTCCATACCTAATTCTCAAATCTGAATACTAGGTTCCGCATAGGTATTCCCTGACAACACTATCTTTAGGGCAGCAATATCCGCCCCTCTGGAAAACTAACCTTACACAGTATACACGATTCTCGCCATAGGACAGGCTGGCTAACTCCGGTAAAAATGCGACCGCCGTAAAACCTCAGCCAATAAAACTGCCACTATACAACAACCTCCGCTTCCGAACAACATCGCGCGGGAAGCAGGCCCATACGGTGCATAAATACGAAGGCAATTGTTGGGAGGAAACTGTTGGGAGGTAGTTTTCATGGGCAGGAGCTTTTGTAAAATGGATTTTTACTCTTTTTCTTCTCAGTTTCCGTAAATATCAGTAGTTCTTCCCGTGAACAGAGCGTAAAGTAGGGATTATAAATACATTGTGCTCTTATAAAGGCTTTGTTAAAGGCCATAAGGTTGAATGTTTCTTTGTTATAGATATTTTCCCATTGATGATGCTGAATCTTTGTTTAGCTATTACTACAATCAAGAAAAGCGCTCTTAATTACAGATCCCAATAACTACCACTAGATTTTAGAAAATTACGGAAAAGTTGGTGGGTGCTTAAGTATTTCTTATCAAGATGCAAGAAAGACACTGACTACAAAACTGTGAAACAAAAACAAGGTCACATATGATAAGGAAACTATCAGATGTAAGTGTACGTAATATTGAAAATCGCGTGAATCAGACTAGTGCTGGGAACATATTTTCGAACGTTCTGACGTCTTATCGGTGCTACTTTTAACAGGCTCTAGAGGATGTTATTGGTGATCTCAAGCGTTTTCATGATCCTAGTAATACTTTTAGGGCCTTGATGATATCTTCGCGAGGCTGACTTCGTATATTTGTTTGTGGATGTGAGAGCCCACAACGTTCCAAAATGTGAGTCTTGAACTATAAGTGGGACTCTTGACATGTTATACCTTCCCTCTTGTTGCAGTAGGTGCGGTGAGAGCAGTATTAAGGCAAGCCAGATGTGATTGTGTGTGTGTGTGTGTGTGTGTGTGTGTGTGTGTGTGTGTGTGTGTGTGTGTGTGTGTTCGCGCGTGTATTTGTGTGTGTGGGGGGGAGGGTTGTTTTATGGAAAGGAGGAGTTCTGAAAAGCGGAAATTAAATTATTCCGAGCGAAGTAATAAAATTTAAATGTCAGGATTAACTGTGAGGCGACATTTGTTTTGCGCTCTCACACAAGACTACATTAAGTGACTGCACAGTGTAGTAATTGTGGCAGTGGTGGTGGTGGTGGTTGGTAGTGATGATTCTTTTTTTTTATTGATGATGATAATTGTAATTGTGTTTGTCTGATAGTGGTGGGGAAATTTTTGTTATTTCACCATCTGCAAAGTACAAAGTACACAGATGTGTGGTAGAGGTGATATATTCCTGTTTTTTGTAGTGGTGGTAGTGGTTGTGATGGTAGTAATGATGATAATGATCAGCCATGCTTCATTGCATGTAGTGTGTGTGTGTAGATAGTGGTACTGGTTGTCAAGACGTGTTGATGGAGCTTTATTGTAATGATAGTGTTGGAGGTGATGGTTGGCAGTTAGTGAAAATGAATTGTTTTACCATAGATAGTGATGGTGGTGCTATCGATGACCATTATTAGTGGTATCAATAATGACAATGATGGCTATAGGGTGAGCGGGAACAACGGTAACAGTAGTTATTATTATGGTCAGTGTAATGAGAAAAAGGCTTAACAAAACCTAATCAGTTGCTGAATGCCAAGTAAGATGATTTATTATATGCTTTGCACCACATATGTATAAAGACGTTCTTTGTATGATCATACTGTAATTACCTCCATGGAAATGCCAAGGATAACTATAAGTCAGCTACCACAACCTAATTAGTGTCATAGTTGTACAGCGATGGACTTGTTTGTGCGTGTTTGTGTGTGGGTCACGACGCGCCTTGGAACATGTCACGCTCGTGCCCCGTCACTTAGAAAGCGTCGACTTAGCGTCACGACAGATACAAACACCTCTCGGAACATTCCGGAAGGCTCCAAGCTGAATACATCAAACAAATAAAGAAAGAAAATATTTTATTATATGAACATAAATAAACATATATAAATTAATACATGAATGATGATAAAAAATAAACATGAGAGATCTTTCCTTCAGTATCATAACAATATCTCCAATAATACTTCCGTATGAGAAAAAAAAATTGTGAGAAAAAAAAAAGAAAGTCCCCTAGAACTCTCAAATAAGAAAATCTTGCGAAAAATCGCAATAATGTTTGTAATAACAATTCAAGACAAAATCGAGAGAGAGACAGAGAGAGAGAGAGAGAGAGAGAGAGAGAGAGAGAGAGAGAGAGAGAGAGAGACTGTGATAATGATTGTAGAGCTGAGAATGGCACAAAGTTCTCCCTCTATAGTAAAGTGTTCTCATTATGAAGGCAAAAAAAAAAAAGTTACATTATTTCGCTCGTACTAAATTGTAATGTCTATAAACGCTATTCTTGTGTATATTCTAATGTCGCACTCTGCAGGCTGTAGAGCGGATTTTCAAGTTTGTAATGTTATTAGGGAATTAGGTTTATTAATACGTAGTTATGATAAAGTATGTAAAACGCTATATAGAAGCTTAAACGTTCTTACCACTTGCATTTGCTTTAAAATGCTGTTTTTGCCATTACAAAAGTGTGTGTGTGTGTGTGTGTGTGTGTGTGTGTGTGTCTATATATATATACATATATATATATATATATATATATATATATATATATATATATATATATATATATATATATATATATATATATATATATATATATATATATATATATATATATATATATATATATATATATATATATATATATATATATATATATATATATATATATATATATATATATATATATATATATATATATATATATATATATATATATATATATATATATATATATATATATATATATATATATATATATATATATATATTTCTAGTTCTGAGTATAGGTGGTGAGCAAAGAAATACAGTTGTAAAGCAGTGCTGCCGTATATTGATATAATAATACTAAACAAAATGATAAATATATGAAGCTGCCAGCGGGTCGCACGTCCACCTCCGAGGCCTACGTGGACGCGACTCTCCATGTCCGGCTTGTCTGCCACCGAGGAAAGGCGGACACTGACTGTGGGATGTAGGGGTGGTTGCTGGACGGGTCAGGTCACAGCCAGGGTTGGCGTCCGGAGAGGCTGTGAGGGTTGACCTCACACAACGTGGTGATAGGCAAGGCGGCCGGAGGCTGGCGTCAGGTCTTAGGGGAAAGGCACACACACATGGAATGTGTGCGAGAGTGTGGCCCCACACCACTACAATATATATATATATATATATATATATATATATATATATATATATATATATATATATATATATATATATATATATATATATATATATATATATATATATATATATATATATATATATATATATATATATATATATATATATATATATATATATATATATATATATATATATATATTGAGTGTATAAATGGGCAGGAGGTTTTCTCTTGTACATATTTCGTTGAAAGTGATACTGAGTTCAGCGTTTGTGATTTTCTTCATGATGTTTTCTTTTTCTCGAAAGAGTGTCTCATTCTCTTTGGTAAGAATATTGATGATTTTCCCGTAGGATGTCATCTTCGCCAGATCGCGATTTCGGGTCCTTGACCCTTTTTCAGTGGCAGAGGAGGTTGTTGTCTTCTCGGAGGTTGTGTAGAGAATGACAGGCCAATAATAATAATAATAAAGAGAAAAAAGATGAGGAGGGGGAAGTGGGGACAGTGGGAAGAATAGGGAGGTGATAAGAAGGGAATTTTAGTAGGAGAAATAGTCACTGGGCCTTGACCCAGCGCAGTTTGAATTTTTGTTTTGTTATTAGGGAGGACGTACCATTTGAAACGAGATATGTTTATGTTAAAGTGGAAAGGGAGACAAGGTCCTCATCAGGGGGAAGCCGGAGAGTCCGCCACCAACCGAGCAAGCCAAGCCCAACACAGCCGCAGCCACGGACGCTGTCCACGCAACCAAACCCTCGGGGCCGAACCCTGCTCAGGCTGGAGGCCAGACTATCCAGAGCCTGCATCATCAGGATGTGAAAAATGAGTGAAGGACAGTCAGAGTAGAAAGTGTTTTTTTTTCTTTTGTGCTTTTATTGGTTCAAAGAAGGACAGAGGAAGAAGTACATTCGTATAGCGGAGGGACCTACAGTTTTACATGGGTTCCGAACCACGGATAGTAGTAGAGTGATTTGGTGAGGGCAGGGATCTTTATTGTATGATGTAATGTGATGGGGGAAAAAAGCGGTGTCGATTCTTTCTGCTCGTGTCCTCTGGCTCGTCCTGCAAAAAGGCCAACTTGCTAAAGAAAAGAAAAACATAAAAAAAATGTCAATTTTATGAAGTGAAGTGGCTTCCACTGAATAGTGTGGTTACCGTCCCCGTCATCAGCACTGGCCACTCCATAACTGCCACGGAAGGTACCGCTACCGAAACGTCATGCCGACGGCCGGGAGCCCCATTCCCGTAACGTCAGTGGGAGGAGTGCGGTTCGTGCTGTCCCCGTCTCTCTGGGAGTGGTCCGGTGCTCCCTTGAAACCTAGGCTGTGAGGCGAAAAATTAATGCATAAAAAACAAAAATATGAACACAAAGCCATAAGACAAAAATATGAAAAAACCACTAGGCGTCGGCACACGAGCCCACTCCCTCGGTCAAAGGCATGGGATGTTAATGGCGGTGTTTTTTTTGTCGCATCCCTTTCCCAGGAGCGGTCCGGTGCCTCCTTAGAACTTAGGCTGCGAGACAAAAAAATAATGCATAAAAAACAAAAATATAAATACAAAGCCATAAGACAAAAAATATGAAAAAAAAAACACTAGGTGTTGGCACACGGGCCCACCCACGTGAACGAGAGAACGACGATGATGCCACTCAGACACCGTGAGTGGTACAGAGGGAAGAGGCAGTGAAGGGGAGAAAGGAGGAGTCCATTATTTGAAGATAGGTTCAGGAGGCACAGTGGGAAGGTCAAGGAGATTGGAGTGGGGCAGGTGACAGAAAGCTGGGGGGAGGTTGGTTATGAAGTTGTATGTGATTGTGTGTCTATCGGAGAAGGAGCTTAGTCGTTTTTCAATTCTGTTGTGGAGTGTTATGTTAAGGGACTCCTCGTGAATGGAGAGAGAGGTTCGGAAGTCGATTCATTTCGTCCCAAGAGCGAAACGAATTGCTCGATTTTGAACCCTCTGAAGAGAGAGGGCAAGAGGGCAGTAGGTTAAGAGAGGGAGAATGAAAGATTTGTAGAGGTGAAGTTTTGTTTTTGTGCTGCTGTCGCGGAATCTTTCCAGGATGCTGAGGGCCTTGGCGGCTATGGCTGCTTTTTGTTTTATATGTATGTTGAAATTGAGGTGCTTATCAATGGTGAGGCCAAGCACTTTGTTGTTGTTACTGATGGGGATTGGGGTGGGGATTGGAACAATTCTGTTTAGTGAAATTTGGCGTGGCTGACTTCTTTTAATGTTGAAATAAGTGACTTTTGATTTTTCGGAATGGGAGAGAATTTGCCATTTCATCTCCCATAGACTAGTCACCGTCAGTTCCCGTTGAATTTTGTCGGTGAGGAGATCTAACGACCTGGCACGGGCCAAATGCGTTACATCGTCTGCGTATTAGTGAGTCATTGTGGATTGGGGGGGAGGGCAGGTCAGCTGTATACATGTTGAAAAGGGTGGGGGAGAGTACGGAGCCTTGTGGGACTCCAGCCTGAGGGGTAAAAAAGTCGAAAAGTTGGCCTGGTGGTGGATTCTTGTCTGTCTCTCTTCCAAAAACTACACAAGATGCGTTGCGTTAGGAGAGGAAGATTGAAGTTATTACAGATTTTGTATTTTAGACCGGTGTGCCAAACGGTATCAAATGCTTTTTTGACATCCTTTGCTACGAGGGCTGTCTTGTAATATGGCTTGTTGAAATTTAAGTAGGCTACTATGCTGTTAAGGGTGTCCTCAGTTGAGGCGTTCCTCCGGAAACTGAACTGCTGTGGCGCCAGCAATCCGTTATCTTCGAGGAACGCTCTCATTAAATTGATTAGATGCTCAAAAGTTTTTCCAAGAATTTCAAGGAGACTTATGGGGCGATAATTTTCTGGTAAGTGAGAGTTTTTACCGGGCTTGGTAATAAGGGTGATGTTAGAAGTTTTCAAAGCCTTTGGGAAGTATCCAGAGGCGAGGCAAGCGTTGAAAATTTTTGTCAGGCTGGATATGATTTCTGGAGGAGGCTCTGCACCATCGGCCAAGTGATTCCTGAGGGGCCGGGGGCTCTCCGCGGAGTATGCATGAGCAACCTGGCTACATCCTCCTCAATAGGTGTGATAAGAGGGTGTTGGGAGTCTAATCGTGTTAATTGTATAATGTTATGTGGTAGCGTGTTTACTAGGTTTTGGCGTACCAGATCGGTGATGTGGTGTATGTGGGCAATACTGGGCTCATGGAGAGGGAAAGGGTGTGGTTGGAAGGTGTTACGCCAGTGTGTCTGGAAGTTGTTGGTGACGCGATCACCGTTCACTAGGAGGTACTCGAATCTTTCCCGCTGGCATCCCTTCAGCTTGTGCACCATGTGCCAGAACTGAGTAGGGTTTCTGCAGCGGGCTCCGTCCATATGGGAGACTAGATATCTCCAGTGAGCGCTGTGATCATCCTGTAGGCTATTTAGTATGTGTGTGCGAAGGATGCAGAGGTCTCTGTAGATGGGTATGTGGTTGTGCATGTTTTGTAAAAAAGCGTGTTCTGTAGCACACTAGTAGTCGTTGTGTTCTTATGGAGGCTCTGAAGTCTATGTGAATTTTGTGTTGTTTCTTTGGTGTGTGTCTGTTGGCTGATGTCAGAATGTCATTGTGTAGCGTCTCTTGGGCGCTGTCTATTTCTGTATCGGGTTGGCCTTCGAGCTGTGTTAGTCGGTGTAGATCTGAAAGAGTTTCCTTAAATCTCTCCCAATCGGCGGAGCGACAGTCGGGGACAGGTGAGGATGTGATGGATATGTGGTTGGAGGATATTTTTAGGATTAGGGGAACGTGGTCAGAACCACTGAGGGGTCTGTGGGAGATGTGGTGGTGGAAAGGTAGGGATTGCCGATTGGAGAGGATGAGATCCAGGCTGCCATTCCCATTGTGGGTATAGCAGGTAGGAAAGTCAGGCCCTAGGAAACGGAGGCGTTTTAGTTGTTTAAGTCAGTGGCCCGGGCTCGTTTTATACAGCTGCCTCGGGTCTGGGCACGGGCAGCTCGGCTTCTGATTGGCTGGGAGCGGCTGGGTTTAGGCTTCAGTTCATACTCCAGAGCGCTTGTAGGTCTTGGTTCTGTATGTTAAGCTTTGGCTCTAAGTTCTTGATATGTAGGGCTTCTAAGATGGGGAGGCGCCTGTTATCCTTGCATATGGTGATGATCTCCGTTTGTTCTTCAAGGTATTTTCTAGTGAGTGCGGTTTTGTGCACTTGGGTCACGTGGGTCTTGGGCGCGCCTGATGTTAGGTGGTAGCTGAGTCTTCTGCTTAATCGCATTGTCGTCATGCCGATATAGGTTGATTGTAGGGCTGCAAAGTTCCCTTGGATGCAAGTGAACTTATACACGACATGAGGCTGCTGCATTTTCTCCTTTTGTTGTGGTGGACTGTTTCGGAGTAGGAGGTGGCTGGTTTTCTTGCTTTTGTAATAAATGGTAAGGGTTAACTTCTTCTCAGGGTCTGTTGGTGTGACATTTTTCTTGACGATTTGCCGTATAATTCTTTTATCTCCCTTATAACTTGTTGAGAAGTGTGCCTTGTAGTAAATCTTGATGTTTTCTTTCTCTTCCTTGTTGTCTGCTTTCCCGCTGCAATATTCATTCAGTATTTTCTTGATTTGCTTGTTTATTTCTTCCGCGGGAGAGAAAAAGAAAACATCATGAAGAAAATAATAAACGCTAAACTCTGTATCACTTTCAACGAAAAAAAAAAAAAAAATATATATATATATATATATATATATATATATATATATATATATATATATATATATATATATATATATATATATATATATATATATATATATATATATATATATATATATATATACTGTTTCGATGGTGAGAGACCACAGGCTCACCCAAACCTTGTGTGTGTGTGTGTGTGTGTGTGTGTGTGTGTGTGTGTGTGTGTGTGTGTGTGTGTGTGTATGTGTGTGTGTTTTAAAGGTTTAAAAATGTATTTATTCGTACAGACCCTGAACAGGGTATAAGAGTTTCTATACAGACATTATAACACCCCAGTAAAGAACAATAATGACTACCGTATTATGGCTTCCCTTAGGTGTCACAACAATGAGCATATTTAACCACATATACGGTAAAGTTCTGCCTTAAACATTTAGCTTTTCTATTAGGAACTTTGCCATTTTTAAGGTCACATTATAAGATTTACTTGGAAACAGTTCTGATATTTTATGTGTATTAGGGAATATATAGTAATTACTGTTTACGTATATTATAAAAGAGGGACATTTAAAAGGTAATGAAATTAATCTCCTGCACAATTCATATGTACATTTGCGGTCCTCTGTATAAGTATTCTCGTACCTGCCACTCACAATCGGCAACTTATGAGCAATAAAACGCCCCAGAAGGCGATTGACGAGCGAAGCTGTCAGTTATCTGCTACATACCATTGGATAGGTGTGTGTGTGTGTGTGTGTGTGTGTGTGTGTGGTCGGGAGGGGAAACAGTTTCAGGCATTCCGAACATGGCGGATAACCCCAATATTAAAATAAATAAATAAATAAATAAATAAATAAAAATCAATCTAGCTCAAAACTTTACGAGAGCGAAATGGTTGTGTTATATACCGTTCGATAGGAAATGGTATGTGTCCGGTCTTCTTGAAAAAAAAAGTTGGTGGAAATTGAGAAGTTTTCAAAAAAATATATTTTTACACCTTTCTAATTTTTGCAAGTTACCCATTGACTTTACACAATAGAAGAGATGAAAGCTGTATCATATAAAATTGATTGCGTTGTACTACCATATTTTGCTAATTTCATTACGATCGCCCGCGTAGTTCCGAAGATATTAGGGTTCAAATAGCGTTACGGTCGGTCCAGGCCGGGCCTGCCCGCTCAAAATGAAACTTTAGCCTCCATAGTAAATTAATTAGCGCATTTAAATTTACACAACAACCTTGAATATATAAACGCTAGTTACTGCAGATAGATTTCCTTTTGTTTATTTTATTTTTTTTAGTTATTATCCTGTATTTGAGACAAACTAAATTATTATGTATTTCTTCCTTTCGTTTTTCATTATAGATGTCACTACCTAAGTTTATAAACTTCCTTTAACCAAGTACAATCTCGGATTAATGATTAATTAATGATTAATTAATCCTGGATTAGTGGTATTACTATATTGTTCAACAAATCATTTACTCTCATAAGTAGTACATTTTCTCTATATACACGCTTCATTTGCTTTATCACCTTTTTGTTTATTAGTAAGTATTTTCAAATTATTCTTATTTTCTTCTGAACTTGTTTTCCTAAATTTAACGTATTTTTTCTTCGATTGTTTGCATTGATCACTAAGTCATTGCTTTTCTGTCCTGTTTGTTTCAAACGATCAAGTTTGTGAGTTACCGCATTTCAACATTCTATTTCATCTAGCTGGTTCTAGGATAATTTCGGAAAGATTTGATAATAAGCTGTCCATTACAGCTTGGTTCACATTTTCTTTTCTGGCCGAGTCATCATGGTTTTCAGAGACGCAGTTTTCACAGTATTAATAACATTTTCATATTCTTGGTGCATTTCAAAGTTTCCGCTGTATTTCATGAGAGATGGCGTAGATTTGTTTTCCTCGGAGCACACGAACCTTGTGCTAAGACTGTTTTCGTTTATAAGAACACAAACGACAATAGGTTTATGGTTAACCGAGAGTAATGGGCCAAATAAATCTACTTAAGGCCACTTACCCTGGAACAGAGCTGAGAACATAATACATAGTCAACAATGCTTGCATCAGCACACGTAGCGACACCAACTCCCTGGTCTTCACCCATTCTTCCGTTCACAATAAAGACATCATGACACTGACAAAATTCAACCAACGGTACGAACGATTCAGTAGTTGTTCGCTCGTCACCATCACCTGGTATAACATCTCTCATCCTCGCTGTTTTACGGTTGAAATCACCAACTAATAGTACGTAATGTATTAGTAATAGTATGTAATGTACGAGTAAATGCGTATTTTACCACAAATATACATACATCTACAAGGTCATCGTATATTTCATTATCATTATATTTCGAAGCTTCAACATGAATATACACAGGTCCCAGCAACAATTCCCCGTTAACTCTGAGCCAAAGCACAGAGTCACATTTGAAGCTCTTTCTTTTTATTTATTTATTTTTATTTATTTATTTTATTTGTAGGAGGGACATCGGCCAAGGGCAACAGAAATCTAATAAAAAAAAAAAAAAAGCCCACTAAGATGCCTGTCCCCGAATAGGGTCCGAAGCGGTAGTCAAAAATTGAAGGATCTCTTGAAACCTTCTTCCTGAAGGAGTTCAAGTCATAAGAAGGTGGAAATACAGAAGCAGGCAGGTAGTTAAAGAGTTTACCAGAGAAAGGCATGAATGAATGAGAATACTGGTTAACTCTTGCATTAGGGAGGTGAACAGAATAGGGGTGAGAGAAAAAAAGTCTTGTGCAGCGAGGCCGCGGGAAGAGTGGAAGCATGTTAGCAAGATCAGAAGATCAGTTAACATGAAAATAGCGGCAGAAGATAGCAAGAGATGCAACACTGCGGCGATGAATAATAGGGGTTGAGAAAAAATTGGCGGAGACATCTCAGAACACCTAACTTCATAGAAACTGTTTCTAGCTAGAGATGAGATGTGAAGCTTCCAGTTTAGATTATAAGAAGAGAACAGACCGAGGATGTTCAGTGTAGAAGAGAGGGACAGTTGAGTGTCATTGAAGAAGAGGGGATAGTTGTCTGGAAGGTTGTGTCGAGTTGATAGATGGAGGAATTGAGTTTTTGAGGCACTGAACAATACCAAGTTTCCTCTACCCTAATCAGAAATTTTTAGAGATCAGAAGTCAGGCTTTCTGTGGCTTTCCTGCGTGAACTGTTTACTTCCTGAAAGGTTGGACGTCTGTGAAAAGAGGTGGAAAAGTGCAGGATGATATCATCAGCGTAGGAGTGGATAGAACACGAAGTTTGGCTAAGAAAGATCATTGATGAATAATAGGAAGAGAGTGGGTGACTGGACAGAACCCTGAGGAACACTAATGTTAATAGATTTAGGAGAAGAACAGTGACCTACTACCACAGCAGCAATAGAACGGTAAGAAAAGAAACTTGAGATGAAATTACAGAGAGAAGACTAGAAGCCGTAGGAAGGTAGTTTGGAAATCAAAGCTTTGTGCCAGACTCTATCAAAAGCTTTTGATATCTCTAAGGCAACAGCAAAAGTTTCACCCAAATCTATAAAGGAGGATGACCAAGACTCAGTAAGGAAAGCCAGACGATCACCAGTAAAGCGGCCTTGACGGAACCAGTACTGGCAATCAGATAGAAGGTTGTGAAGTGATAAATGTTTGAGAATCTTCTTGTTGAGCATAGATTCAAGAACTTATGACAGCCGGGAAATTAAAGCAATAGGACGGTAGTTTGAGGAATTAGAACGGTCACCCTTTTTAGGAAGAGGCTGAATGAAGGCAAACTTTCAGGTAGAAGGAAAGGTAGATGTTGACAGACAGTTGAAAGAGTTTGCGAAGGCAAGGTAGCAAGCACGGAGGTGCAGTTTCGTAGAACGGTAGGAGGAACCCCATCAGGTTCATAAGCCTCCCGAGGGTTTAGGCCAGCGAGGGCATGCAAAACATCATTGCGAAGAATTTTAATAGGTAGTATGAAGTAGTCAGAGAGTGGAAAATAGGGAGGAACAAGCCCTGAATCGTCCAAGGTATACATTTTAGCAAAGGTTTGAGCGAACAGTTCAGCTTTAGAGATAGATGTGATAGCAGGGGTGCCACCTGTTTGAAATAAAGGAGGGAAAGAAGAAGAAGCAAAGTTATTGGAGATGTTTTTCGCTAGATGCCAGAAGTCACGAGGGGAGTTAGATCTTGAAAAGCCCCCTTCCTTTTATTCTGTGTTTTAAATGACCCGCTGACGCGTATGTGTAGTAACTCATTTGGCTAAAGAGTACAGAATTAATGTCTTAACTGACTAGGCGGGAACACCGATATCAATCTCTCAAAAGGAAATTATTAAAAACAACCCTGGAAATTATTTTTGCCCCTGCCATTAAATTATTTCACATATCTTGAATGATTTCACTAATGGCATAATAGATACCAAAGTTGTATTGCAAGAGAGAGGAGAGAGGGAATTAATGTTATTGAGGCAACTTGCAAGCGAAGGGGCGAGAGGAGATGATAGTGTCCTCTCGCCCCACGCCACAAAAGTGCCGCGGGGCAAAGCCCCGCCGTGCTTCGTGACGTCACTCTTCACTCACCTCCCCTGTGTCTTAAGAACATAAGAACATAAGAAATAAAGGAAGCTGCAAGAAGCCATGAAACCTACACGTGGCAGTCCCTGTATGAATCACACCTACTTACTTCCACCTATCCTGTTCTAACTAATTCATTAGAACCTCTTCCCCTCCCTTTAATCCCTTATAAATACTTCTCTTCCGCACTATGTAATATTTTAACCTAACAGTCATCCATTTAGGATATTTTTTTTTTATCTTATTCCTCTATGATGGATGTTTGCTAATTGTCCTAAATATTTGTACATCTCATCGACATTCACTTCCCCTGATCTTCTCATCTCGGCCCCTTCCATCCTCACCACTCCATCTACTCGCCTTGACTTCACCTCGCCCATCTCAGCATGACCTGACCCTCCGACATACTCACACATGTCTCCCTCTCTCACACTCCTCCGACCCTTCTGTTCCTTTCTCCCCTCCTCCAGTCCTTCACCCTCACACCTTTCCTCACATCCCTCACCTTGCCTTATCTCTCTTAACTCCTTCCTGGGCCTTAACTCCCCCTGCGTTCGTTGCCACTCAACTCCTTTGATGTACCTTTTTAATCCCTCAAGATCTGTCCTCCTAAAGTCAGGAATTCTAAAATAATTTCCTGGGTTGTTTTTAATTTGAGTTGTTTCCTTTTTGAGAGATTGATATCGGTTTTCCCGCCTAGTCAGTTGAGACATTAATTCTGTACTCTTTAACCAAATGAGCTATTAGACGTATGCGTCAGCGGTCATTGATTGGGGCAGAGCAAACTTGGTATTGTTCAATGCCTCAGAAACTCAATTCCTCTCTCCATCTGTCAACTCGACACAACCTACCAGACAACTATCCCCTCTTCTTCAGTGACACTAAACTGGATCCTTCTTCTACAATGAACATTCTCGGTCTGTCCTTTTCTTATAATCTAAACTCACATCTCATCTCTTGCTAAAACAGCTTCTATGAAGTTAGGTGTTCTGAAACGTCTCTGCCAGTTTTTCTCATCCCCCCCCCTTAGTGCTAACTCTGTACAAGGGCCTTATCCGTCCATGTATGGAGTATGTTTCACATGTCTGGTGGGGTTCACTCATACCGCTCTTTTAGATAGAGCGGAATCAAAAGCTTTTCGTCTCATCAGTTCCTCTCCTCTAATTGACTGTCTTCAGCCTCTTTCTCATCGCCGCAATGTTGCATCTCTTGCTATCTCCTACTGCTATTTTCGTGCTAACTGTTCTTCTGATCTTGCCAACTGCATGCCTCCCTTCCTCCCGCGGCTTCGCTGCAAAGGACTTTCTTCGTTTTCTCTTCGTTTTCTTCGTTTTTATTCTGTCCACCTTTCTAATGCAAGAATTAACCAGTATTCTCAATCATTCATCCCTTTCTCTGGTAAACTCTTTAACTCCCAGCCTGCTTCTGTAGTTCCACCTCCCTATGACTTGAACTCCTTCTAGACAGAGGTTTTAAGATACTTATCCTTCAGTTTTTTGACTACCGCTTCGGACCCTATTCGGGGACCGGCATCTCAGTGGGCTTTTTCTTAAATTAAATTTTTGTTGCCCTTGGGCAGTGTCCCTCTTACATAATATATATATATATATATATATATATATATATATATATATATATATATATATATATATATATATATATATATATATATATATATATATATATATATATATATATATATATATATATATATATATATATATATATATATATATATATATATATATATATATATATATATATATATATATATATATATATATATATATATATATATATATATATATATATATATACACACACACACACACACACACACACACACACACACACACACACACCTTGATATGGCTGTAACTAATATCTTAAATCCCTGTATCCTAGAGTTGTTTAAGCAACAGACTTGTCATGTTTATCCTTCCCTCTGTCTACCGAGGATACAAAAAGAGGGTTAGGGATAAATGTAATTTCACTCATTCCAGTTTTCTCTAGAACACTGTATTCCTTCACTTATCCACCTTTATTATCTTTAAGAACTATCTCAAAGGAAGTCAAACTGTAAGAATTAACCTGTTATGGAATATTTAAGGCTACATTTACATAGTATGTCTATGAGATGGAATGCACTGATTATTGTTTTTTACCGTCTTTAATCACGTGGCTGATGAGATGAGTTCCAGGTTCATAGCAGCAAAATTCACATACCTCCTTTGTCAACCTAGCAGGGCTACATGACTTTCACTTACCCACTGACATGCACTTTTAAAACGTGCTGCTACTGCTCAGTACCTGCATGCTTTCACGTTACGTATCAAGATGCTCCTTCCCTTGTTATGCTTTCCTCTGATATCCAATGCGCTCTGTTCTCGTAAGTCACTCGCTGCTATGGTGCTGCTGCAACTCTATTTTTAGCTTGCAGTCGGATCCTAAACTCATCTGGTAAGTTTAGGATCAACTTGTAAGCTAGACATAAACAGTTTTCATACTATGTCATCCTTGTCACCACCACCATCCCCTCAATAGCATTGCGTCACCTAGTGCCATCCCCCATTGTTCTTCGCTACCTTGCCTTGCGCCTCACACGTGCTACAAGTGCATTTGACAGCCAGGTCAAGCGGGAGCAGCCTTTTACCTCTGCGGCCATTTGCATGATTGCAGTATTTTATCTTCCTCTGTGGCTCTTTTATGTCACCAGCTTTTCCCAGTCACTGTAACTCTGGCGGACTGCGAGGGGAGCTTCAGGCGGAAGGCTTTGTGCACGGCTGCCGGGCGGACGTGGCGCGTCCAGGCACACACACACACACACACACACACACACACACACACATTTGTGCAGCATAATAAATTGTAAAAGGACCGTAATTGTGTTTAGAAACTGTTCATTAAATTCTAACATGTGTGCTTGGTCTCAAATGCCACGGTGTCGCAACGAAGGAACCTATTTGAAATCACTTATACTAAAACAGTCCGAGTACAACAACCACAACAACAACAATAACCACAACAACCACAACAACAACCACAACAACCACAACAACAACAATCACAACAACAACAACAACAACAACAACAACAACAACAACAACAACAACAACAAATACTACTACTAACTACTAATAACTACTACTACTACTACTACTACTACTACTACTACTACTACTACTACTACTACTACTACTAACTACTACTATTACTAACTACTACTACTGCTAACTACTACTGCTGCTGCTACTACTACTACTACTACTACTACTACTACTACTACTACTACTACTACTACTACTAGTAACAACAACTATTACTACTACTATTACTACTACTACTACTGCTACTACTACTACTACTACTACTACTACTACTACTACTACTGCTACCACTACTGCTACCATTACTACTACTACTACTACTACTACTACTACTACTACTACTACTACTAATAATAATAATAATAATAATAATAATACCACCACCATCACCACCACCACCATCACAACCACTGTTACTCCTGCTGCTACTATTACTACTATTACTACTGCTACTACTACTACTACTACTACTACTACTACTACTACTACTACTACTACTACTACTACTACTACTACTACTACTACTACTACTACTACTACTACTACTACTACTACCTACTACTACTTAATTCCTACACGCTACACATTTTGAATACAATATTTTTACCATAGCCGTGACAAAGAACTACAGTAACAGAGGCGTGCGTGACCATCGTAGCATCGTAGCCTCTCAGCATAGCTAATTTGTACCGTGTCCCTCATATGCTAATTAACTATATAATATTAATGAACAATTAGGGCAAATCCGGTCTTGTGTAAACTATTCTTTGTATACCAGTAGTTGCAATATTTTCCACTTGAGAAAACAGATGTCCGTGGATACTAATGTATATGTGTACGTCGGCAGTGTACAGAGCTTACTCCTTTCCTGCGGGTGTCTAAGATTACTTCAGTGGATTTCTCTCTCTCTCTCTCTCTCTCTCTCTCTCTCTCTCTCTCTCTCTCTCTCTCTCTCTCTCTCTCTCTCTCTTTCCACACAGTTAGTTTCACGAATTCTTGTTCTTCAACAAAAAAAGAAGAGAACATTACCTAATGAATTCTCCAGAAGTGTATGAGTTTTACATTATATATCCTTGTTTATTGTCCCACTGAACTATAACATGAGATTGATAACGTAACGTCGTAAATTTGCACTTTTAATATGGCAATTCTCACACGACACATACAAGTGTCATAAACTTGACTGCAGCACTGGTAGGAGCCTCGTAGACTTTTATAGGAATAGCATCGGGTATCTTCCACCAACTCTGGTCTTGTGGGTTTCGTGCGCCTCGACAAGTTTTGGGTTGTAATTAAGAAGCTTTCCAGGAGAAAAAATTCCCCTGTTGGACGAAGGCGTTGTTGGAGGAACTTGGATAGGAAGTTTGTAAAGCGTTAGCGGCCAAGCGGAGGGGACACAGGGAGGAAAGAGGGATTTCAAGCAGGAGCTTCCTTGTGGAAAGTCTTCGGCAAGAAGAGTGAATATGAATTTGTTTAGAAATGTAATTGTGAAACTGAATGCAGTTGTCCTGTCTAGGTTAATGAATGGCTATAGTGTGTGTGTGTGTGTGGGTGGGTGGGTGGGTGGATGTGAACCATATATGAGTATGTTTCTGGCCCAGAAATCCCGGCGTCCATGTCTTGTTCGGGTGAAAAGAAATACTTTCACACAAAATCATCCTGCATTTTTAGTACGCTCCTGTCTAGTGTTTTTTTTCCTTTTATATATTTCTTTTACTTTTTTGCATTTTCTCGCTTGTCCTGCACAATGTAGTCATTCTTTCATTCTTTTGTATTTTTCCTGTCACATTTTTCGGTGTACGAGTATCTTCCTGCAATTTTTTTTATTTTAAGTTTGACTTTTAATATTTAAATCCTTGCAGCTTGCTTCCTGAACTTGCATCCAGCATGCTTTGTTCACCGGTGTTTTCCAGTTCCTCATCAATCCTCAGTATCTTATTTTTCGCTTTACTCCTTTTTGTCTGCTTTTTTTTTTTTTCCTGCCTTTTGTGAGTGGTTCTAGAACTTTTCAACTAGAGGTAACTGAATCTGTAAAAAACTGAACCATTGAACAATTAAACCAATGGATATTCAAAACCAGTGGAAAACTGAACCAGTGGACAGCTTTCCTGAAATCGTCATCGCAGTTAACACAGGTAGACAAGCAAGAAAAGACAAGCAAGTGGGCAGACAAGCAAGCAATGTCAGGAAGCCCGGCGCTCATTCTCATTCTGGCAGTCCACTAATCAAATCATATACGTACAGCAGGTGGTGAGTACACGGCACTTGTATGGAGAAGACTCGTCAGGTAGTATGAGAAACTGTAAGGAATGCAACTGATGACTTCAGCGACTGCACGGAAGTGATCGATGGAAAAACCGCAGCGTAGCGATAGTGCACGTAAAATCGTCAGCTCTAGACACTGTTCAATAACTTTTTAACTTCCATTAATTCGACTGTGAGTTATTTTACTGTTTTAATCGCTCAATGGTTTAATTGCCCACTGCCTCAGTTTCTACTGGTTAAATTGTCCACTGGTTTAACTGACTACTGGTTGTCTTATTTACTGGCTGAATTGTCACTGATTCATTTGTCATTAGGTCAGTTGTCTGGTCACCATTGTGAACATGATTTGTGCCAATTTATTAGATGGTGAGAACATGATGAGGAGGAGGAGGAGGAAAATTAGAGGGGGAAATAGGAGTAGAGGGAGAAAGAGTAGGACTGATTGACTGATTGACTTTTGGTATCGTAGCAATGGAGGAGGAAGAGGGGAAGGGTGAATACCAACGTAGATTCGAGTTACAGCCGAAAGAGGACGTCACGCACTGATTAAATGCAAGAGTGAAAATACAGAGGGAATGATCTCCAGTCCCCTCGCTCAGTTCTTTTTATACATCTTGTGTAAATCATCTTATAACATTACTACACATCTTTTCCGGTATTCATTTCTTTATTGTTTTTATGCATTTCAATTACTGCTGTGCTGTTTTATTGGTAACTATACTGGAGTTTTGTAATAAGGTACGCATTAATTATATCACTGTTCACGTAATGAGTTCAGACTCGCTGCTTGGTCCACTGAGTCAAAGGCCTTCTCGCAGTGTATAAAAGCAAGAACTAAAGATTTATTATGTTCTATCGCTCTCCTTGAATCGTTGCACATGAGAGTTATAATGGAGCAGCGTCTCTTCAGTCCTGCCTCTCATGGCTGGTTTTTTGTTTGCAGATTTAATAACTTCTTCACATGAGGCTGCGATGAAAGCTTTGAATTTATTTGACAGAATTTCATTGGGATGATAATTATGTAGTTCCTGTTGGCCTCCTTCATTATTTCTTTTGCGTTGCCTTGCTACTGAAGGAGGCTCTCTTGATGTGTATATTGTGAACATTAATGGGCTGTTCTGTAAGTCGTCATTTTTACGTTACGAGTGATTCACCAGGAGACGGTGACTGAGTGATTGATTAAATGTTTTAGCCTCGCAGCGAGCAAGTCATGCAGCACAGTAGGAACAGGACGAGGCTCACTCGCTGATGGTCTGCTTATTATCCCTGAAAAAGAACATCAACCTTTGGTACTTATTTTTTTTTTTTTTTGGCCTGACTTTACGATAGTATGCATTCTATGACTAACTAACTGCTTGTCTGACTGAATGACTGATTGACTGACTGCCTGACTGACTGACTAAATAGATAAATAAATAATTAACTAGCTAACTACCATGTAACTAAATATAGGAAAAATAAATTAATGAAAAGATAAAAGTAAGAAATAAATACAAACTTAACAAATGATAAACGATGTATAAATAAACATGCTCTAAATAAAATGTAAAAAAAAAATCGAGTGGTATTAAAATCCAGCGATACGTGAAAAAAAACAACAACATTATTAAACAGACATACATGCATACCTACAAACGCCCCTATGCTTGTTAATTAGCGTCACCATCACATTAATAAGCCTGGTGGCCGATGGGCCGAGAAAGAACGAATGCCCTTCCTCTCACCGAATAATGATGACACTGTGTTTGTGATTATTGTGCGGAATGGAGCATAGTTATTAACACACCTTTACACCGAGCTGCAGAGAAAAATGAGAGAGAGAGAGAGAGAGAGAGAGAGAGAGAGAGAGAGAGAGAGAGAGAGAGAGAGAGAGAGAGAGAGAGAGAGAGAGAGAGAGAGAGAGAGAGTTGATGATTTGCTCTTGAAAATGTCATTACGTACGTAATGTTTGAACATTCTCACATTATCATGCACTGAATAATTAATGATTATCAAATGCAACACATGACGCCATTCTGAGGACGTGAGTTGTACTGCTGTGTCATGGCGGCCATCTTATTAGTCTCTTCCCTCCCACACTTCCTTGGCGTTGTGACCTTTTGTCGTGGCGCTAAATTGTAATATAGAATAATGGAAAACTTTGGGTACATATACGTTAGTGATGTGTTTCCCCGGAGAACAAACGTAAATACCTTGAGGTTTGTATAATGTGAACATATTTCGTCCATCACCGTGACGCAGGAAGGTAATGGTTTATGACAGTAGTGTAGATGAGGAGGAGGATTGCAAGCTTACCCTGCCATGATAGGTTAAAACATCTTGGGTTGCATTTTCTGTCAAGCTGTAAGGTGTGTGGTGGTATGGGAAAAGTATTTAATAATAATAATAATAATAATAATAATAATAATAATAATAATAATAATAATAATAAAAATAATAATAATAATAATAATAATAATAATAATAATAATAATAATGATAAGAATGATACTAATAGTAATAATAATAATAATAATAATAATAATAATAATAATAATAATAATAATAATAATAGTAATAATAATGACTATAATAATATTTATATTTTGCCATCAAGCACATCGTACAGTAGGAGAGACAGAAAAAAAATTAAGAATTATATACTTAGGAACTACACCAAATATTACAATATTGGGAACTACTTAAAGGTCAGAGAACAACCTCATCAAGATAAGATATGTAGAGCTGGTTCCTTTACTCAGAGACGAAATAAGGTGGACGTAGGGCTATAAGCAAGACAG
>NC_087168.1:8582149-8614649 GCF_035594125.1 Scylla paramamosain
CTGGATTTAAAAATTTAAAGCATAATTTCAAAACATGATAACAGCAAGAGGAATTAGTGATCAACTACTTTAAACCTTTTCGTGCCTTTAGTCATATTTATAGTCAGTAAAATTGCGTAGGTGTTAGTCCCTAAACATAGGCTCTTTACTCTAATGACATTATAAGTGTTATCCTGTCAGTAGGAACAAAACAAGATGTCTCTGCCTTTCGCGTCGTAGGGATTTCTCACGTCAACCACTGGTTATCCTGTAAATACATATGTTGTGATTCCCAGATGAAGGGAGCATGAATGTATTCGTGGAGGTGAGGTGTTGCGTCCTCCTATCCCGCACTGAAAATTATGGCACCAGCTAAAGCTTAATCTACAAATAACGAAATTACATGCATGAAAGCAATATGTAATGGTGTAATGCATGAACGAACACACACACACACACACACACACACACACACACACACACACACACACACACACACACACACACGTACGCACACATAGCCTTCCTCAATTTTAGTACATGACATTACATTCTAATTGAGGATTCATATGTAACTGAATTATTCATAAGTATCAAAATTTGGCTGCATGTAATTTGTTCGCTTGCTTCTCATCAATCAATTAATATTTAATCTTTGAATTGTTGTGTGCGCTCTCCCATTGAATTATGTACTTGTCGTGGGATGGCTTATCTGCTTGTTTGTTTGTTTGTATTTTGTATGTGTGTGTGTGTGTGTGTGTGTGTGTGTGTGTGTGTGTGTGTGTGTGTGTGTGTGTGTGTGTGTGTGTGTGTGTGTGTGTGTGTGTATTTCTCTTTATCTATAATCTACATCTGACTATTCGTATGTTTGTTGGTCTGTATGAGTTGTTTGTCTATCTGTCTGTTTTGAATGTTCATCTGTTTCGTATATCTAACAATATCTGTCTTTACATATGTCTATCGGTTTCTTTATGAATCTATCTTTGTTATTGTTGTCCATTTATCTACCTCTTTGTGTATATCATTCGCAATTCATCTATTTTTCTATATATGTTTTATTCATCTCAATCAGTGAGTTAATTTATCTATCTATCTATCCATCAGTCAGTCGATCTGTATGTCCCCCTGTCTCTACAACTATTAATTTTCTATCTTGTCTTTTCCGTGTATCTGTCCGTCAGTCAGTCTGTCTGTCTGTTTGATTGTCTATATTTTATTCATCTATATTCATCAGACATCAGGCCAAGTTTTGATGAAGACACATAAATACTTCCCTGTACTTTAAATTAAGAATCCAGCAATTTTAGTGTGTGTGCGTGTGTGTGTGTGTGTTTGTTTGTGTGTGTGTGTGTGTGTGTGTGTGTGTGTGTGTGTGTGTGTGTATCTGTGTCTGTGTGTGTGTGTGTGTGTGTGTGTGTGTGTCTGTGTGTGTGTGTGTGTGTGTGTGTGTGTGTGTGTGTGTGTGTGTGTCTGTCTGTGTCTGTCTGTGTGTGTGTGTGTGTGTGTTCTATTTTATATTACACCTGAGTTCCTCTGCGGGATATGGTGCACGAGGCTATGATAGTATCCTGTGCCACGTAGGTGTGTTAGCATGAATAAAAATTATCACCGTGGTGCATGTCCCTCCCTTGTTTAACACGCTCACTTCCTTGCCTACACCTCCCCACACGCATGTTCGGGGTTTGTTCTTCGCCTTGCACTCATCTGAATTTTCTCCCTTCTTGCTTTCCTCCATGCTGACTTCCTCCTTTTCCTCTTGTTCTTTGTCGCTCTAGTAGTCTTCATTCCTACTTTAGTTTTCGTCGTTATTATCATCTTCGTTGTCATCGTTGTTGCCCTCGTCTTCCTTCTCCTCCTCCTTGCCCTGGTCTTCCTTCTCCTCCTCCTTGTCCTCGTCTTTCGTCTCCTCCTCCTTGTTCTCGTTCTTGTCCTCCTCATCCTCGTCCTCCTCCTCCTCCTCCTTCTCCTATTTTTCTCCTCCTCCTCCTCCTCCTCCTCCTCCTCCTCCTCCTCCTCCTCCTCCTCCTCCTCCTCCTCCTCCTCCTCCTACTACTACTACTACTACTACTACTACTACTACTACTGCTACTACTACTACTACCACTACCACTGGGGAGGCAGCTCCTGTAGTATCCATCTCCTACTATAGACGAGATTTGTGGCTTTATAACAGCGTCTGAAGGGCCTACAGAGCTGCTGCTGTTACTCCTTCCATTCTGCTCCTTTGTGTTCCTTTTTACAACTACATTGTTGTTTTTATGCCTTTATTTTGAACAGTCCATTTTCCTCGTCCCCGTCCTCGTCTTTCTCCTCCTCCTCCTCCTCCACACAACTACGTATCCTCATACCCACTAACGGCACACTCTGAATATAAAGTCCCATAGATTTTTTGCCAGTAAACTGAACATGATAAACATTATTGCACAACTTGTGTTTATCGCGAGGCTGGTGACTTACAACATTCATTTGTATGCTAATGCGGGGAGCCTGCAAGACAATGCAGCCGAGTTATACTTTTCCAGATTGTGCCGACAGTCGTGCAGTTGTCTGTTTCACCGCCAAAGATTTCCATAGAGATGCTGCGTCTCTCTCTCTCTCTCTCTCTCTCTCTCTCTCTCTCTCTCTCTCTCTCTCTCTCTCTCTCTCTCTCTCTCTCTCATTTTGCTTTATTTGAGGTATGTCGTTTAGTGTATTTGTTCGTAAATTTGTTTTATTACAAAAGAGTTGTTTTCCTCTGTCTCATTTTGTTCCTTCATTGGAAGAACTCAAGTTAACTTACTCCCCCAATCTCTCTCTCTCTCTCTCTCTCTCTCTCTCTCTCTCTCTCTCTCTCTCTCTCTCTCTCTCTCTCTCTCTCTCTCTCTCTCTCTCCTCCTCCTCCTCCTCCTCCTCCTCCTCCTCCTCCTCCTCCTCCTCCTCCTCCTCCTCCTCCTCCACCTCCTCCTCCTTTGTTGTTCTTGAGGCTTTTTGGCTGTGCGTGTGTGTTCAAGTTTTTACTTGCATTTTTCCTTCATACATTGGCTTGGGGGTGGCAGCACTTGTGGTAGTGATGATAATGGTGATGATACTGACAATATAATGTTGGCGATGCTACTGCTGGTGTTGCTGCTTATAACAAGAGTGGTGTCAGTTATCTTACGAATGATGACACCGTGGAAATGTACGATTGATGTTATTTTTTTTTTCACATTAATCATGATTCAACGAAGTGAACCAGAGGCAATATGGAAGGTAAAGACCAGAGGGGTGACATATAGAAACTTTTTTTTTTATGTAGGAAGGATACTGGCCAAGGGCAACAAAAATCCAATAAAGAAAAATGCCCACTGCAATGCCGGTCCCATAAAAGGGTCAAAGCAGTGGTCAAAAATTGATGAATAAGTGTCTTGAAACCTCCCTCTTGAAGGAATTCAAGTCATAGGAAGGTGGAAATACAGAAGCAGGCAGGGAGTTCCAGAGTTTACCAGAGAAAGGGATGAATGATTGAGAGTACTGGTTAACTCTTGCGTTAGAGAGGTGGACAGAATAGGGGTGAGAGAAAGAAGAAAGTCTTGTGCAGCGAAGCCGCGGGAGGAGGGGAGGCATGCAGTTAGCAAGATCAGAAGAGCAGTTAGCATGAAAATAGCGGTAGAAGACAGCTAGAGATGCAACATTGCGGCGGCGAGAGAGAGGCTGAAGACAGTTAGTTAGAGAAGAGGAGTTGAGACGAAAAGCTTTTGATTCCACCCTGTCTAGAAGAGCAGTATGAGTGGAACCCCCCCAAGACATGTGAAGCATACTCCATACATGGACGGATAAGGCCCTTGTACAGAGTTAGCAGCTGGGGGGGTGAGAAAAACTGGCGGAGACGTCTCAGAACGCGTAACTTCATAGAAGCTGTTTTAGCTAGAGATGAGATGTGAAGTTTCCAGTTCAGACTATAAGTAAAGGACAGACCAAGGATGTTCAGTGTAGAAGAGGGGGACAGTTGAGTGTCATTGAAGAAGAAGAGGGGATAGTTGTCTGGAAGGTTGTGTCGAGTTGATAGATGGAGGAATTGAGTTTTTGAGGCATTGAACAATACCAAGTTTGCTCTGCCCCAATCAGAAATTTTAGAAAGATCAGAAGTCAAGCGTTCTGTGGCTTCCCTGCGTGAAATGTTTACCTCCTGAAGGGTTGGACGTCTATGAAAAGACATAGAAAAGTGCAGGGTGGTATCATCAGTGTAAGAGTGGATAGGACAAGAAGTTTGGTTTTGAAGATCATTAACGAATAATAAGAAGAGAGTGGGTGATAGGACAGAACCCTGAGGAACACCACTGTTAACAGATTTAGGAGAAGAACAGTGACCGTCTACCACAGCAGCAATAGAACGGTTAGAAAGGAAACTTGAGATGAAGTTACAGAGAGAAGGAGAGAAGCCGTAGGAGGGTAGTTTGGAAATCAAAACTAAAGACATATTATGTTACATGACTTTGGGTTAGAACAGATTATGTTATGTTGTTATGTTAATGTTAAGTTCGGTATGGCTGGGTTACGGATCAGTGCTGAAGGAGAAGGAAAGAAAAAATAACAGAATAATGAGGTGTCCTTAGCGTGCGTCTGTGTGTCTTTGTCCGTGAGTTTGGTTGTTACTTCCTGTGATCTTATTATCCACGAATATTCTAACTAACGCCGTATTATTATAATGGGAGAAACAGAGAAGAGGAGAGATATGAAAGAGGGGGTGTGAATGCTGGTGCTCTCGCTGCTCTCGTTTTCTGTGACGTTTGTTTCACTATCGTCACACTATCATGCTGAGGCGGTGCGAGGACGTGGAGAGTTTGAGAGTTTGAAGGTGATAGAGGGGAAGCTCCTAACTAACATCACCATCTCGGCAGAGTGAGGGAGGGATGGAGAGTGCTGGAGTGGTGGAAGGGAGCCTCTGGTAAGTATGGCGGGCTCGGTGGAGTCAGCGCTTAGGCGACAAAGTAACGCTAAGTCGAGGAAAGTCTGTCCTTTAGATTCCCCGGAAAGGAACGCTGCGGAGGCGAGGATTACACGAGTTGGTCTTTATGGTCTTTATTCTCCAAATGTAATACTCGTCACCACTCTTCCGTCCAACAATCCCTCAAAAGGACTTTGGAGTCTTAGGAAACATAAACATTACTTCGATTCCTCGTTGAGAAGATCAGGAGGCGGAGGAGGCGTCTCTTCTCTCTCTCTCTCTCTCTCTCTCTCTCTCTCTCTCTCTCTCAGGAGCAGCAGCAGCAACGGTTGCAACATCATCCTCCTCCTCCCTCTCTTTTTCATTATCATCAACATCAGTAGCAGCAGCAACAACAGTAACAACAACAAAATTAGCATTATTAGTAATAACAATAGTAGTAATAGTGGTAGTAGTGGTGGCAGCAGTAGTAGTAGTAGTAGTAGTAGTAGTAGTAGTAGTAATAGTAGTAGTAGTAGTAGTAGTAGTAGTAGTAGTAGTAGTAGTAGTAGTAGTAGTAGTAGTAGCAGTAATAGTAGTTGAAGCTGTAGTAGTAGTGGTGGTGACAGTGGTAGTGACAACAGCAGAAGAAGCATCCGCTAACAAATGTATACGCGATACACATACATAATCGGCAGTGGTGTGTGGCGCCAGTAATGCAAAGTTAAATATTCATGAGATATATCGAAGTTTAGGAGTTACACTGAACGCTGGCGAAAGTTACCGGCGGGGGAATGCTGAGATACGCAGGAGGCGGTGTGGAAGGCGGAGTGGTTGCGGGATGTGCTTGGGGACGCCATTAGCAAGGGCGTGTGGGTTGTAGTGGAAGCGATAGTGGCGTAATTGTTCGGTGCGATGAGCTGTGTTGGTGGTGGTGATGGTTGTAGTGCTGATGATGCTACTTTAAATATATGGTACTTTGGTGGTGGTAGGTGATTGCAGCATAAACGTTGTGTAATGGTTTGGTAGTGGTGGAGGTTGTGTGGTGCCTAACTTGTTTGTCTGTCAGCCTGCCGTGCTCTATTCCATGTTCCGTTGAGGAGAAGGAAGGGACAGAGCACCGATGCTTCCACGAGATGGCGGAGGGACAGGACCAGTGCGACTCCGCGCCTGTGTGCTGGATACCTAACATCTTCCTGGGTCAGCGTGAAAGGAAATCTTGTATGCTGGTGTGCATGAGGAAGGAATGGAGTATGTGAGGGACACTGATGAAAGGAAATGAGGGAGAAAAGACTGCTTTAGATGTTCTCGAGAAAATCATCACCCATTTTAATTATCGCCATGTTGACGGTGGCACGGACGCGCGCTGAGAGAAAAAGTTCAGCTGTTAATTATGCAATGGCTATAATTCATTTTTGACAGGAAAAAAAAGTGTGTCAGGTGAAGGGGGACTCGTGTGGGGGGGAGAGGAAAAAAATCCATGGAAATAGTTCTTTCTGTATTCTTGTTCGCAGGACGGATGGTGCGACATTTTTGAAGCTGAAGTCACTCAATATTTAAGGCCTCGGGAGGCAGGTGGTGGCTGTGGTGGTGCTGATGGTAGTGCTGGTGGTGGTGGAGACAAAAATAAGGCGGTGATGGCAGCTGTTGTGATACTGGTCTTTGTTTTCCTTTAAGGGAAGAGATGCGTGGGTCCTGATGTGATGGTGGTAATGGAATTGTTGTTGTTGTTGTTGTTGTTGTTGTTGTATGATCGATATAGTGTGATGGTGGTGACGGTAACCCTGCTTCATACTTACACCCACTTCACCACTTTCATCACGACCTAACACCGATGTTTTTAATGGTTACATTTTCACAAAGCATTTCAAATCACACATGACATATGTACATACTACCGTTCCTATGCAGGGTAAGACCTCTGATTGTACTCCTTCCACCCATCCTTAATTCCTGTTACGAGTATAGCACATCTATTGATTCAGCCCCCGCACTGATCATGCCCATTGCCCTGCAGGAACACGTTTCCATTGTTAATGTTCTCGACCCTAGACTCCATCGTTCGGTTCCCATAGCAAACACTGCAAGTTAAATTAATTTCATCGTTCAGACCAACTATTTCGTCAGTGTCTCGCTTATACTCTTTGCACATTACTGAATTGTAATCCATATTCCTCTTGCTACTGACCAAAGCCCTACACTCCTCCTTGGTTCCAGAAACCTGTCTGTATCTCTTACCTTGTAAAGCAAAGTATGGTTAGTGCAGCTCATCACATGGCTTCTTAACCACTTTTTTGTTCTTCCGTTTTTATTTATTTATTTATTTTTTTATATACTCTTAGTCCATGCCTCCTGGCCGCCTCCTAAACCTCTTAGTATTGATGGTGTTCGAAATCGTATCAAGGAAAATCACGTAAATCACGTTATCATACCAACACTATTTCAAAATTTCCTGATAATACTTCAAATATCATAACAATCGTGAGAACTACAAGTTTGGTAAATACAAACAACATCGTCTTCTTCGTCATTGTGTTCGTGCGATGGTAGTTGAATCACATTACAGTTATGCTATTATTTGTACCTATTAGTCATCCATCTAATATTTGCCTCGTGAACCTCAACTAAACCTTGTTCCTAGTCGCTCTGTGGAGAAATGCTTTGTATTTTTTTCAAGAATTTTTCAGATATGTGCAGTAACAATAGTACTGCAGTAATTATATTGCATCAGGTGCGACCCCTTCCTGAAATAAAACCTAACTACATTGCCTCTACGTTCCTCCTCTTCCTAATCATACTCTCCCAGACCCTCGCAGCCACTTTCATGATTCGGTCTAATAATTCCAGACATCACCCTTTCTTTCCTTTCCCTTCCCTTCCCTTGCACACGCTCACGATTGTACATTTCTAAGCCAGTTGTTCAGAACTGTTCCTCTTGGTTTTATTGCTTCCTGTTATGGTTTTGATTAAAACATAATCCTGTAAGTTTTAAGTACTTCTCAACCATTGGAGCCAAGTGATGTAGCTGCAAACAAGGACGATACAAAATATGAATACCTGTTACATGTCGGTCGCATTATGCTGCGAGACTTACTTCCGTTTGTCGATTTAACTTCATGAATGTTTCTGTCAGGTACGTGTCAGCACGAGTAGCAGTAATGACTGACCTCGCTTGGATCACCCAGCACCAACATCACCGCCATCCTTCATCATCATCTTCACCGTCACTAGCATCACCATCACCATCACCAACCATCACCACCATCCAACACGACCATGTTCACCATCCCCGGGACCACCGTCAGTACCACCACTGCAGTATAGTGCATTTCATCTCAGGAGAGAAAATCTTGTTTGCTAACTCTGTTCTTAGCATTCTTTTTAGCAAATACATACCATACATACATATATGCATATACGAGTATATCCGTACGAACAAGCCTTTCTTACACACACGCGCACACACACACACACACACACACACACACACACACACACACACACACACACACACACACACACACACACACACACACACACACACACACACACTCGCCCTACCCGTGCCACCAGACACCACAATAAGATAACGCCCCTAAAGGCGCCACGTACGGACCGGTACAGACTCAGTGCGATTCCCACCATGGTGCGAGCCATCAATCAATAGTCTCTTCTAGATTTGACTTACCTTTAGGATTAATGTCAAGTATTTCCCCACCCCCAATGTACATTTTCAGTTTGTTGACTGCCTAAAGAATAAACCGTTTATTATTATTATTATTATTATTATTATTATTATTACACACACACACGTTTTCTGTCTTCTTTTCCACATACCAGTCAATGCTCCGGTCACGTTGTTCTCCTTCTCTTCTCTCTTTTTGGATTCCCTCTTCTTTGTCTACATTCTCATTTTTTTTTGTTTGGGGGGGGCTCGGTTGCTTGTTGTTGTTGTTGTTGTTGTTTTTGTTTTTGTTGGTCTTCTTCTTCTTCTTCTTCTTCTTCTTCTTCTTCTTCTTCTTCTTCTTCTTCTTCTTCTTCTTCTTCTTCTTCTTCTTCTTCTTCTTCTTCTTCTTCTTCTTCTTCTTCTTCTTCTTCTTCTTCTTCTTCTTCTTCTTCTTCTTCTTCTTCTTCTTCTTCTTCTTCTTCTTCTTCTTCTTCTTCTTCTTCTTCTTCTTCTTCTTCTTCTTCTTCTTCTTCTTCTTCTTCTTCTTCTTCTTCTTCTTCTTCTTCTTCTTCTTCTTCTTCTTCTTCTTCTTCTTCTTCTTCTTCTTCTTCTTCTTCTTCTTCTTCTTCTTCTTCTTCTTCTTCTTCTTCTTCTTCTTCTTCCTCGTCGTCCTCGTCCTCCTCCTCCTCCTCCTCCTCCTCCTCCTCCTCCTCCTCCTCTTCCTCCTCTTCCTCCTCCTCCTCCTCCTCCTCCTCCTCCTCCTCCTTATCTCAGTTTTTATGTTTTGCGCATTTCCTACAACTTATTCCGTTTTAATACTATTTTCCCTCCTCCTCCACCTTCTTCTAGTGTGCCATCAAAATTTTTCTAATGATAGCCTTTACGAGCCATCTGGCCTTGACCCTCGGATGCCATATGGTCCTGATGGCGTCGTTCCAATAGTGCTTCATTAAAAACTGTGCCTCTTGTCTGACACTCTGCGTAGGCGAACTTTCCCTTTTATGTCTCTAATTCTTCCGTCTTTTTTTTTTTGTGGGGGGGTAGGGGGCTTGGGTGGATTGGCGACAAGTATGAAGTATGCACATATGTAACGCTTTTCAGGAAAGGCGGCTTTTTTGATTCTTGAAATTCTTGTCTGTTTGATTCAACTCTTCTTTGTAGAACTTCTGAGTCTGTCATGGGAATAAAGACTCTCGGGTAAATGTCAATTCGTAACCTTATTGTGAACGGTGGACAAAAAGGTGGTGTGCTGACTAGCTAAGTGGTATTGTAATCTTCATGTTGTCTTTATTGAGTCCTTATTACTCGTTCTGACAACCTCCTGTGACCTGTGTCCTCTTGACCGTAATTAAGATGGTGGCGAAAGTCTATGATCAATGCGTGGTTGCCGTATTGCATTTCATTGTTTTCTGTCTTTTTTCTCTTTGATGAAAACTTCAGTCTCAGACTCGGAGAAACGCTAACATCGTGTCCTTAGTTTCTATGTGGCACCCCTCTGCTCTTTATCTTCCATATTGCCTCTGGTTCACTGTTGTTTTCATGATTAATGTGAAAAAAATGAACATCAATCGTTAGCTTGCATGGTACGTTTCCATTGTTTCTTTCCTTCTGCACAATATGTCCCTGGCTCACTTTATTGCTCTTATGGTTGACGAGAAAGTTGAAACTTGTGTCTGTCAGTTAGTAACGATATCTCAAAAGATACTGCTAGCAACTCACCATGTTTCAGTTATTCATCCGTGGCGCCTCATACTTAATATTTTATTAATTTGTAGGTGGCTTGTTGCTATGTATCTACAGTAAGTGACGGAATATCTTAGACACAGAAAGTGTTAAATCTTCCCTAGTTATCATAGCTAGTTATCAGCTATTCATCATCAAGAAATACCAATCTCTTAATAATTATACACTGCAGGAGTCTTAAAGAGGAATTCAAGTTTTTTTTTGTTCTCCTTTGCTCTGAAAGTTCTTTGACAATTATTCTCTCCCATAATACACGCTGCTCTTCTATGTGTGTGCCGTGAGTATTTTTCTTAAATATTAAGGAGACTTGCTAAGAGCCACATTATTATTGTTATTATTGTTGATTCCTTTATGGCTTGTGTCAGGCTACTCTGTGCTGCACTGAAATCGCATTCACTGGAACTTTAATCCCGGTCTTGCCATCAGCCAGCCGTGCCTGTCACCACTCGATTGTTCTCAAGTAATGAACTGTAGGTTTTTCTTTCCCCTTCCCTCTTGTTCACATTTTTTATTGCATTTTTCTAGTGGACTAATCTTTTCCAGGAAAGGATTATCATGCAACCTGGAGGACTAGATTGACTTTGCAACATGGCATTGTCTTTTCCATATATGTATATCGAGAGGTGTAGAGGAAACTTTTCTTATATTTTCTTTAAACGGACACTTTTCACTGTATGTGTTAACGCCGTAAATGATTTTAGATGTTGGGAAAATACAAAGAAACCTGCACAATTTAAATGAAGCACATGAAATGCGGATACGTATAAAGCGAAGCATTAATGTGAAAAAAAAAATTGAATTAAGTCTCTCAGGTCTTCGGGTGACAAGTGAGGGAAGTGGAAAGGGAAAGTGACAGAAGGGAGAGGGACTGCAGGAGAGGAAAGAAACGGAAAGGAGAAAGAGAGGATAGACGGTAGGAGAGACAGAAATGAAGGCAGGAGGGAAAGAGACCAGAGTGAGAATAAGGACTGCAAGAGAGGGAAAGGGAAAGAAGGGGAAGGTTTGCAAGAGTGAAAAGGATGGGGAAAAAGTGAATGAAGGACGCAAGGTAGAAGGGACGGAATGGAAGGAGAAACACTAGGGGGAAGAAGCGGAAGAGGAAAGGTACAGGAGGGAAGAGGAGTGGAAGAGGAGAGGTGCAGGAGGAAGAGAGGCAGAAAGGAAGAGGCTCAAGAGAGGAGAGGGGCGGAAGGAGAGAGGTGCAGGAGGAAGAGGGTGAATGAGGAGAAGTTCAAGAGAGTAGAGGGGGGAAAGGGGAGAGGTGCAGGAGGGAAGAGGGGCGGAAAGGGGAGAAATTTAAGAGAGTACAGGGACGTAAGGGGAGAGGTTCAACTGAGGAAAGGGGCGGAAGGGGAGAGGTTCAAGAGAGGAGACGGGGCGGAAGGAGAGAGGTTCAAGTGAAGAGAGGGGTGAAAGGAGAGAGGTTCAAGTGAGGAGAGGGGTGAAAGGAGAGAGGTTCAAGGGAGGAGACGGGGCGGAAGGAGACAGGTTCAAGTGAAGAGAGGGGTGAAAGGAGAGAGGTTTAAGTGAAGAGAGGGGTGAAAGAAGAGAGGTTCAAGTGAGGAGAGGGGCGGAAGGGGAGAGGTTCAAGTGAGGAGAGGGGCGGAAGGGGAGAGGTTCAAGAAAGGAGACGGGGCGGAGGGTCAGGCAAAAGGGAATAGAAGGGAAGGGGAGCCAGCGACAAGCAGAGACATCCAGGAGATTAGCCATAAAGTGACTGTCCCTCACCATTACCAACTTGGTCGATGGAGAAAAATAATCTTGCACTGACCGTCCGCGCTTGGAGACCTGCCAGCATTCGCCCAGCCTGATGTGCCCTGACGTGAGGACCTTACCTGACCTGCCTGCGACCTTACTTGACCTTTTCTCGTCCATTTCCTCCTAACTTGACCGAACGACCTCTGCTTGCTGACCTAATGTGATTTATTATTTTTCTGCCGGGAAAGCTCAACCTCGGTGTTTGTTATATATATATATATATATATATATATATATATATATATATATATATATATATATATATATATATATATATATATATATATATATATATATATATATATATATGACGGCATCAATTTATTCAGGGATTGAGAGAGAGAGAGAGAGAGAGAGAGAGAGAGAGAGAGAGAGAGAGAGAGAGAGAGAGAGAGAGAGAGAGAGAGAGAAAGGGAGGGTGGGGAAGAGGAAGTGGTAGCAGTAAGATAGGTAGTATTCGTATTCTTCTCTTTATTTAAATTTATGTGGCATTTTGCTGTTCCCTGACGTTCACTATGTGAGTGGTTTTTGCAGGATGGGAGAGAGGCGTGGAGTGTGAGCGTCATTCTGCCGCCGTGCTGGTATTGGATACTTGTTTGACTCTTCTAGGGAGCCATGGCGCCACCCTCTTCAGCCTTCGTATATTCTTCCATTCTCGTTTCTTTTCCTTATTTCTTTGCACCTTATTTTTTCTTTCATCTCGTGAGGAAATCTAAGGTGACATGTAATTTGATGGGAAAAAATGTCATGACCCCAAAGTAGCGCACTGTACTAATTCGACTTTTTTTTCATTTGTTATGTAGTAAATATGTTGAATCCTCTTTCAGCTCCTTTTCATCCTTTTGTATCTAGACTTCTAGAAAAGTTTTTAGACATCTGAAGGTTCCCTTCTCTACGTTTCCATACTGTCCCGTCATTCTCTCATCCGTATAATTTCTTCACTGCTGTGGTCAGGAATCAGGTTACCATGTAAACATTTTCCCCTCTTACTCACAGTGTGCAAAAAGCAATTAAACTGGCGAGTTTCTGAATAAGTGCTTAAATTTTATATTCGACAAAACGTTGTGTTAGAGTATCGAAGCAGGTGTCTACAGCTTTTCGGTTTCTGTTTTCCTCTAAAATGCCCTTGTCACAGAATGTCTCGCTTCAGTCTAGCCCGATCCCGCACCACCATGTTTACGCTCTAAGTACACTGGGCTCAACACGGACTTTTAATCTCCTCCCACGTCCCCGGCGAGCCTACAGCTTTCCCTTCCTTCCACTCACCTCCACCACGTCGTTATAACTTTACCAGGCAGCGGTCGACCCTACCACACCAACTTTGTTAAACCAAAAGCGTCCCTCCCTAATACAGAGAACGTGAGCTGAATTTTGTTATATGTTTTTTTTTTTTCCACGTTCATAGAAACCATTACATAATTATTTGTTTGGCACTTGAGTAATAGGAACTGGCAAAATGGCAAAGGTAATTATGTACGTGTTTTGTTTGTCAGTAGTGTCTATTGGTTAATTAATATTTGTACTGAGTTTAAAAGAAATTACATTCTTTTCATGAGATTTCCATTATGGTTTCCTAAATGCGGTAGTTATAATCTGGAGATTAATTTATATCAAACACTTTCTTCCCTCCTTCCTGACAGGACATTGTACAAGGCAGACAGACAGAGAGAGAGAGAGAGAGAGAGAGAGAGAGAGAGAGAGAGAGAGAGAGAGAGAGAGAGGAGAGGAGAGGAGAGGAGAGGAGAGGAGAGGAGAGGAGAGGAGAGGATAGATAGATAGATAGATAGATAGATAGATAGATAGATAGATAGATAGATAGATAGATAGATAGATAGATAGAGAGAGAGAGAGAGAGAGAGAGAGAGAGAGAGAGAGAGAGAGAGAGAGAGAGAGAGAGAGAGAGAGAGAGGTGGAAGACTAGAAAGTTTGTCAAGCCTCTTCTCTCTGTATCCTCTTCTCATCTCTTTATTCTTCATTACTTTCTTATGTTCACTTTCCCAAACTCATTTTGTGTCATGATTCTTCTTTACCCTTCTCCCACTGTTGTTATTCCCTTTACCTTTCTCCCACTTTGTTACCATTCTCTTCTACCCTTCTCCCACTGTCTTGTTATCCTTTACCTTTCTTCCACTGTGCTATTTCCCTCTATTCTCCTCCCACAATGCTCCAATCTATCCGTCTGGTGAAGTAACACTGATGAAACTTGTAGCGCCACAGTTGCTTCATTTGATGGCGGATTTTACGTTTGCAGTCACAGTTTAGGCCACCGGGATTTGTGGCTGTGTTTGTCTTTCTTTTGATTGAGTTGGTGATGCTTTGTGACGTGTGTATGTTGTAGCGTCAAATTCTTCTTTCTGCCATTCATATGTGACATTGATTTTCTGCAGAATATTCTGTGATGCCTCATTGTATGTACCCGAGGCTAAACTTGCAAAGCTGGACGAGGGAAGAGAGAATTCATAGAGTTTTTAAAGATTTACCTCCTTACTGATATTGTCCGGAGAGAGAGAGAGAGAGAGAGAGAGAGAGAGAGAGAGAGAGAGAGAGAGAGAGAGAGAGAGAGAGAGAGAGAGAGAGAGAGGGTAGTGAGAGGGGAAGGGAGGGAGAGAGGGAGAGAGTTGAACCACGTGTCTTAAGTGTTATGTCACCAGTCCATACAAGAGAACTGTTCTGCGATTAATACCAAGCTGATGGAAAATTTTGATCATGGAGTCCATCATTTCCTGTCTTTAAGTTTACCTTAATTAATGTCCTTCTGCATTATTAGGATATTCAAAACAGTTGATTAGTGATTTGTTCACGTGGTGTTCAAGCGTTCAGTCATGTACACATCTTTGTTTCAATGTACCTTTTATTATTTTTTTTCAATGTAGGTGACACATTGTTGCGCATTTACCAAACTGAGTGATCTCCGACGATGATCTGACGTTTCCTGAATATTTGACACCGATCGTAATGAAAACCTTATCAGAAGGGTCGGTTAGCGGGAGGGAGGTTTGTATTGTAACCAGTGTAAAATAGTAGCACTTCAGTTGACCTTTGTGTGATACCACGTTATTATTTGTCTTCATCCCGAAGTGAATAAGTGTGTTGCAATAATCTTTGTTCTCTTTTCTTTTATACTCCTATGCTGGAAGTAGACAGTAGATATGCATGTGACAGTTCCTGTATAACATATAATAATATCTACTAATTATTTCTGCCCATGAATTCATCTATTCTTTTCTTAATGTTCCATACTGACTGCATTAACATTTCGACAAGAGAGAGTCTATTCCCGTCATATACAAATTTTCTTCTTTTTCCTATTTTATATACCAAGGAAAAAAAGCAGGGACTTCTCACATCTCCTTTATTTATTTATTTATTTATTTATTTTATTTTATTTTATTTTTTTATTTTTTTACTTGCTGGAAATCAGTTCATTCCTGTCTACGTTTATATTTAGGTAGGTATTACTAAGTTACCCTACACTACAGTCTGATAGAGCGAACTGTGCCTCAACAGCAAACCCCTTGAGTTCATATAGGGAGGATGGGATCTTTGCACTCCCTCGCAACAGAATATGATTATTCTCACTTGACAGAGCAGCAGGAAGCTAAAGTAGCTGATCTCTTCCCGCCTCACGTTCATCCTTCCATCAGGGATATTAGCGAGTGAAGGGAAAGCAGCGCAAAAGGACAGGTTAGTGAGAGGGGAAGGCATGGACCGGCCTTAGCGAGCACATCACACTCCCAACACATAGTTAAGCACCACTGCACTCAGCCCCTGTTGTAAATGTTCTGTGTACTCTCTCTCTCTCTCTCTCTCTCTCTCTCTCTCTCTCTCTCTCTCTCTCTCTCTCTCATCAAGTGAAATGCATATCTTTCGAGTTTACGGCCTTTTTAGTCTTATTGGTTCTAATGTAATAACCGTTTTGGTAAAAGCTATTGCAATAAATTAAATTTTTCGTACATAGTTTAAGTAATATATGAAAAAAAACGTGCGGGCACTCATACACTCTCTCTCTCTCTCTCTCTCTCTCTCTCTCTCTCTCTCTCTCTCTCTCTCTCTCTCTCTCTCTCTCTCTCTCACCGCTAATATTTGCAATCTTTTGCTTGTGCGACGATATTTTCTCGTACAAATTACTTGACAGAGAGTAAATATCATGTATGAGTTAACTGTAAATAACAGACACAACTTTCTAATCGCGCAGAAAACCTGAAACCACCGATGATGAGCAAAGAAAACAGAAAAGATTAATTTCATCCCTACCTCTTTACATATTAAGCGCGTCAAACAAAACTGTGTTCTCATTACTGTTGAAAGTAGTTGATAATATGTATCATTAACGTGCACGACAAACCGAAGCTGCTGCACTGATCCCATAAGGTCCTGATGATACTGGATGACTGTTCTAAGCTCTCCATTCACTCTTTATTCAGGCTGGATTTAATTTCTACTTCGAAGCCACTTATCTATGATGCCACTCGTTTCTGTAGCTTTGGAGTAGAGAGAGAGAGAGAGAGAGAGAGAGAGAGAGAGAGAGAGAGAGAGACCAATTTAGTTTGAGAGGTACTCTGATACTTTTCTCTTGATATAGTCAAAGTTGTAGGAAAGTGGTAAAATGTAATCGCGCAAAGAGTTTTAGAGTGTACATATGTACACTGGTTTAATCTAGTTTTATCTTGAAGCGTTTTTAGGTGACGGAAACAAAGTAAAATCTCTAGCTACTGACGTTTAACCCGTGATAATGTTCTTTTAACTCTGTGGATGGAATAAAGATAAGTTTTCATATATTTTATTCAACCAAACTTCCAATTGAATAAACCTTTGATTAATACAGTTTTGGTTAAAAGCCAGATATCCACATTTTCTATTGTGCTCGGCAGTTGAGCTCTTAATATTTTGAATGTCATCGAGAGAGAGAGAGAGAGAGAGAGAGAGAGAGAGAGAGAGAGAGAGAGAGAGAGAGAGAGAGAGAGAGAGAGAGAGAGAGAGAGAATGAATTTGTCTACATTTAAATTACGCAGTTTTTGGAACTCAGCTTTAGAAATTCAGTGGCCAGAAACTCTAGAAGAAACTTACACTTTTAGTAATTTTGATAACATTTGGAAATATTTGTCAGATAACCTGTGGAAAAGCATCACCTGAGCGGAAGGGAGCCAGCAAGTGGAAGTAGGGGACAGGAGGATGAGTGGCTCATGGGTGGCATAAGGGTCACGTTGCTTCGTTGATATTACTTTGCTTTATTACCCCACGGAAATCATAAAGATATTAATCAGAGCGTGCAATTACTCTCCAGGGATGGGGATTTTATTTGTTGCAAAGAATCGGAGCAGGAGGAAAGGCAATTAACAGAAACAAGTGTAGAGGACATAATTCAGCTCACCCCCAACCACATGAAAACGGCGAGCAAAATAATGACGCTGATGATAATAATATAATAGTGATAATAGTAATAATCATAATGAGGATCATGATAATAGAAGAAGAAAAAGAAGAAAAAGAAGAAGGAAAAAAAAAATCAACAGGCAGCAGCATCAGCAGAACATCAGCAGCAACAACAGAAAAAACAACATCTACAGCAGCAGAACAACAACAACAACGACAACAATAATAATAGTAATAATCATAATGATGATAATGATGATAATGATACTGATGATGATGATGATGATGATGATGACGGTAAAAGAAGAAAAAGAAGGAGAAGAAAAAAGAAGAAATCACCAGGTAGTAGCAGTAGCAGAAACATCAGCAGCAGCAACACAACAACAACAACAACAACAACAACAACAACAACAACAACAACAGCAACAACAAAAACAACAGCAACAATAATAATGTGCTGGTGTGGGGACACACGCCCACACCCTTGCCGCCCACATTGTTTGGCGCGCCTTTCCCCTGAGACCTGACGCCAGCCTCCGGCCGTCTTGCCTATCACCACGTGGAGTGAGGTCAAACCTCACCCTTTGTCTTCTGGACGCCAGCCCTGGCCGTGACCTGAGCCGGCCCAGCAACTACCCCTACATCATCACTTTCAGGAAGTAAACATTTCACGAAGGGAAGCCACAGAACGCTTGACTTCTGATCTTTCTAAAATTTCTGATTGGGGCAGAGCAAACTTGGTATTGTTCAATGCCTCAAAAACTCAATTCCTCCATCTATCAACTCGACATAACCTTCCAGACAACTATCCCCTCTTCTTCAATAACACTCAACTGTCCCCCTCTTCTACACTGAACATCCTCGGTCTGTCCTTTACTTATAATCTGAACTGGAAACTTCACATCTCATCTCTAGCTAAAACAGCTTCTATGAAGCTAGGCGTTCTGAGACGTCTCCGCCAATTTTTCTCACCCCCCCCCCCACTGCTAACTCTGTACAAGGGCCTTATCCGTCCATGTATGGAGTATGCTTCACATGTCTAGGGGGGTTCCACTCGTACTGCTCTTCTAGACAGAGTGGGATCAAAAGCTTTTCGTCTCATCAACTCCTCTCCTCTAATTGACTCCTCCCTCTCCTCCACCCTCTGACTACTTCATGCTCCCATTAAAATTTTTCGCAGTGATGTTTTCCATGCCCTCGCTGGCCTAAACCCTCGGAAGGCTTATAAACCTGTTGGGGTCCCTCCTATTCTTCTCTGAAACTGTGCCTCCGTGCTCACACCTTGCCTAGTCAAACTCTTTCAACTCTGTCTATCAACATTTACCTTTCCTTCTTCCTGGAAGTTTGCTTACATTCAGCCTGTTCCTATAAAGTGTGACCGGTCTAATTTCTCAATCTACCGTCACATTGCTTTAATTTCCTGCCTATCTAAAGTTTTTGACTCTCTCCTCAACAGGAAGATTCTTAAACATCTATCATTTCTGATCGCCTGTATGGGTTCCGTCAAGGCCGCTCTACTGGTGATCTTCTGGCTTTCCTTATGGAATCTTTGTCATTGCTATATTCTATCTCAATTTTCATGCTAACTGCTCTTCTGATGTTACAAAGTGCATGCCTTCCCTCCTCCCGCGGCCTCGCTGCTCAAGACTTTCTTCTTCTTTCTCTCACCCCTATTCTGTCCACCTCTCTAACGCAAGAGTTAACCAGTATTCTCAGTCATTCATCCCTTTCTCTTGTAAACTCTGGAACTCCCTGCCTACATCTGTATTTCCACCTTCCTATGACTTGAATTCCTTCAAGAGGAAGGTTTCAAGACTTCAATTTCTGACTACTGCTTTGGACCCTTTTATGGGACCGGCATTTCAGTGGGCATTTTTTTTTATTGAATTTTTGTTGCCCTTGGCCAGTGCCCCTCCTACATAAAAAAAAAAAAAGTCGGTGTCCGCCTTGCCCTTCCTCAGTGGCGGACACGGATAGTCGCATTCACCTAGGCCTCGGGGTTGGTTGTGAGGCTCCTGGCGACCAGCTTCATTATTTATTATTTTGTACAATTTAACTCATATATTTACCTAGTACATAAAAATGGTGACCGCGGTGGAAGGAGTCGACGGTACCAGTTCTCCATGCCCATGCGCCCTGCTCGTCGCCAGCTACTCCAGCTACCTTCATGGCCTCCTGGTAACCTGCTAAGCCGTCACCGACACATTTCTGCTAAGCCGCTACTACACGTCTATGGTGCTTTCTTCAAGGTGTTTTTAGGGACTCTTTCAAGCTTTTTATGCCAAACCTGCCCCGCCAACGTGTGCCCGTACGACTTCAGGCCGTCACTGACGCCATCCCTGTTTCAAGTCTGGACTTTTTATGCTGTCACCGACGCAACTCGACTGCTTTGCTGCTGATCCCGTCATTCCAAAACTTTGGATTTCTCAGCCGTCAGTCTTCTGCCGCAAACTGTGGTGTCTTCTTTTGGCAGTCTCTGCACCCACGTAGGCAACTCACCCACCACATTCGACAAAGATTTTATCGCTATCATGTGCGTTATTTGCACAGTGTTATGATTTTTGTAGTGCCTTTTTATTTTGGAATTTAATAGCATAGAAACGCCTTGTTCTCTTGTTTTATGGCCTCTAGTATTGTTCTGTTTTTTCTTAGCCTGTGATTCGCTGTATTGTCACAGATAGTGTGAGTTTTGTGTTTGGCCACCGTTTCTGACGTCCTTGCTATGTGAGTTTTGTGATTCGTCAGTGCGTACTCACTTTTCTGACGTCTTTGTTCTGTAAGCCTTGCGATTGGCTAAAGTGCATACATCACGTGTCTTACACAGATAAGCGCGTTGGTGTGAATTATGTGCTTCATTACCCTTGCATCACCCCATATGTTTTGTAGCATGAGGGCATGCCTACAAGGGTGGCCGAGCAATGTGCTGGTGTAGTGACACACGCACACACCCTTGCCACCCACATCCCATGTAATAACTATAATAATAATAATAATGATAATAATAATAATAATAATAATAATAATAATAATAATAATAATAATAATAATGTGTCATGGCTAGCTTTGGAGTACAATAGAAACCCTAAGAAATTTCAATAATCCGATGGCAGCAAGAATAACAAGAAGAAAAAGAAATCTGAAATATCGAAAGAGCAGGCTGAGTTGAGCTTGGTATCTATTTGAAAATCTGAGTCTGGTTAGTGCGGAGTACGTGAATAGTAGAGGCAGCATGGGCCTTGGGCTGCTGTGTGGCATCTACACAAGCAAAATGAAGTGGCCTGGTAAAAGCTTCCAGTATAATCTTAAAAGACCCACTGACAGCAAAAGAAGTGATCCAGTAATTTAAAGTTCTTTGTGCCTGAGGTTTTATTTCAGTCCTGTAAAATTCGTGTAGGGTTACTCAAGTGAAATATCGTGGCATACTGTTATTAATCATCAAAAAGGTTGATGCTCAAGTTGATTGTCCCTTGATTGGAGTAAGTGCTTTCACTTGTGCTCACCTACATCAGTTGCGGAGTTATCAGGAGTGATATTCATCTCGCATGGAATTCCTTTGAGGAATGTATTTTTCATACTATATGAAACATCACTTTACGTGTTATAAATGTCTGAAGAATTGCTCATTGCTTTGTTTTGTCTCTTTAGTTAGATGATGTCAAGAGAAGCGATGTGATACATGTGTCTTACTCCTGTAAAAAGTACCGATTTTCCGCGCCAGGTACGTATTCCAGTGCAGGGAAAGGACAAGTACTCACTGTGATGCCGGTGCCCGAGTAGGGTCTAAGGCGGTAGTCAAAAATTGAAAGATAAGCGTCTTGAAAATTCCCTCTTGAAGGAGTTCAAGTCATAGGAAGGTGAAAATGCCGAAGCAGGCAGGTAATCCAGAGTTTACCAGAGAAAGGGATGAATGGTTGAGAATACTGGTTAACTCTTGCATTACAGATGTGGACAGAATAGGAGTGAAAAAAGAAAGTCTTGCGCAGCGATGCCGCGGGAGGAGGGGAGGCATGCAGCTAGTAAGATTAGAAGAACAGTAAGGATGAAAATAGAGGTAAAAGATAGTTAGAGATGTAACATTGCAGCGATGAGAAAGAGTCTGAAGACAGTCAGTCACAGGAGAGGAGTTGATGAGACGAAAAGCTTTGGGGGATCCTGAGAAGGGATTAGAGCGATAGGACAAGACACAGATATAAGATTGTGATCGGAGGAACCCAACGGAGAAGATAGGGTGACAGCATAAGTAGAAGGATTAGAGGTTAGGAAAAGGTCAGGAATGTTGGGCGTATCTCCAAGACGGTCAGGAATACGAATAGGGTGTTGCACCAATTGCTCTAGATCGTGGAAGATAGCAAAGTTAAAGGCTAGATCACTAGGATGGTCAATGAAGAGGAAGGAAAGTCAAAGCTGGTATTGAACAAATCCGAGGGAACAAATCTCCAAGGGAAGAGAGTCCGAATGTGCTCCACTTTGGATGTTAAGTAGTCAAATAATTTCTTATAGTCAGAGGAGTTAGGTGAGAGGTATAAAACACAGATAAATTTAGTTTGAGAGAGACTCTAATCGTAGCTAGATGATGGAAAACTCAGAAGAATCAAGAGCGTGGGCACGAAGGCAGGTTAAGCCGTTGCGTACATAGACGCAACATCTAACTTTGGATTGAAAATGAGAAAAGAGAAAGTACGAGGGAACACACAAAAGGGGCTACTGTCAGTTTCCCTGAGTTTCAGTGAGGAAAAGAAGATGAGGTTTAAAAGAGGAGTGGTGGTGTTCTACAGATTGAAAATTAGATATAAGACCGCGAATGTTGCAGAAGTTAATGAAGAAAAAGTTGAGGGGGGTGTCAAGACATCCCCCTCAATACCTCAATAGGTCGATACCAGAAGAGCAGTCCGACCTTTTTACATTTGTAGTCCCCTCCCCAGATAGGGACTCCGAAGCTGGTGTAGGAGTCCCCATGATAATTCAAAATTTTGAGTGAAGAGTGTGTGGCGTCTCAGTGGCATGTGGCATCTCGGTGGGCTATTTTTTTATTGGATTTTTGTTACCCTTGGCTAGTGTCCCTCCTACATAAAAAAAAGGAATAGATGCTTGTAGTTTTGTGTGAAGGAAGAGAGAGTTGTCTTTAGAGGGTATGATGTGACTGCCCCCTTGTGTTGTGAGACAAAGGGAAATGTTCAGTGAACTCACAGGTGAACAATACATGGAAGAGAACACAAGGATAATAAACGGAAGACGACACATTAACAAAAGTAATCATAAGCAAGTACTCAGGATACTGTTAATACAAAAGTGGCGCGTGAGGAAGGTAAAGAGGTAGGTAATGAAAATCTATTCTCTTCAGTTAGGAGCAGATTTTTTTTGGAAATTTCACATCTCATCTCTAGTTAAAACAGCTTCTATTGAGTTAGGTGTTCTGAGACATCTCCGCCAGGTTTTTTCACCCTTCCAGCTGCTAACTCTGTACAGGGGCGTTATCCATCCATGTATGGATGTTCACATGTCTAGGGGGGGTGTGAGTTTTCACTCGTATCACTCTTCTAGACAGGGAAGAATCAAAAGCTTTTCGTCTTATAATCTCCTCTCCTTTAACTGACTCTCTTCAGACTCTTTCTCATCGCTATAATGTTGCATCCCTTGCTATCTTCTATCGCTATTTTCATGCTAACTGCTCTTCTGATCTTGCTAACTGCATACCTCTCCTCCTCCCATGACCTTGCTGCACAAGATTTTCTTCTATTTCTCGCCCGTATACTGTCCACCTCTCTGATGCAAGAGTTAACGAGTATTCTCAGTCATTCATCCCTTTCTCTGGTAAACTCTGGAACTAACTGCCTACTTTTGAATTTCCACCTTCTTATGACTTGAACTCCTTCAAGAGGGAGGTTTCAAGACACTTATCCTTCAATTTTTGTCTACCCCTTTGGGCCCTATTCGGGGACCGGCATCTCAGTGGGCCTTATTTTTGTGGGGGAGCGGTTGTTGCCCTTGGCCGGTGTACTTCCTATATAAAAAAATAAATAAATAAAAAAAAGAATGGTTAAGTTCTAATGTTTCTAGTTTATTGTCATTTACTGTTACATCTCTGCCTTGCCTATGAAGGAACCAGGTTTGCAGTAAAGGTAGTGGTGGTCGAAGGGTGAACAAGGATGAAAAACGTATATGGATATTGGTAGTTGTGAATGGAAAGGAAAATATTAATGCAATAAAGAAACAGTTACCAAAGAGAATCAAAAGAGTTAAATAGATGAAGAGGATAAGATGGATGAAATCGGTAAGTGAAAAGTTAAGTGGATAAGTGTGGTTAAGTGGATTGAAATAGCCAAGGGTTTATTCGTTAAGTGTATGAAAATATTCGAGTGGAGAAAATAGTAACGGAATCATAAAATCTACATTATTTAAAAGTCTTACCTACTTCACAACACCTTTTAACTAAAGCCACTAAAGAGAGCATGGACCTCGTAACCTCACACCGTCATGAGTGTCACAACATTTCTATCTTTGTTAGTTTGTGGCACACTGCAGATGAGGCATGGTATGAGAACAAAAAAAGGCTACAGCACCACTTCAAACCCCACGAGTCATTAGCGCTTATTAACACTACACATACTTTTCCCTGAACTCCCGTGTGAGTAATTTAACGCTGTAATTTGACGCCTCACACGGGAACCACCTGCCATGTCTGAACATAGTCCACTCAGATGAAAATGACTAAAAGACTCGTTCCATTATTAATTTCTGCCTCACGCATGTTCACCAAACTGTTCAGCGTTGTATTTTGACCCTTTAATAGAGCTCTCGATATGCTTCATGAAAGCTATGGGCCTCCGCCTGGAGTCGATCCCCGCGTCATCATGTGTGTTTTGCTGAGCTATTCTAAGAGCCTATCATTTCTATCGAGCTGTCGTGCCTGCAGCTGTAGAGTCCCTGTAACAACAAGAAAAAAAAAAAAAAAACGCTGAGATTGAAAATTCTGACCATTTAAGAAAAAAAAAATAATAATAAACTAATACATAAATAAATAAAATTGCACTGTGTGCATGTAACATTGCTTCAGAGTCATTTCCTTTTCTTCTTTACAATTCTGTAACACAGTTTTTTCTGTTCCGTATTGCCAATACGTTGCTCACTTTGAGTATTTTAATTTCTTTCTGTTTTGTACCTTCCTATGATTTAATTCTTGACTTTAAAGTTTCCTCATCTACGTTTTCTGCAAGTTACTTTTTTTTTTTCTACCGCATTTTGCCAAATGGGGAGGTGAGCGAGGAGAGCCATGTTCCTTTACCTATTCTGTTCTATCAGTTATGACTTACTAAAATAAGCAGGTCGATCAGATCAGAAGGTATAGATCAACATGCACCCTGGTATGTCTTTCTCATCTATTTAGATTCCTCCTCCTCCTCCTCCTCCTCCTCCTCCTCCTCCTCCTCCTCCTCCTCCTCCTCATCCTCATCCTCATCCTTCTCCTCCTCCTGCTTCTCCTCCTCCTCCTCCTGCTCCTCCTGCTCCTTCTGACTTGAGGGTAAGGTATTGCTCGTCACTACAGACGTATGATATAACATTCACGACACGTGAAGCTGATTGGCAATTAATGCTACGAGAACCGCGCGTGATGCCCTAATAAACCACAATGTTAGTTACTGACCGCAGATCCAGATGTGGAAAAGCGGTGATGGAGCGAGGAGGGTATATAATGTTTGAGGGGCATTATCCTCCTTTGCTTCATCATGGTATTGCTTCATTAGTCATGTGGTACATTGACCGTCCTCTGGGGCTCAGAGGGACCCTGTGTACACTGAGCCAGTAAGGTCTGCACATGCCCTAATGAGGTGTGTGTGTGTGTGTGTGTGTGTGTGTGTGTGTGTGTATATATATATATATATATATATATATATATATATATATATATATATATATATATATATATATATATATATATATATATATATATATATATATATATATATATATATATATATATATATATATATATATATATATATATATATATATATATATATATATATATATATATATATATATATATATATATATATATATATATATAAAGATACAGTTTGAAGCAATTGCCACATACCCACGCCCTAAGTCTTTAATTCTTGTCCCATGCCTGGGCCTTTTTTTGATAACCACGCACTCGACCTGAGTGCGCTGCTGGGTTGTCTGGAGGTTAAACAATGTGAAAGACGAGGTTTATTGTGCTACACACTCGGGTAATTAATTAACGATTTAGAGATAACGCATACGGTATAATGCGCGGTTAACAATAAAACAAATATATAGTAAATAAAATGAAGTATGAAGATAATATAGAAAAAATAAATAAATAATGGCGGGAACGATGGAAACGCACACACACACACACACACACACACACACACACACACACACACACACACACACACACACACACCTTCACAATAAAGTAATTCATATTATTATTTTTTTTTTTTTTGCTTGTGTGTGTGTGTGTGTGTGTGTGTGTGTGTGTGTGTGTGTGTGTGTGTGTGCCTAAGTCATTTCTGGCAGTTTACGTTTGTCATTTATATTACTTAGCCTCTTCTACTTTTTCCTCTTATCATTATCGTCCCTCTTCCTTTTTGTCCGTCTTTACCTACACCTCGTCCTCTAGCTTCTCATACTCCTCTTCCTCCTTCTCTAGTTTCTTATATTCCTCCTCCTTGTTTACCACTTCTTCCGTCTCCTCCTTCTTCTATATATTTCTTTCCCCATCACTCTGTCGTTCCATTCTCATTTTTCCCACACTAACCTGTCCGCGTTGAAGGGTCTGGCAGCGTCTATTGGCACACTGCTCTCCTGCTACATAACTGGGCTACGTTCTGAAAAACGCATGCGTAAAGCGAAGGATCATATAGCGAGTTTATTATCAGATGAAGTCACTGGGGATGTGCTTGACACCGTAAAGTGAAAGTCATCCATCATATAAGGAAATATGTTCCTTAATAAATACAAATCGCAAGAGTGAAACATCGCAAAGCGAGGCAGCGTATGGCGCGGGAGCAACATAATTTCAATTATTCTAGTGTATTATGCTAAAACTGACACTTCCGTTCGCACGTGTTTTAATTTTCTATAATTTTCGTTGTGCTTGTGTGTCCTCTCATTCTCACTCCCCTGAGTCGTGGAGGGAATATAAGAGGATGCAAGATTTCGGTGCGTAAAAATTACTTCCTAAAGAACAATTTGACTCAAGACACAAAGAAAAATCAACGTGACTTTGAACTGTTGATTTAGGAGTTAAAATTGTCTAAGCCGTTAATTTAATTAAGAATCTTCACAAAACAGGCAAACGGTGAAAACTTCTTTGTATTGAGACTTAACACTTTCCATGTCGAGAAAAGAGGGTTTAGCAGGAAAAACAAATTACCGTTGAAGGGAAAGGCGTGTGGGCAACAGCGAGGGGATAGAATGGAGGCCTGAAGGAGGCATAGTAGCCGTGGTCATTGTGCAGCCTTAGTGGAAGAACGCGAATATGTGACCGGTGCAAGATTCGTGTTTTCCTTGGCATGTGGGCGATAGAGGGTGGTGGGGGTGGACAGGCTGCGATGAAGGGAGTATAAGAACAGTGGCCATTTTGCACCCTTATTTGGAAGAGGGATGTATAAGTGAAAGATAAGATGTATTGTTTCCCTTAGTCAGGTCGTGCATGTGTCTTACTTTACGAGTTTTCCTTAAGACTTGCATTGTTCCAGGAGTTGCAGAGGCGCTTCTTTGTATAAGTTGTTGAAGTTACACACAGCAAAGTTGACGCAGAAAAAAAAAAGACCAACAAAAACAGCGTAAATCCTCCCTGAGTATCCGGATGGAGTGCTGGAGCTTAATATATTCAAAGCTCCGATGAGCTATATGCATATTGACACCGCCACCCAGGGAGTTCACGCTAAGTCTGGTAACGCTGAACTGTCTGAGTTCCCTACCAGAAGAGAACCTCGTGATCAACATAAGCCATTTCAATGATCGCAAAACCACTAGCTAGAGAAGAAACATACAAAGAATGCATTCAATTTGAGGCTGTTCTTCACTCGCCTCCGAACTGAACTAGACAGAGGACGAAATGGGAGATAGAGAGATTAGAAAATGAGGATAGAAGTGTTTATGATTATCTCAGAGAGGGTTATTTATTTCGTTTAACTTATGTGTTAAGTTAAAGTTTACCACAGTATTAATCTCCGTCTCCTCGGTTCTGGAATCTGTGAAGCAAAATCTGTGCCTTCTCTCACTTTACACTTCACTAAGAAGCTTTTGCTTCGACACTGAGTACTATCTTAGACTTAAAGATAAAACGATTTTGCATATATATAACTAATTCTAACATACTAGACTGAACAAAGTTTATTTGCATTTTATTATCATATACATATCTCATCTCTAGCTGAAACAGCTTTTATGAAATTAGGCGTTCTGAGTTGTCATCACCAGTTTTTTTTCAGTCGACCAGCTGCCAACAAAATTCTTACTCGTCCATGTATGGAGTACGCTTCACATGAATAGGTTCCACTCATGCTGCTCTTCTAGACAGAATGGAATCAAAACTATTTTGTCTTATCAACTCCTCTGACTGTCTTCAGCCTCTCCCTCATCGCCGCAATATCGCATCTCTTGCTATCTTCTATCGCTATTTTCACGCTAACTGTTCTGCTCTTGTTAACTGCATGCCTTCCCTCCTTCCTCGGTCTCACTGCACAAGACTTTCTCCTTTTTCTCACTCCTATTTTGTCTGCCTCTCTATTCCAAGAGTTAACTAGTATTCTCAGTCATTCATTCCTTTTTCAAGTAAACACTGGAACTACCGATCTGCTTCTGCATTTCCTTCTTCCTATAATTTAAACTCTACCGAGATGGAGATTTCAAGACACTTATTCTCCAATTTTGGATGATCCCTTTAACCTTTCTTTTAGGACTGGCACTTCAGAAGGCTTATTTTTTAACTTCTGTTGTCCTTGACTAGTGCCCCTCTTACATAAAAATCCGTAAACAAACCTAATATTTTTACTAAAAATTGAAATGTATCTATCCCATGAGTAGTTAGGTGTCATATAATATGAAATAACTACGTAACACCTACAGGTGCAGTACTGGATTTGTGGTCTCGTCACAGAAAGTGCTACGGTTCAAATAATTCAGTGCAACGAGAACATATAAACAAAGATATGTAAAAGACAAATGGTAGAATTAGCGCGCAGTGATGCAGCTACTATTAGGCCAGTCTGCTGTAATACAACAAAATGTAATGCAGAGATTTATCAATAGAGGAGTCATGAGATCCTGATTCTGAAGATATAGGGAGTTTCTGTATCTTCAAGATGTAAGAAATAGGTAATTAACTAGATGAATGTGCAAATATATAAGTAAGTAAATGAAAAGATAAATAAAGAAATGAATGAATAAATAAAAAAATAAATAAAGTAATAAATAAATAAACAAAAAGAGAAAATAAGGGTAAAGAAAAAAATAATCATAAAGGAAGGTGCATAAGTGAAACGTAGAAGTAGTTGATCGATGCCTTCAAATCTACACAAGAGCCTCGTGGACAAGAAGACAAAAGCTGAGAAGAGATGTCCCTTGTCTGTCTGCTGGCAAATGCTTCTCACAATTTCAGAATCTTTTTGTCTTGGATATGCACAGCTATAGTCATACCGTGTACTTACTGCATGCTATATGTCTGTCTGTACTTACACACTTGCTCTTATAGTTCATCTAAGTGTCAAGGACGCTGGGAGTGAAGGCAGCAGGAGTTAGCAGGCTGTAATCAGAGCTTAAGCACCCGCACGCTACACACGTTGAGAGGGAATGCGCATGCTGTGTTAATCAAAGGATTTCACCAAACTCCTCGGTGGAAATGTCTCTTTAATTTTGCTGCCCTGTCCTCTTGAATACAGTTAGCTTACTTTACGTGGTGCACGGAAGACAATCCCTGCTTCCCGTCTGCAAAAGAGTGCGCTGCTGCTTCCGCATATTGGTTTAGGTAATCAATAGTCTTGCAGTGACATATACCCAGTTACTTACTGAACGTACATCCTCACCCACATGTTCCTTCACACACCGTCATAAGGATAAAAATAATAAAAAGAAAGAAACATCGTCGTAGGTATTCACTGTATTTTTAGTATAGAACAGTATTATAAAAACAGCTCTGCAATTTATGAAAACAAAGATTTATTGTTATTTCATCCGTACATACTCGTAGGTAAACCTATTTGCATCATTCCGTCCTTCGTGTATCCTTATCTCAATCTGTTGCAACAATCTCCTGTAGCACTTCACATGCAAGTAACATCTGTTTCATCCATTCCCTTTATGTATTTATCAGTTTCCTTCGTTTCTTTAGTTGTAACTCTCTCTCTCTCTCTCTCTCTCTCTCTCTCTCTCTCTCTCTCTCTCTCTCTCTCTCTCTCTCTCTCTCTCTCTCTCTCTCTCTCTCTCTCTCTCTCTCTCTCTCTCTCTCTCTCTCTCTTTGTTGTATCTGTTTAGAGTACTGCACTTCCTTATTTGGACTTGTGTAAAAGATGCACTGTTATGTTACCTTCACCATGTACGAGTCCAATGCATGACGAAGCCCTCTCCCTAAAGCTTATACTCGTAAGTGAAATCATATGCCTCACCACAGTATCACAGGGTATCTGGGCAGGTGTACAGGGTCACAAGTCCTCGGCCTATCTACCTGTTCTCTGCGAAGTGAATAGGGGTTGCACATTCCAGAATATATACTCGTGTATATATATATATATATATATATATATATATATATATATATATATATATATATATATATATATATATATATATATATATATATATATATATATATATATATATATATATATATATGAAGGACTGGAGGGTCATGATGGTGCCTCTTTCACTAATGATGTTAAGAGATCCTGAAATAAGAGTGAGAGTGGCTGCGGAGGCACATGCTTCGAAGATCAATTTATCTCCCGTTGAATTAATGGTTTGCTGGCAATTTTACTACGAGGCTTACATTCTTTGTTGCTGAAAATTATAATGTACCTGATCAGCAGATTGAACGTTCATTTCTATTGAAAGGTGAAATGTAACTCGTTAAACTTAATTTCAGAGCCAAACTCGGGGGAAGAAAGCACTCGCACAAATGTCACCATCACTCTCCTGTTCTTGCTTGCCAAAATATGTGGGCCAGAAATAAATCTGAGCTAGCGAACGTAAAATACAGAACACCAAAACTAACGTAGAAAAATACTAATACATTTCACATTCCTCGTTTATTGCTAGTTATAAAGAATACGAACGCGAATATTTTTGTATCCAGTGCATTACATTACACAAACACTGCACAAAGAAACATGACGTGAGAAGAATTTCTTTATTAAATTGTCGTGATATAATTTGGATCTATCTATCTATCTATCTATCTATCTATCTATCTATATATATATATATATATATATATATATATATATATATATATATATATATATATATATATATATATATATATATATATATATATATATATATATATATATATAATCAATCGTAATCAATGTTTGTATGATGTAACATTTCTTTTTCTTGTATTTTTTTTTTTTTTTGCAGACTTATATTCTACATTATGCTTACATATTTTGATTTCACACCCTGACATTAATGTCATTCACTCATCCAAATTTACAACTTGCATTCACTCAACCGTTTTTGCGTTATTTCATTCGATTGTCTTGTAGAAGTTTTTTTTTTTTTTTTTGTTTAGGACCACACAGTCACATCCCATAAGGATGTGAAGGGGACTTGAGTAGCATCTATGTTCATACTGCGAGTTTGAGCAGAAAGACCATCACTCTTGCAGGTTTCCTATACGCGCATACTCATCAGTCCTCCAGTATGTGGTTAATAAGATAATCACTGATATATAATATATTCATAATTGTAAAACTACAGGCCTTCTAAGGAAGAAAATCACTATATAATCGGAAATTCTTTATAATCGTATTCTTCTAGTGCATTTCTTTGCAATAGTATTTGCCAGTTTTAACAGTGCGGCAACTTTCCCAGAAAAGTTTTGTATCCCTTCGCGGAAGGAGATATTGTTTCGTTTGTTTTAGTCTCACACGCACACTTTTTTCTCCCGTACAATATAGGTAATATGATTTTTGTTTTCTATCCGATCGGTGTGTGTGTGTGTGTGTGTGTAACTGCTTGTAATTGTCCTAACCATATAGAGTTTAGCTCAGTGAACTAACTGACACTCGGTTTGATATCTCAGGTGTGGCGTTTATTTAGTGAGTATTTTCCCATTGTCCTTTTATCATTTTATTTTTAGTATATTACAGCTTCTCAGGTAACTAATATATGTTGCTTGGTTTCTCCCCTGCTACTTTAATTACTTACACATTCAAACTGAATTTCCTCCTCAAAATGAAGCAGTATTGTACCATTGCTTGGTTTCAGCAAGTTTAAGCGCGGTTTTTCTTTTCTTTTTATCTCAAGTATACAAATATTGCAGAACGTAACTCCGAGGTACTTCAGACTTTCTATTGCAGTGCCTTTTTTTGTGTGTGTACTTTAATGATGTTTAAAACATTCACATATCCTATAGTTCATATTGTTGCAGTAGGTAACCTAATCACTCTCCTATTACAGAACAAGACTACTATTTTTTTTTTTTTTTTTTTGTATTTGCTTTGTTTCTAATATTTACAAGTATAAAGAACACATCTACTATCCTCTCATAACCTTATTCATTCTCTTTTTACATGCAATGGTGTACTTTTCCTTGCATTTCGTGTCTACCATTTATGAACGGAACGAGCACGTTGACCATTCTCTGTAGCAGTGAAGAGTCGTTGCAGCTCGGGCGTGGTGTTCTCGGGGATCCGAATTCTCCCAGAATGGTCGAAGAACACCCACATGCTTTCTATCAAGCCTGTCCTTGACGACAATTGCATCAGAGAGCTCTGTTAGGCGGCAAGTAAGACATCACTCTAAAAGCCAGCGTCGAAGAGTTGCGGTAGTACTGCCTGACGGCCTTTTTGGATAAGAACATAAAAGTAGTATATATTTTACGAAAGAGGATGCTA
>NC_087168.1:8619649-8629649 GCF_035594125.1 Scylla paramamosain
ATTACCCCCCTGTCTCATCTCTATTCCTCATACGACGTTACTCCTATTCCGTCTCTCCTGTTAACCATCACTGGCATGTTGCCGGGGGAGAAAAAAAAGTATGGATAATTTTGAGCATAAGACCTACATTTTTCTTTCTGTTGTTTACGTGGATGTGTTGAGAGATAATTATTTTAGTTATACTTGTGTATGTTGCTTTGCGTAACCCACTGCTGACAGAAAAAAAATGTGATAATGAATAAAGAAAGACAGACATAGGGGAGAGAGAGAGAGAGAGAGAGAGAGAGAGAGAGAGAGAGAGAGAGAGAGAGAGAGAGAGAGAGAGAGAGAGAGAGAGAGAGAGAGAGAATCACCCGTGACATGAGCTGGAGTGCTCTGGTACAAATGGAATAGTTCTAATTTCAGCACATCTGTGTATTAAAAATAAATGTATAGAATCAACAGATTAATCTTATTAACTAGTCACTGTTGCAATTCATTTTCGCTTGTGTACCATTATCTTAAACTTAATGAATAAGACAACTTCATCGTTCATATAAAGTCATCTGTCTGTAGAATTGTATACATACATCCTTATATCACTGGAGCTCTCGGTCTACATGTTTTATTTTCTTCTCTTGTGGCATACTTTCCACATGTATCATGTGGTAGTACTTAAGCCTTCCATCACCAGAATCTCATGCGCTTTATATTTCTGCCCGGAATCATGCCAAGTCTGTTCTCCAACTAGCCAAAAACTCCTTCATTAATAGAAAGTGTCAAAATCTTTCAAGATCTAACTCCCCTTGTGACTTCTGGCATCTAGCCAAAAACATCTCCAATAACTTTGCTTCTTCATCTTTTCCTCCTTTATTTCAACCTGATGGCACCATTATCATCTCATCTATTTCTAAAGCTGAACTCTTCGCTCAAACCTTTGCTAAAAACTCTACCTTTTATGATTCAGGGCTTGTTCCTCCCTCTCCTCCACCCTCTGACTACTTCATGCTCCCATTAAAATTTTTCGCAGTGATGTTTTCCATGCCCTCGCTGGCCTAAACCCTCGGAAGGCTTATAAACCTGTTGGGGTCCCTCCTATTCTTCTCTGAAACTGTGCCTCCGTGCTCACACCTTGCCTAGTCAAACTCTTTCAACTCTGTCTATCAACATTTACCTTTCCTTCTTGCTGGAAGTTTGCTTACATTCAGCCTGTTCCTATAAAGTGTGACCGGTCTAATTTCTCAATCTACCGTCACATTGCTTTAATTTCCTGCCTATCTAAAGTTTTTGACTCTCTCCTCAACAGGAAGATTCTTAAACATCTATCATTTCTGATCGCCTGTATGGGTTCCGTCAAGGCCGCTCTACTGGTGATCTTCTGGCTTTCCTTATCACTTATTGTCATTGCTATATTCTATCGCAATTTTCATGCTAACTGCTCTTCTGATGTTACAAAGTGCATGCCTTCCCTCCTCCCGCGGCCTCGCTGCTCAAGACTTTCTTCTTTCTCTCATCCCTATTCTGTCCCCCTCTCTAATGCAAGAGTTAACCAGTATTCTCAGTCATTCATCCCTTTCTCTGATAAACTCTGGAACTCCCTGCCTGCTTCTGTATTTCCTCCTTCCTATTATCTGAACTCTTTGAAGAGGGAGGTTTCAAGACGCTTCCTCAGTTTTCGATGATTCTCTTGACGTGTCATTTGGGACTGGCGCGTGTGTGATATATATATATTTTTTTTCAGTTTTGTTTCCCTTGGCCAGTGACCCTTTTACGTAAAAAAATACATAGACGTTATATATATACTCGTATATATATATATATATATATATATATATATATATATATATATATATATATATATATATATATATATATATATATATATATATATATATATATATATATATATATATATATATATATATATATATATATATATATATATATATATCCGATGACTATTTTTTTTCTTCAATTAATAATGTTGCCTTCAGCATCATTATACATCAGTTACCTATTTTCTAGGAAGAATCCATGGGAGTGAGTATTTGAGAGAGGCTCACGGAACAACATTTTCTTTCCCTAGATGAAAATTCCATTTAGATGAAAATATGTTTTGTCAAATATGTTTTATCATGGCATATACGTCAATGTTTTCCAGCTTCCCTTACGTTCTTATACTTTTGTCATCATTATATATGATCATCATTAATATGAGACTCTGCAATTCCTCTGCAGAACACAGGTCTCCCTCAAGTTTCACTTCCGATGTCTATTCGACATTTTTTTTTTTTTATCTCTTCACAGAGTTGATCTAAATGTACTTCAGGTAACATGGCCACTCAGAACCATTTTCTCAGCTCTTTGTTATTTGACACCATCTTGAATATTAGTGTGTGTGTGTGTGTGTGTGTGTGTGTGTGTGTGTGTGTGTGTGTGTGTGTGTGTGTGTGTGTGTGTGTGTGTGCGTGCGTGTGTGTCAGTAAGAGTGAGTGAGTGAATGAGGAATAAGCGACACAACAGATCTGCCTCCGGGTCACATCCATTCGCTGTGTCATTCGCTGTTTTTCATTTTGTTTCCATTGCCTAAATACCTTTATTCATTACTCATATCCATCATCTCACAGCCTGCTAAACCTTCTGTAATAACGTCACTCCATCTTTCCTTGCCTCCTACTCCCGGTATACATCCCACACCCACCAACATACCCACCTACAAACGCACTCTCACAAACACACACACACACACACACACACACACACACACACACACACACACACACACACACACACACACACACACACACATACACACACACACACACATACACACACACACACACACACACACACACACACACACACACACACACACACACACACACACACACACATACACACACACACACACACACACACACACACACACACACACACACACACACACACACACACACACACACACACATGTGGGGGAGCGCGAGCGCGTGGGCACACGGCCCCACTATTGTTCACATTAATTAATACCATTACTTATTAAGCTTCAGACTTGTAAAACACTTCGTGGCTCATGTGAATATCCACGAACTCCGTAAAGGACATTTCTCAGCTAAATAAGACGCGATTTAGTAATTTTAACTTACGGTAACCAATAATGAACTCTTTGGAATCATATAAGTTATGTTAGCTTTCTTCAGTCCTTATTAAATTCCTCTACTCATCGGTTCGTTAGTCTCACCGCCCATATACTATAAGTCTCAGTGACATTCCAGCCAGTCAGCGTGTTGGCACAATTAAGTAATATGAGTAATATAATAGAATACATTATAATTCTCAGTTATTCTATTCTGCACGCTTAATTAAGTTTTTATTAAACATGCAGATTTTCCATGATTGTGTCTGTATGTAAATTATTTAAAGAATGAAGTGCTATGTATATTTTTTACTCTCTCTCTCTCTCTCTCTCTCTCTCTCTCTCTCTCTCTCTCTCTCTCTCTCTCTCTCTCTCTCTCTCTCTCTCTCTCTCTCTCTCTCTCTCTCTCTCTCTCTCTCTCTCTCTCTCAACGCGATTCATGAAACTGTAACTTAACACTCCGATATCTTTCATGAATCACAAGAAACCTCTGCCTTTAGCACGTTTTCAAAATTATCCTTTGTATATGCGATGTAATACTCGTACAAGAAATTCAAAATAGCAACACCAGCGGGCCAGATCTAACAGGATGAGTAAGGAAACCTCCAACACTTTTCAATAATCTGACTGTTGTTTAAGTTTTTACAGTTCTCTTGTGTCACTTCCATTTATATTCTGTGGGAGGAGAATTAACAGCGCTGCCACTCATCACATAAAAGCCCAGAGTATATTAAGTAATAAGGAAGAGATAGAACTACTAATGAAAGAGACATTGATATACTATGTGTAAGCGAAACTTGGCTATCTCCCCATACTTCCAATGAGCACATTTTGATACCCAACTATAATGTACATAAATGTGACCGAGGAAAGGGAGGAGGAATTTGTGTGTAATTGAAGGGCGTATACAAGTTTTCTACTTATGACTTTAACATTATGAGACCTTAAAGTATTGAGGACGTATGACTGTCGGTACAGAGTTGTAAACTTCTACAGTCATCCTAGGCTGCCTGTACCTATATCCAAAATCTCTTTTATGTACATATGGTTATATCACTGACGTCGTGAAGTCTGTAAGCTTGAAAATAAGCCATTTTACATTTAAGGCGATTTTAACGACGATCTTTTATCAAACAATTGTAAGTGAAGGAAAATTATTGCAAATGTGAAATTGAATCAGGTAATTAGAAAAGCCATGAGAATTACCAAACTCTGCTACTCTGTTAGACATTATTGTAACAAAATTCCCTCAGTCAGTCATCCATAGTGACTCTATTCCTTATCGGGTGGCTGACCAAAAAGCGCGCACCAATTTTTAAAACATTCCGTGATTTACTTTTTTATTCCTCCGATATGCGTTGTGGTCTACTGAGGCAGGAGTGTAACGAGCTGGATAAGATATTCGCAGCTGACAATATGGAGACTCAGGTTGATATATTCACTAAATGTTTCACGAAATGCTTGAACGAATGTGCTCCTTTAGTAACAAGAGAAATTAGGAAACCTTCTGCCCAGTGGATCAACGCAAACCTACAAGATCTCATGCGGGAAAGGAAAAGCATACAGATGCGTATTAAAAAGACAGACATAATGTACTCTTACAGGATGAATATGATGCTCTGAAAGAAACAAATAAAAACGTTACTCCATAGATCAAAGTCAGATTACTTTAATCAAAAACTTGAGGGCGAAAGAGGCAATATAGCCGCCACCTGGAGCACGCTGAAGCAACTCATACCCGCCACTACAAATAAAATTTGTCCTTTGTTAACAAGAGACACAGAGGAAGTAAAAACCAAAGTCAGTGATTTTATTACTTTGCGAATGTTGGGAAACAGACATTTCAGAAATCACAGCGCAACTTGTCAGATTACGATAATGCAGCACAACTCAGCACTGACCAAGCGAACATTCCAGCGGGCAGCATGTTCCGACCTGAGCCCACCGACAGTAAGACGATGATTCTAGTGATAAAACACTTAAGGAACACTTCCTCATATGGCTCCGATGGCATTCTGCTGCTCTTTCTCAAAGAGTCCCTGCCAGTTATCATTACTTACCTGACATGCATTCTAAATACTTCAGTTGTAACTGGGTCATTTCCTTCAATGTGAAAACACGCCATAGTAGTCTCCATTTTTAAGACAGGAGATATCAACGAACCAAAGGACTATCGCCCAATATCTTTGTTGCCCATTATTTCAAAGGTTCTGGAGAAAGTAATAGCAGGTCAACTCATCTCACATCTCAAAGGGAATCACCTGCTCAGTAACACTCAACACGGTTTCAGAACCTCACTCTCCACACAAAGTGCTCTCTTAACATTATCTGATAAATTATATGAAAATATTGATACTAAGCATCTACCCTGAATAACAATGTGTGACCTATCTAAGGCTTTTGATAGTATAAGTCATAATATGTTAAACGATAAACTAAGAATGCTAAAAATTTATTTCTTTTGGTTCAGCAGTTACCTACAGCAAAGAACGCAGTCCGTCCGAGTCTGCGAATATATGTCAAATAAACTAAAGGTGTCTTATGGGGTTCCACAGGGATCAGCACTTACCTCAATTCTAGTTCTCATTTACGTGAATGACCTCTCACAATACATCTCTGACTGCCTTATCATTTAGTAAGCAGATGATACACAGCTCATCCACACTGGACGTATAGATAAACTTCAAGATCCCATATAAAGGGTAAAGAAACCCTGTCAAGAGCAAAACATTATTTTAATTCAAATGGCCTATTATAATTATTGAACACAAACAAGACTCGGTGTATGTTTGTTGGCAGTAGGGCAGTACGGAATCACAGATTCCGCCCAACACTTCCTTGCGGGTTGACGGCACCACCAAAGTTCCAAGCAGCTCTCTCAAGAATCTAGGTGTATACTCGTATTTCGATTCACATATGACTTTTGATTCACACATAAATTAGATAAGCCGCAAGATCTTTAGTACCATAATTTATATTAATCGAATAAAGGATAACTTCTGGAAAAGAGGAAGAATGACAGTCATACAGTCATACAGTCACTTGTCTTTAGTATCATCAGTTACGGAATAAACATGTGGGGCACAACCAACAAACACTCGTGCATCAAATACAGAAATTACAAAACTTTATTGCTAAAGTCGCTCTTGGCAGCACTGCAATGCATGAACATGTTACCCCATTCTTAAGAGCTTGGATGGTTAAATATAAAACAAAAGTACATGTTTGAAATAGTAATCTTGATGTACAATGTAACTAGGAGAACCTCTTCCAATACTATATTTCACATGCCACTAGTGAGTGAAGTGTCTCCTGCTGCCACCAGACAACGCCACCAATTATATATGCCAAAAAATAACACTTATGCAGGGGTGTATTTCAACGCTAGTGTCTGGGCCCAGACTTTGGAACAGTCTTCCCTCCGATATCAGAAACGCACCCTCGCTACGCTCATTTAAGAAACAGCTGTTCCTCCATCTTTTTAAGCAACGCTTCAGTGACTAGTGTATGTTATCAGCCTGAAATTACGTTTTTATCCTTATTTTACCTGAACGTTAAGTCTTTTTTATCGCAATTTTGTCATATTTTATTTGTAATTTTAATTTTAACGCAGATACATATCTCAAGTTTTTTTTTTGTGATAATTAGATTTTATCATACATTATTATTGACTGTTATATTATAACGCATTTTATTTAATCATTTAAGGTATCACTTTAACCTCACAATGTATGATAACAGAATAACCACTGTAAAATTATTTGATTCTGATCCTGATTCTGATTCATCGAACATACCATATGGGTAAAATCACGTTACAGAAAGAAAAGTACATACGTCTCAAAAAGACTGTGTATCTGGCATATAAACCACAGCTTGTCAGTCTTCCAGAATGATACTACTAATCCGCTTAAGTATATACCTTAAAACAACTGCAGTACCGAAGTTGGTATTCTGAAACACTTTGTTCGCATATAATAACAATCTTCAAAGGCTACATGTGTGATTACCAGTAGTTTTTATGATTTTTTTTTTTTTTGCATTGATACAAAATCCTTCTTTAACTATTGCCAGAATCATGAAAACACTCTTGATAAAGCTTTTACTGAACTTGTTAAAAGTGGATGGGGTCAGGTGCACAAATAATCTTTGTTCATAAACTCGGAGGAGTGATTATTCTTTGTTGATTGCAGGTGGAATGGAAAAAGTTAAGCGATGGTTTTGCCTTCACTGGGTGGACAGAAATTCCATGTCTGCAAGCGCGGCTCACTCTCGAGGACACAGAGCTTGCGTGTAATATCGTAATGGAACCGTTGATTAATTATGTTATGATCCTCCGCGTCCTTGAGTGAATAATTGTTGATTAAATATTTCATTAACTTTGCTTAATACAGGTTTCGCAGGTAATTATCATTCGGTTAGCACATTATGAGTTTTGCTTTGAAAATACTGAAAAAAAAAACTACCATGGTGAAGGTTTTACTTGTGAATTAACTGTAAAATAATTAAAGTGTACTACATAATGAAATACATATGTGTTAGTTAATTGTCAAAGGCGCCCTGTAACGCATTGTATGTGTAGAAGCACATCAAGCAATGGTGATACATCTCTGTGTGCGTTAAAATTCCAGGTATCTGTTCAGTATTACAAATAACAACATAAATGAATACAGAAAGAAGAAATAAATAGATTCGATGACAACACAATGAAGTAGATAATTGAATAAATAAAAATGAGAAGGTGAAAATAAAATGAGGGAAGAGCTCCATCATATGGGTAAAATCACATTGCAGAAAGAAAAGTGCATACGTTTTGACAAAGACTGTGTATCTGGCATATAAAGCACAGCTTGTCAGCCTTCCAGAATCATAACAGTTCTGTCCATAGCGTAGTAAAGTCGCTGGCACATTCGTGGATGGTGAGATAATCCCCGGCTGTTTCAATCTTTGCTCTTCCCCTTTCTAAATTCTGTAAAACTTCTTTCAGGCAAGCGGTGAAAAAATTCAAGAGAATTGCCTCCCCTTGTCTAACTCCTTTATTTATTTGTATCGTGCCGCTTTTCTTGCGCTCCCTTTCTAGTGGCAGTGCTCTCGCATCTTCACCTGGATCTCCTGCGTGTGTCTTTCATCCTGCGAGGCCTCACCTTGACTCAGGACAGCTCTCGGAGTCACGAATTCATTACTGTTCATTTATCATTAAGTAAAGGAAACTTTGTAGCATCCCTCCTCCGAGTTTCTGAACAAGGATTATTTGTGCACCTGACCCCGTCTATTTGAGTAATTGTAAAACAAACGAAGTTTTGCTTGTCTTTTTTTTTTTTTCCAGTCATGGTATGCATGGAATTTTTTTTTTTTAATTACATTGAAATGAGAAAACTACTTAATGCATAGTACTGGCGGTGTCTAAATCTCGCTTTTTTTTTATGATTCATCGCTACTTTATATAATACGCTTCCCATTTTACCAAGAATAAGGTGATCTCATTAATCTGGAATTTCACATTCTTTTCGACACGTAATAAAGGCAAGACATGAGGCTTCTTGCACTACGAAGTAGATTTCAATCAAAATAGTGTGATCAGTCCCAACCCTTTCTCCGAGTCTTAGACTTAAACTCACCTTACGGGGTCGCCTTTTCATCACCTCAACATCTTATCCTTTACTACTATTAAGAGACTTTCGTGGAAGTTATTGACGTGAAATTCACAAATAAGATACAGGAAGCAGTGAAATTCACAAATAAGATACAGGAAGCAGTGTCGGTATAAATAGATCTTACTTAAGGGTGGATATTGGTGTCCTTCCAAGTTTTTGGGGACTAGTAAAAGAGACTAAGGTTTGCAGGATCGTTACATAAATTATAAATTATTTCGAATGTAAACATCGGATGAATTCTTCAAGCAGGAATCACACTCCAAAACAAAATAATGACATCTTTGTAGTGAGTCATAGAGGCATTTGATCCTTTAAGGACATTGTATATATATTATCTAAATTTTGGTATTGAAGGCAAACAACTAATACGTTCTTCTACAGAAATCGCATCCTACTGTTTACTGTGAACTATATGTAATGAGGCATAAAGGCATGCAATACTATAAAGACCATGTTACAGTTAATTAAATTTTGATTTTTGACAGAAGCTGCTGATAAATTCTTCACACAGCAATAACACCTCATTCTTTTCATCATTAAATAAGCGCAATGAGGCATCTCGGCATGTAATGCGCTAAAGATTGCGTTACAATGATTGGAGTTCTGCTTTTCACTGCCTTACAGAGATGTTGCAAAGCAGTTATGTATAATTTTTGTTTATATGTGGACAAAAGACATTTAAAGTATAGGGTGTACTAGTTTCTGCAAATGTTGCTAGAGGTGAAAAAGCGTGTTACTTTAAATAAGAAATGTTCTCTACACATATGCATTTTGAGGCGTCGGTTAGACGTAAGGAGAGGTGAAAATTAAGGCGGACAGAATCGTCAGGCGTGAGAAGAATGTAGTGGAGTGTGGGAAGGGGAGCGTGAAGTAATCTGCTCAGAAAACCATGGTTTAAAAAGTATATAATGAAATTACTCTAAGAACAAATATCTGTTCTTACACCCGTGCAAAGCAGCAGCATACACCTCACTGAAATAAGCTGCTCAAACCATAACATTCATACTCGTAGAATTAACTTAATTTTAATAGCAGTACGTAGTAATAATACGAAGGGTGTGAGTCCTTAGTTAAAGTTCTGGCTGCACCTGTCCTTACTCTTCTCACACTGTGATTGTACCTGGCATGTGTCTCCCTCGGGAATTCTCTCTCTCTCTCTCTCTCTCTCTCTCTCTCTCTCTCTCTCTCTCTCTCTCTCTCTCTCTCTCTCTCTCTCGTGTGTGGATATGTGTGT
>NC_087168.1:8634649-8677149 GCF_035594125.1 Scylla paramamosain
TACATATGAAAATTACATGAAAATAATGCCTTTTTTTTATAGACACCACCACCACCACCAAGGACAACAACAGCAGCAGCAGCAACAACAACAACAACAACAACAACAACAACAACAACAACAACAACAACAACAACAACAACAACAACAACAACAACAACAACAACAACAACAACAACAACAACAACAACAACAACAACAACAGCAAGCCTCTGATAAGTCTAAATATGCAATTAACAGAACATAATTTGGCCACCTGTGAGCGTGATCGTTGTTTTGCTGCGTCTATTCTGTCAGCGAAGGCGTTACAGAGAAAACAGATTCTTTGGTTTGTGTTCCTCGCTTTCTTTCAGGAGACAATCGTGGTGTGCTTGTTTACTGTGGCCGCCGCTCCCACTTTTCCAACCACTCTATTAAAACAAGTTACAATTGGCCGCGATGATCGCCTTGATTCCCTGGAGTACCACACAAGCCAATGTACATTTTATTTAAGTCGCTGTGGTCTGCTCGCAGGTCTAGCATTTTATTTTATTATATTTTTGTGTATGTGTTGGGATTTCCTGACGGAGGGCGGGACAGAAGGAAGTGAGTGGAAGCTACTGTACTGCGTACGACTCCACACAGCTGTTGTTCCACTGTATTAGCTATTAACTTCAAATTTGTCGAATACTTTAAATAAAAAAAGAAAACCTAATGGAACTTAATTAAAATATCAAGGATTTTTTTTTTTTTTTTTTTTTAGCTTTTCCTGTCGCAGTAACATTTTTTGAACTGCTTCAATATTTGCCAGACACTCGAATTTCATAAACTCGCTGGTGTTGAAGCGAGTCGGACTCTCCTGCTGCTGGATCCGCTGGCTGCCTTTGCCTCCTTTTGTGTTACTCTAAACGTAGCGTGTGGTGGGGACATGCGGAACGGTTAAAAGTTACTGTAAGATTTAATAAGGAGTTACTGTCCCCGTTTCAGTTGATTTAGGGTGCCGCGTCACATATACTTGAACGAAGGACAGCAGCCAATATCAATACGTTTCGCTATCATGACCCGGAGTTAAAGAGTTTTATTTTTATTTTTTTAGAGATAAGGAAAGAGGGACAATTCAACACTCTAATTATCAAGTGAAATTAGAATGATACTTTTTCGTTACACACTTGTGTTACATTGTAGGATGTCATTTATAATTTTTACCAGCATTCCTCTCTATCTTTGTACTCACATGATCTTTTCATTGCAATCAGCTCTCTCTCTCTCTCTCTCTCTCTCTCTCTCTCTCTCTCTCTCTCTCTCTCTCTCTCTCTCTCTCTCTCTCTCTCTCTCTCTCTCTCTCTCTTTCTGGAACCAAGAGGGTACAGTTACCTTCTCTCCTTGCGTGAAGTGTTAAATACCGAGAACAAGGTAGTGAGCAACATATAGCTTTTATTTACTTGCTTTATTGACAATGTAGTGCTTGTTTTGCCTCCGGTACGTAGCAATAATTGTTGTGCTTTTAGTTTTTGTTGTTTTGTTGGTATGTTGGTGTTTTTGTTGTTTTTTTGTTGATAGTGTGGTTGTTGATGCCGCATCTGTTGTTGTTATTATTGTTGTTTTGGTAGTGGTAGTGAATGTTTTTTCTATTTGTAAATAATTTTGAATAAAACGCGAAGGAAAAAAGCAAAAGCAAAAGAGAGAACAGTAAAATTCTGAAATATGTTGACGTCCGAACAGAACGACGATTTTTGTTTTAGGGTAATTTTTCAAGAATATTTTTTAAGGTCACCTTGGGAGGTCACTTACAGACGTGATGGTCAGAGGTCGTTTTGAAGTGTCACCATGAAAGTGTGAACTGATGGCTCACTTTCCAGCGGTCACACTCTGAAGGGTCATGTTCGTGGCGAAAAGAAAAGTCACCGGGTTGACCTTTTGCTGCAGTGTGAGTGTGGAGGGAGGAGGGAAAGGGAGTGAGAGGAAGAGAGAGTGAGGGAGAGTAGGGAGAGGTGTCGCCGTCCTCTGAGGCGTGACTACATCCCCTTTAGCATCCTTTACTTGCCATGACGAGGACGATCAGCAAATGACGCTTTGCAGTTTGTCTATTAATTTCGTGTGTAAATTTCTTTCTGGTTACAGGTTGTGAGTACTTCAGACAATGTGAGGAAGACCAAGTTATAAGAGATAGACTGCAGTTTCTTTGTAGATTTTACGTATAGATTACGTTAGATGTTACGTATAGATTACGTTAAGTGTGTCCTACGTGTTTTACCATTTTTAGGTGTAATGAAAGAAAAAAAAATAGTTTAAAGGAATGAAACAGCTATCATTTGGTCGATCGCTTCGTTCTGGTTTTAAACGTAATGTAGGAAATTGTCAGGTTGAAAGAGCGAGATACCTGCCCCTCTCCTGTCCTCCAGCCGGCCCATTACGTGCCGGGAGTGGGGAAACTAAACTAACACTCTTGTCGTTTGGGGAAATAGAGTCACCGCTTATCCATCTCACATCTGTTTAAATACCACCTAAGTAAACTCCATCCACGAAGATTCCTCTATGAAAATGTCACGCAAATTATTCTCCTTATGATGAGTTTGTCAACCTAACATGAGGTAACCAAAGTTAACCTTACTTGATTAAGCCACCGGGAAATTATTTTTGAGGTAATTCCGTGTGCCGAATGTCCGCGAGGAAAATTAACCCTGGAAGAATGTACGGTTACGTGATTCTCATTGACACCAGAATGACTTCGGAGAGGGATCCCTTTCCCTGCCTCACATAGGCAGCCTTTCACCTCCTCTGTCCAAGGTGAATAGTTCTTCATTGTGCCCGCTTTGCAGCACACCACAGCAGGAAGCTAAGCCAGGCATTCATCGGTGCCTTAATCCTCGAACGAAGAATTAATACACGCTTCAGGATGGGAAACGGTCCGATTAGAGTCGCTCAGTGCTCTCGTCCTTTCTGTGTGAGTGATGCACTGGGTTCCGATATTGCTTAGAGCTATAGGCAGGCTTTTCGTCCCAGATTTAGACACTAATGAGGTTGTTTATGGTGTGCATTCTTTGGGTTGTGATGATAGAAGTTATGCCAAGCCTTTATTGTGCGGCCTATCACCTCTAATGACAGAATCCCACATTGATGCATTCCTATTGAGGTCGTTCAGGTTGTGTATCCTCTCGCCTGTGTTGGTATAGGTCACGACAGGTCTCTATCACCTCTTATGACAGGATCCAGCTTTGATCTGAGATGACATAAAGAGACATTACAAGAGATAGAGGCATTGCACTATAACAAAGCTGCCGCGTCATCCATGTCATTAAACTGTGATCTCCGCGGTCTTATAGCGGCATAGGTGTGAATGAACCGAAATTACCCGAAATGCTTCCCTGATCTTCTTTCCCTACTAGGCGGTAATGCGTGTGGTTTGGCTCTCAGGCTTTGGAATAAATAAAGGATTTGTGGTCAGAGGGCGAGGAGGGACGCTCTGAAGGTGTGAACAAAGCCAAACTGTATGCCATTTTTCCGAAAATGTTAAACTTTCTTTGGTGTGTTTGTGTGTGTGTGTGTGTGTGTGTGTGTGTGTGTGTGTGTGTGTGTGTGTGTGTGTGTGTGTGTGTGTGTGTGTGTGTGTGTGTGTGTGTATGTGTGTTTGTGTGTGTGTGTGTGTGTGTGTGTGTGTGTGTGTGTGTGTGTGTGTGTGTGTGTGTGTGTGTGTGTGTGTGTGTGTGTGTGTGTGTGTGTGTGTGTGTGTGTGTGTGTGTGTGTGTGTGTGTAAATTTGTGTAATCCACGAGCAAATTAGGACATTCGGTTATGTTCAAGAATTTTTTTTTTTTCAGTTACATGTAAAAAATTGGAATCTCCTTATTGCTCAACACTAAATAAAGTTATTTTAATGTAGTAATAACCATACATAGACGTGTGCGACCACTTAATTATTTGGCATTATGTGCGAAGAGTTGTTTCAGAAATCATGCTCTTTACTGCTGCTGGAAAAATGTGTCCTAGTAACTTTAAAGTGCGCGTGGTTGCATTGGTAGCAGAAAATTAAATCATTGTTGGTAATTATGTTCAAATGTATGACAGTCTGGGTGGCGGTGTTGAGAACAATACCACGAGTGTTACAGGTGGAACAGTCTCTTCATTGTTTAGCTTCCCCTTTTCTTTGATGCAGCTGTCATTTAGTAAAATTATTTCTCCGATTTGTGTCGGCACTCATCAGTCAGCCATGGAAGGGAGTGATGCGTGTGGGAGGCTGGTGATCGGGTTGAATGTGATAGTAATATGTACATAAATCAGGATGGACAGCGGACCAAGAGTTGATCCTTGAGGGACGTCGCTGATGACTTGGATTTCGCGTGTAATGCAGCACTTATGACATCTCTTTGTTTTCAGAGAGGAGAGGAGAGGAGAGGAGAGAGAGAGGAGAGAGAGAGGAGAGAGAGAGAGAGAGAGAGAGAGAGAGAGAGAGAGAGAGAGAGAGAGAGAGAGAGAGAGAGAGAGAGAGAGAGAGAGAGAGAGATTATTAGGGATATGAATATCCATTGTGTGTGTGTGTGTGTGTGTGTGTGTGTGTGTGTGTGTGTGTGTGTGTGTGTGTGTGTGTGTGTATGTGTGTTTGTGTGTGACTGACAAAAGGCGAGAGGCAGGTAATTCTAGCGTCACACTCAATCCTTCTCCTCCTCCTCCTCCTCCTCCTCCTCCTCCTCCTCCTCCTCCTCCTCCTCCTCATTTCACCATGACAACCCTGCCACACAGTTGACTCGTAAACTGTTTAATGAGCCGTCTGGAAACTGGTGGGAATGAGTTCTGTCACTGTACAAAATGTAGTGAATATAAAAAAAGTTAAGGTTGGTCGACAGTTGCACGGTAGTTGGCAGTTGTTATGCTCGCGTCCTTGTATTTGTTTTGTATGATTTTTGTGTGTTTGTGTGTGGATGTGCAAGAGAGAGAGAGAGAGAGAGAGAGAGAGAGAGAGAGAGAGAGAGACCCATCTCCCTGCTGTCTGTGAAGGGCAAGGTGTTTGAGAAGCTGATGGCATCAGTCATATGGCAACACCTGGACGAACATCAGTTTTCTCACCCTACCACTTCGGGTTACGGTCAGGCCGCTCCACCTCCGACCTCCTCCTCCTCCTCCTCCTCTCACAAGAATGGCAGGACACCCTAGACGAAGGCCTGGACATAATCGTAGTGGCCCTTGATATCGCGGGGGCTTACGACTGAGTGTGGCACTCTGGCCTTCTGGCTAAGCTCCAAGCCAAGGGCATCGACGGCAGCCTCTTGATGCTACTCGAGGATTACCTACGAGGAAGGACGCTTCGGGTAGTTGTCAACGGGCGGATCTCATTTCCCGCCCATATAGGAGCGTCAGTTCCACAGGGCTCAGTGTTGGGACCAATCCAGTGGAATTTCTACATAGACGACCTTCTGCGCCAACTACCTGGAGTCAAGGCGTACGCCGACGACTGTACAATCTCCCTCTCCTACTGCCGGCAGGACAGCCAGCGCGCAGTGGCCAACATTAACAGATACCTGAAGGTAGCAGAGGAGTGGGGAAGGTGTGGCAAGTCACCTTCGCTTCGGACAAGACACACGCGATGGTCATCTCACGGTCCCCTGCCGCTTCACAGGCCGTGGAAGGACAGCTACGGTTTGAGGGCGTGCAGCTGCCTCTCCAGGACCACATCAAGATTCTGGGAGTCACCATGGACTGTGAGCTGCGGTACGACACTCATATCATGTCTGTAGCCCGCCAGACCTCTCGGCATGTATCAGCCCTCCGTAGGATGGCGGGTAATCTGGACTCGCGAGGCATCCTCACTCTCTACAAGGCACAAATCCGTCCTTGTATGGAGTAAGGTGCCTTGACATGGATGTCCAGCGCTTCCATCCACACCAGGCGCCTCGACGCGGTGCAGAGACGTGCTCTTCGTCTACTGGGGGAAGACGAGGAGATGGCAGCCAGAATCACGTCACTGGACCAGCGGCGGGATGTGTCAGCCTTGGCGGTGTGTCACAAGGCTCAGGTGCAGCACACATCTCACTTCACCCACCTGTGTCTGCCGCCACAACCAGGCCAGGGATGACGAGGCAAGCAGGCACAGGAAGCCAGCAGATGTTGGTGCCTCTCTCCCGCTCCTCACAACACCAGCGAACCTTCAAACCCAGGGCAGCATGCCTGTGGAATCCCTTCACGCAGGCCACACCTGATGTGACCCGACTGTCCACATACCAGGCAAAAGTGGCTGCCAATATCTGGAGGGGCGCGCGCCCTACACCGCTGGTGTTGTGAAATGAAATGATATCAAGACTTTTAAAATAGTTGCTTATGACAGCAAGAAACTTTAAGTTTAAACTTTATAGTAATATTCACGTTGTAAATATAGATTAAATAAGAGAGAGAGAGAGAGAGAGAGAGAGAGAGAGAGAGAGAGAGAGAGAGAATGTGCGTATATGCTTATGCATATGTATATCTAGAGTAGACTATTACCCCGTCCGTGAAACGTGTGTTAATGTTGTCTGTCTCAGGAAAGAAATCTTTACTTCCTCAATTTTCTCTTTTCTCATGGCTAAGTAAACATTTCAAGTAACATGTATTGACCTACATTGGTGAGATATGCAATGGCAACAAACACTTAAAGTGCCAGTTCCCAAAGGAAAGTCAAAAGGCTTATCCCTTCCCTCTCTCCCCTCCCTCTTGAAAAGTTCAAGTCATAGGAATGAGAAAATACAGAAGCAGGCAAAGAGTTCGAGAGTTTACCAGAAAAGGGAATGACTAGTTGAGAATACTGGCTAACTCTTGCATTAAAGAGGTAGACAGAATAGGAATGAAAGTAGAAATTCGTGTGCAGCGTTTCCGCCGGAGGAGGGGAGGCATGCAGTTAGCAAAATCAGCAGTCAGCGTGAAAATAGCAGCAGAAAAAAAGCAAGAGATGCAACATTGGAGACTTCAATGTTCACCACCAGCTTTGGCTTTCCTCTCCCTTCACTGACCATCCTGGTGAACTAGCCTTCAACTTTGCTATCCTCCACGACCTAGAACAATTGGTGCAACACCCTACTCGTATTCCTGACCGTCTTGGAGATACGCCCAACATTCTTGACCTCTTCCTGACCTCTAATCCTTCTGCTTATGCTGTCACCCTCTCTTCTCCGTTGGGCTCCTCTGACCACAATCTCATATCTTGCCCTATCGCTCCAATCCCTCCTCAGGATCAATCTAAACGAAGGTGCCTCTGGCGTTTTGCCTCTGCTAGTTGGGGGGACATGAGGAAGTATTTTGCTGATTTTCCTTGGAATGACTACTGCTTCCATGTCAGAGACACGTCTTTGTGTGCTGAGCGCATAACAGAGGTGATAGTGTCTGGCATGGAGGCGTACATTCCTCACTCTTTTTCTCCTTTCAAACCTTGGTTTAACACAACTTGTTCTCGTGCTATACATGACAGAGAGGTGGCCTACGAAAGGTACTTGAGCCTTCCATCACCAGAATCTCATGCACTTTATATTTCTGCCCGGAACCATGCCAAGTCTGTTCTCCAACTAGCCAAAAACTCCTTCATTAACATAAAATGTCAAAAGCTTTCAAGATCTAACTCCCCTCGTGACTTCTGGCATCTAGCCAAAAATATCTCCAATAACTTTGCTTCTTCTTTCCCTCCTTTACTTTATCCAGATGGCACCACTGCTATCACATCTATTCCTAAAGCTGAACTCTTCGCTCAGACCTTTGCTAAAAACTCAACCTTGAACGATTCTGGGCTTGTTCCTCCCTCTCCTCCACCCTCTGACTACCTCATGCCACCTATTAAAATTCTTCGCAATGATGTTTTCCGTGCCCTCGCTGGCCTAAACCCTCGGAAGGGTTATGAACCTGATGGGGTCCCTCCTATTGTTATCCGAAACTGTGTCTCTGTGCTTGCACCTTGCCTAGTCAAACTCTTTCAGCTCTGTCTGTCAACATCTACCTCTCCTTCTTGCTGGAAATTTGCCTACATTCAGCCTGTTCCTAAAAAGGGTGACCGTTCTAATCCCTCAAACAACCGTCATATTGCTTTAATTTCCTTCCTATCTAAAGTTTTTTAATCTATCCTCAACAGAAAGATTCTTAAACATCTATCACTTCACAATCTTCTATCTGATCGCCAGTATGGGTTCCGTCATTCCGATCTTCTGGCTTTCCTCTCCCTCTCCTCTCTTCCTCTCCTTACTGAGTCTCGTCATCCTCTTTTAAAGATTTTGGTGAAACTATTGCTGGACATACCAAAAGCTTCTAATAGAGTCTGGCACAAAGCTTTGATTTCCAAACTACCCTCTACCTACAGCTTCTATCCTTCTCTTTATAACTTCATCTCGAGTTTCCTTTCTGACAGTTCTATTACTGCTGTGGTAGACGGTCACTGTTCTTCTCCTAAATCTATTAACAGTGATGTTCCCAGGGTTCTGTCCTGTCACCCACTCTCTTCTTATTATTCATCAACGACCTTCTAAACCAAACTTCTTGTCCTGTCCACTCTTATGCTGATGATACCACCCTGCACTTTTCCACGTCTTTTCATAGACGTCCAACCCTTCAGGAAGTAAACATTTCACGCAGGGAAGCCACAGAACGCCTGACTTCTGATCTTTCTAAAATTTCTAATTGGGACAGAGAAAACTTGGTATTGTTCAATGCCTCAAAAATTCATTTCCTCCATCTATCAACTCGACACAACTTCCAGACAACCATCCCCTCTTCTTCAATGACACTCAACTGTTCCCCTCTTCTACACTGAACGTCCTCGGTCTGTCCTTTACTTATAATCTGAACTTGAAGCTTCACATCTTATCTCTAGTTAAAAAAGCTTCTATGAAGTTAGGCGTTCTGAGACGTCTCCGCCAGTTTTTCTCACCCCCTCAGCTGCTAACTCTGTACATATATGTCCATGGAGTATGCTTCACATGTCTGGGGCGGGGTTCCACTCATACCGCTCTTCTAGACAGGATGGAATCAAAAGCTTTTCATGTCATCAACTCCTCTCCTCTAACTGACTGTCTTCAACCTCTCTCTCATCGCCGCAATGTTGCATCTCTAGTTGTCTTCTACCGCTAGTTTCATGATAACTGCTCTTCTGATCTTGCTAACTTCATGCCTCCCCTCCTCCAGCGGTCGCGCTGCACAAGACTTTCTTCTTTCTCTCACCCCTATTCTGTCCACCTCTCTAATGCAAGAGTTAACCAGTATTTTCAATCATTCATCCCTTTCTCTGGTAAATTGTGGAACTCCCTGCCTGTTTCTGTATTTCCACCTTCCTATGATTTGAATTCCTTCAAGAGGGAGGTTTCAAGACACTCATCCTTCAATTTTCGATTACCGCCTTGGACCCTTTTCTGGGACTGGCATCTCAGTGGATTTTTTTTTTCTTTTATTGGATTTTTGTCGCCCTTGGCCAGTGTCCCTCCTACATAAAAAAAAAGAAAAGAAAGGAAATGCGGGTAATAAGAAAGACGATGAAAACAGAGGAGAGGAGTTGATAAGACGAAATGCCGTTTCATTCCACCATGTCTAAAAGAGTGGTATGAGCTGAACACCCCCTCCCCTCACCTATATATGTGAAGCATACTCTATACTTGGACTGATAAGGCACCTGTACAGAGTGAGCAGATAGTGTGTGAGAGGAGGGGGGTTGAGAAAAACTGGCGGAGACGACTCAGAGCGCCTAACTTTATAGAAACTGTTTTAGCGAGAGATGAGATGTGAAGTTTCTAGTTAAAATTATTAGTAAAGAACAGACCGAGGATGTTCAGTGTAGAAGAGGAAGACAATTGAGTGTCATTGAAGATGAGGGGATAGTTATCTGAATGATTGTGTTGAGGTGATAGATGGAGGAATTGAGTTTTTGAGACACTGAACAATACTAAGTTTGCTCTGCCACAATGCATGCTATTTTACAATTTTGTTTAATTAAAAGGATAGAAGAAATAGGAGGAGGAACAGTATTTCCTCCCAGTCAGACGGCATTCGCGCATACTTCGCAGTCTGGCTGTACGTGGTAGAACATAATGGGATTAATAAAAAAAATATTAGAAAATGTATCAAAAATGGCTAAATAAACCACTTAAATTTGTATGTGAGATACACAGATAGGTAGGTAAGGAGAGAGAGAGAGAGAGAGAGAGAGAGAGAGAGAGAGAGAGAGAGAGAGAGAGAGAGAGAGAGAGAGAGAGAGAGAGAGAGAGAGAGAGAGAGAGAGAGAGAGAGAGAGAGAGAGAGAGAGAGAGAGAGAGAGAGAGAGAGAGAGAGAGAGAGAGAGAGAGAGAGAGACCGAGAGGTTGAAAAGAACAGTTGGAGGTAGTACAGTATATACTGTAGGTCAATAGACGAAAACAGACAGACAGAGACAGGCAAACAGGGCACAAAATATAAGACAAGCAAGGACAAGCTCATAAACAAGATTGATGAAGAGGAATAGTAAATAACAACAAAAGCAAAAAATAACTACGTCTCTTGAAGTAATTTTTTTTAGATAAAATGCTTGGAATCAATCGAACTCAAAAAGCAGAAAAATATTATTATACGTACAGTATATGTGAGTTACCGATTTGTCTGGCATTTGCACAGAAAAATACGTATTCACTAGAAAAAGCATCAAATATCTGACTGATTGGGACAGAAATTATACGAACTTTTTTTTGTGTGTGTTTTATACTTACACTTTTATTTGTTTGCTTCCTATTTTTCCATTTTTTTTCATTTTCCATTAATCATTTAATTAGTTAGTCAATTTAATTTAATTTCAATTTCAGTTTTATTTATTTATTTATTTATTCATTCATTCATTCATTCATTCATTTATCTCTATTTTTTTTATTAAGAGTTCTATCACTTAGCACTTTCTCTACACTCACCAAACAGGGTGTCTTAATACAGCGGCGGCCATACGAGGCATTTGAGTCAAGATAAATAACTTAGCACAGGACACATTCAGGATAGTGACATCATTTCGTTGGACAAACTGATTCCTCTTGTGATGGAAAGCACTGTGTTGGTGGGAATAGCGTCACAAGCCTTCAGAGCTGGAGTGCTATTGACTCATTCAGCCAATACGTTCATGTTATTGTCCCTTCGCCTACACACGAACGCTGCTATTATCTCTCAAGTGTGAGGGGAATGGGAACATAGGCTTTACTTTGGTTTTAGGTCTCCTGGTTGAGAAAGATTTAAAATCATAGTTTCCATAGTCTAATGATCTCTTCCACCCTTTCTTGGTACTCATATTACCAAACGTATAAAAAAAAATATCCAAACATGATGCCATCATAGAAGCCTCTTCCTCTCGACAGACTCAGCTACGTAAGAGAAAAATTTGTAATCTCAGCAACGAGAGTGAGCGGCTCATAAACACGCAGTAGTCTCGGAAGTTCTCTATTGACGCTCGGTATGATAACAATTCAGATGCAATGTTGATTTAGTGCATGTGTTCGAGATTTTTTAGTGTTAATGCACGTGGATGAATTTATTCTCACTAGCCTGTTTCGTTTCATGTGAGAGAGAGAGAGAGAGAGAGAGAGAGAGAGAGAGAGAGAGAGAGAGAGAGAGAGAGAGAGAGAGAGAGAGAGAGAGAGAGAGAGAGAGAGAGAGAGAGAGAGAGAGAGACAGAGAGAGAAAATAAATAAATGAATGAATGAATGAATGAATGAATGAAAACCCTTTACGGAGTGAGAGACGCTTACACACTCCAACCTGGATGTAAAAGACGCAAATAGTGAACTCCGTCAGTCATTCCTTCTTTCTTGTATACCAAAATAGTGAAACATTGAGGTGCAGAGCATTAGGCACTAGGCAGGTTAGTTCTAAATGCGCATGGGTGTGGATTGAGGCAAATAAGCTCACTTCTTTTCTTTTCCTTAATTTACGTTAACTCTGCAATTACTCAGTATGAAAATAACAAAATTATGTACTACTAAAAGTCTCTTCATTCACTTCTGAAGCATGTCCCACTCCAGCTGTAATGGATCAGCTGCCGGCTGCCAAGCCTCGAATGAGAACTGTTTACACTATACTCTATGGTGAACGGTACCATACCCTTCCTCGACGTCCTCGTGAAGCAACAGCAAGTGAATTTCAATACAGCGATGTACATCATGCCAACTAACCCCGGGCACTGCCTTAATGGAAGGAGCGAATGTCCTGGCCGATATAAGGACTCTACTATCGGTGCTTACATCTGAAGAGCATTCACACACTGATGTACTTGGCAGCAAGTGCATCAAGAAATAGAAAGGGCAACACAAGTATTAATAAACAACAGCTTCAGTGAAGAGAACATCATCCACCACACCAAGATCATCGATAAGTGTGGCATAACTCCAGCTTCTCCGAACACTCAAGAAAGCTTGATATCACCATATACTACCGTTCCTTCTTCTCCACAACATACAATGAAGATGAAAAATTATTACACAAATAGTGAAAAGAAATGTCAATCCCACGGACCCAGAAAGGAAGATAAAGCTCCAAATATAATTAGAAACAGTCCCGATATAGAAAGAGAGATAACCGAGACAGAAGTCACACGCCGTGTTTAAGTTCACCTGTAAACGAGGAAACTGTGAAGTCCTCCCTTCAACTTACATGCTTCAGAAGTGAATGAAGAGATTTTTTGTAGTACATAATTTTGTTATTTTCATGACGACGATGAAGCTGTCTAGACGGCTCATCTGTCACTTAATATCATAAGCCCCAAGAATTCATAAACATCAAGAAAACAACTGGAAGAAAACAATGAAATCTTAGATATGTGTCCAGGTGCGAGACGCCTTGCAATATTTGAAGCACTGTACAAGATAAAAGAATTCAACCCCAAGCTCAATGTACAGGCCGGAGATTTACAGGCCCTGCCCAGCATGAGAAGGGAAGAAGCATCAACATCACAGAGAGAGCCTCCCGGCCAACCAGAGCCAACCAATCAGCGCTTCCTACACAAGGAGCCCAGCAGCCGCGCTGTATCAGCCAATCAGCACCTCTTACGGCCTAGAGCGACGCCACGTCTCACGGCATAACTACCAGACTACCCAGCGTGTCCAGTCATTAAACAGCTACTAAGGAAGGGTTAAGGAACCCGAAATCGTGATATAGCAAGCATGAGTAGCTACAGCGGTCATCAACCTTATTTCAAAAGAGAATAAGACTTGTTAGATACAAAGAAAATATCTTAGAAAAAATATTAAATGTTGACCTAGCGATCACATTCAATGATATATATATATATATATATATATATATATATATATATATATATATATATATATATATATATATATATATATATATATATATATATATATATATATATATATGCCCTCTCTAAAATTTCTGATTGGGCAGAGCAAACTTGGTATTGTTCAATGCCTCAAAAACTCAATTCCTCCATTTATCAACTTGACACAGCCTTCCAGACGACTATCCCCTCTTCTTCAATGACACTCAACTGTCCCTCTCTTCCACACTGAACATCCTCGGTCTGTCCTTTTCTTATAATCTAACCTGGAAAGTTCACATCTCATCTCTAGCTAAAACAGCTTCTATGAAGTTAGGTGTTCTGAGACGTCTCCGCCAGTTCCCCCCCACACCCCACCCCACCCCCCGGCTACTAACTCTGTACAGAGGCCTTATGCGTCCATGTAAGGAGTATGCCTCACATGTCTGGGGGCATTACACTCATAGTGCTACTCTGGACAGGATGGAATCAAAAGCTTTTCGTCTCATCAACTCCTCTCCTCTAACTGATTGTCTTCAGCCTCTTTCTCATGGCTGCAGTGTTGCATCTCTTGCTATCTTCTACCGCTATTTTCATGCTAACTGCTCTTCTGATCTTCCTAACTGCATGCCTCGCCTCCTCCTGTGGCCTCATTGCACAATACTTTCTTCTTTTCCTCATCCTATTCTATCCACCTCTCTAATACAAGAGTTAACCAGTATTCTCAATCATTCATCCCTTTCTCTGGTAAACTCTGGTACTCCCTACCTGCTTCTGTATTTCCACCTTCCTATGACATGAATTCCTTCAAGAGGGAGGTTTCAAGACATTTATCCTTCAATTTTTGACTACCGATTCGGACTCTATTCGAGGACTGGTATCTCTTTGGGCTTTTTATTGGAATTTTGTTGCCCTTGGCCGGTGTACCTCCTACATAAAGAAATATATATATATATATATATATATATATATATATATATATATATATATATATATATATATATATATATATATATATATATATATATATATATATATATATATATATATATATATATATATATATATATATATATATATATATATATATATATATATATATATATATATATATATATATATATATATATATTTATTTATTTATTTATTTATTTATTTATTTATTTATTTATTTATTTATTTATTTATTTATGACCACAGTTTTCAGCTCCTTCACAAAGCTGCTGCAACTGGACTATCTCCCCTCAAAGTCACCTCCTACGTGGCTGTGCGCAGGGCTTAATATGACTTACAAGGTCCACATTTGATTCATGCACCCTGCTTACCAATGGTCATAACACCAGGTTACACAAATGAGGTCGTCCATCTGTTTTACCTACCCACAGACAAGGGAAATAGTATAACAATTAACTTACACAGCTGTGAAAGAATCGACAACTACATCTAAAAAGAAATAATTATAATTAGCAACAACACATGTATGGTCAAGGTATAAAACCTTGCTGGACTATCGCCCATGTATCGAATTCCTCCTCTGTTCAATAGTGTATTATAGCCTTTAGCCGAGTAGTGTCATTTACAGCCTCCTGGACGGCAGGTATTGGTAGGGCCTGAGGATGGAGTAAAATTCACCACTCAGATATTCACTCATGTCCTCTGCAGGTCAAACACCCTCCAGGAGCCTGACGCAGTAGCATTTAACAAAACAAGTGCATTAACAAGTGAGACGACTACAGACGAGTGCCCACACACAAACAGGAGGGTAATTCACCTCTCACTGTTCAAGAACTCGGCCCGCACGCACACACACACACACACACACACACACACACACACACACACACACACACACACACACACACACACACACACACACACACACACACACACACACACACACCTTCTTTCATTCGTTCTTATTTCTTCTCTTTGCTTGACATCGCCGCTCACAACAATATATATATACTCGTATATATATATATATATATATATATATATATATATATATATATATATATATATATATATATATATATATATATATATATATATATATATATATATATATATATATATATATATATATATATATATATATATATATATATATATATGTATATATACACTACCACAAATCCCTGCCTTTCCCACAGTTGCCTCAAATGGATTAGCTTCCGACCGAGTCACCACGTATGTGAGTGGATACAGGGCTTATTAGGTGTTACAAGGTCGTCTTTTGACACTCGCTCCCTTCACATGACCAGTCATAACACCACGTCGCACTAATGAGTTCACTAGCTTGTTTTTACCCACCAAGAGGCAAAGGAAATAGTCCACCAACTAAAAACTCCAGCAGCTGGGAATGAATCACCAGCCATGGTCTAGGGAGAGACAATTACAACAAATGACAGACACATGTAAAGTCGAGGTATAATACCTCTGGGGATTACCGCCCATGATAACGGACCACCCCACACCCGACAAGGTATTATAGCCCTTCTGCCAGGCAATATAATATCCCCCCTTCCCGAAAGGAAGAAAGATAAATTACTGCCAGGCAGCGTAAATTAATCCTCTGCTTAAAAAAAAATGGCGTTGGGAAGGCGCCCCAGATCGCAGAAACATTTAACATGACAACATGAATACAAAACAAACAGGAGGGTAATTCACCTCTCACCGTAACAAAGCTTGGGCTACACACACACACACACACACACAGCCAAGGAGTCATGTCCCTGATATGAAGTGCGTTTTAATTAACTACACTTCTAGACAGACTGATATGGAGACTTCTACACTACTCATTTAGGCCGAGGAGTACAGCTGGTAATTTCTTACTTATCCCCTTAGAGCAACTGGCCCATCTAACTAGTCTCCTCCGTGTGTCTGCCTTCTAACCGTATGTCTATCTCATTTGATAGTTGGATAACTGAATGGCAAGCATAGGAGCTTGGAGCTGCGTCTGAGGCAGTAACTCACACTAGAGAAGAGGGGGAAGAACGGGGAAACACCCCACCTCGCACCGCCGCTTCGCCTCATTCAGTGCTGGCTTACATGAATAAAACACTTTTCTTCTGAAGATTCTGGTTACTAAACTATGGAGACTGGGTGAGTACTGACAATGCTCTCATCAAGTTCAAATCTTCTATTAACTGCTGAGTGAGACTCAAATTGAATGAACACTGAGAAGTAAGGAAAATTACATGGGGAATATAAGTAACTCTTCGTGGGTTAGTTACACTAAGTGCTGCAGGTTAGGGTACCTGTTAGAGGCGTGTCAAATTCTCGTCCCCAGCCTGTCTCTCTTCTTTCTTTCTCTCTCTCTTCTCCTTCGTCTTCTTCCCTTCCTTTTTCTACATCACTTTACATCGCTGCTCACAATATATATATATATATATATATATATATATATATATATATATATATATATATATACGAGTATATATATATATATATATATATATATATATATATATATATATATATATATATATATATATATATATATATATATATATATATATATATATATATGGCTTATCTGGAATTAATTAGATATCCATAGAAAATACGGCACTCATGAAATTAACCAGATAATATTCTTGAAAAGGGATCAGCTAACACATGCTCCTGTCTACGAATGTGATTGATTTCTAGGCAGTAAGATTGAAGAGCCGATGATAAAGAGAACAGACGTTGATTGGAATGTTTTCTTTTTGGAATAAAGGTTGTGTTCCATGAACAGACACACTTGATCAACAACATTCATTTCAAAATATATATTTGCCTTTATAAAGCACATTTTTTTTTTACCATGGCATGTTTTCTCTGCCACATGCTGAGCTTTTCATGAAAGGTTACACAATACACTGCGTTTGATTCCCCATCTTGCATTGAGACTGTACCTCCTCCCATTCTGCTGGCATCGACATAGAGTAAACTGCTTCTGTAGATTTTGAGAGTGCAGACATAAAGGCGTCATCAGCAGGGATCTTTGGCTGTCAGAAGCTCCTTGGAAATCCCTCATTCACTGGAAGAATTTTTTAAGGCTTAGCAGGTTAGTGAGTGGAATGGCAATTCCTGTGAAACTGGGGAGAAATGCTGATAGAATCCAGTTATTTCGTTCCAATTTCGTTCCAAAGTTCCAGTTATTTCGTTCGAAAGGTGAGTCAAGCTTGACTAAATTCCCTCATTCACTCTTGTCGCACAGGGCTTTCAGATTCACGTTGTAGCCAAAATAGGTTGGCTCTGTCTTGCTGAAGTGTATTATCATGCATTCCACCAAAATAAGCAGCAGAGATCTTCAGCCATCGTGCTGAAAAAAGTCAATTTTACGCACTTGACTTGTCGGACGTATATAAAATTTACACATGACGCTGTTCGGGTTACAGGAGATCCAGCTTCGCCTAGGTCGTTCATGATGCCGTCCATTCACAGTAAGAGGAAGATCTGGTCCCATTACTGCATGGACCCAACAATAATTCATACAGAAGTGTATGGATTCGTCAGGCTTTGGAACCAATAATACCAGGAATGCCCAAGGACTGAGGTTCTGCTCCGCCAGCCCAAGTTGTAGGAGTCGTTCCACCTTGGCTCATAGGAGGTTGCGGGAGTTTAGGCAATACGGGGGATTGGTGGATGGGCAGACTTCCCTTTGTCTCAATGCCATGTAGCAGGAGGGAGCAAGGCGCGGAGCGTCATGCAAGAGGGAACCAATTTCATGTATTAAAATAACTTCCCCCTCTCGTTGCTCTTTTGCTAGATGGGATAACTTAGCACAAGGGTATTAAAGAATATTAGATTTATCAAGATGAGCACTGGACCAAAACACTGGAGTCAATGTCCACTGAAGGTACTCTACCATTATCACCTCGTGGTATCGCTACACAAGATGGCACATTTTCTCGGCATCGTTCACTACTGCTGCACCTGACGCTTCATGATATACATAATACCTTTTCAAAAATGTTGCGGTCTACTAGGGGTGTGCCCGACTCATAATTCACTGGATTCAATATTTTTTTTCAAGCGACTTTTACAGGTCACTAAATTTAGACCAAAACACGCTTATGTTGTAGAGCAAGAGCCAGGACAAGATTATCCACTTTGAGCTCTATTTCCACCACCCTGTGATCTCTGTCATAATTATTTCTTATTCTCCATGAGCTACCAATGAGTTTTTAACTTATTTTTATCATCGCTCATACAGCTCTCTTTATAAACACTTCCCAGCTTCATGTCCATAAATTTATGTCCATAGAATACCCCATAGCCTCTTGAGAGCTGTCCCTTACAACAAAAAAAACAGCAAATCAACTTTTTCGTCCCAGCCCTTCCCTGTCTCCGTGCAATAATCATGGAACATAGTCTTCAAGGTGTGATGGAATTGTTCTACCATCCCTAGGGACTGAGGGTGAAAAGGCTAGATTTGTTGAACATCTAAAGATAATGAAAAAAATAAAGCTATGTAACTCAGAGTCTCTAGTTTGCAATTCATTAAGCTTATTTGTAGGTCTGGTGGAGTGATCAGGCTGGTTATAGGTAATTAATGGCTCCACAAACAAATAAGATCCGCAAAACCTGAGGTTTGTTTTAGACTGAAGTAGAGGTTTGCTTTTCTTCACATTCTTGTTTTCAGCCGTTTGACTCTTGCTACAGGTAACAACACATGCTGTTCATACCATAATTTCTAGATTTATAGTAGTATTTTGTGTTAAAGGGGTGGGGATGGTAACAGGGTAGATGTAACCTATGCCCTCAGCTAAGTAATTAACAATTGTGCGTAAATATATTCTTAACGATGCTTACCACAATGTAACCTGTGCACTGATGGGTTAGAATATACGTATATTCACCTAAAGGTATCAAACCTGAAAATATACCACTGGTTTACAAGTGCTTGTCTGGCAGACATCTATTGAAATATTAGACGGCATGCCTCTTAACACAGGCAGGAAAAGAACCTGTATCCCTAGAAATTAGAAAAGGGAGAGACACTGAGGTCTCCTCTATGGCAACCAACCCAAGTGTTCATTGCGTTTCCTTTATTAAAGTACAGTAATATAAAGGAAGCAAATGCCTATAATGCTATGAGAATTATGAGAATACTGTTTATAGATTCAATTAACTTCCACGCCCATTAAATTGACAGAGAATGGGCGAACTTTTTTTTTTTTTAAGAGCGGTGTGATGTCACCTTCTCTTACAGTATTTACAGACATTAGGAGTTTTAGGAAAACTTCTCTCTTAATGCAAGTTAGGGCTCAGCAGTGATGTCTCCTGAAGTGCGTTGAGGAGTCCCCGAAGTAAGTGAAGGTCTGATAGTCTCAGTAGGAGTAGGGAGGTGTCTGCCGTATTCATGAAACCGTCATAGGCAAGTCCGTCGGTCATAAAGAGACAGAATGCGACATTTACACTTAATCCACCGGAAACCGTCAAATTCTTACAGTCAACAGAAAAGTAACGCGCGATGCAGTGTTTGGGATCAATCTGTCGTAACGCTGCATATGATCCACGCTCTGACTGTCAGCAATGGCAGGTCCACAACAACAACAGCCCCAGTCAAAGATTATTTACCGAAGAAGGAACACTTTGAACGACTAAGACGATATTTTGTCTTCAGCCTTGTGAGGGCAGCCCAGTGAGTGACACCAAGAGATCCATTTATCCCTGAGATTAATTTTCTCATATCATGACGATATCCCGTGCAGCAGTGATGACTGTGGCCCATGGCAGCGCAGCATCAGCAGTCATCAGTCAAACCAAATAATTATTATTATCATAAATTACGTTAACTAAATAAAATAAATTAATAACTGTTAAGATTATGGCAAACAACATACAAATCTTACCTAACTTTCTAAATTGAAGCTTTGTCCCCCTGAACCCACTTGACTAATCAATATACTAATTATATTTCAATCTCCTTATCTTGTTCAACTAACAAAATACTCGGAATGACGAGGTTTACACAGTTAAATAAGAAAGGATTTGGAATCTGCAGGATGTGATTTACCAAAATAATAACACAATTTAATATAACATTTAATTTGTCGTGCTTCTGGTTTGACACTAAGACATCTTTAAATTTGTTTTCAGTATAAGGATTACGTTTATACACACTTGACCAAGGTGAAACGATACTTCATCGCCCATTTTAGTTTTCCTTGCACATTTGCACTGATGAGATTCTTTCAGCCTTGCTTACAGAGAGACTCTTCAACGAAAATACATTTCAGCGCCTTTTTTTTTTTCTTTCATCACGTATTTCAGTTTTACTGGGTCTAACTTCTCAAAGTCATATTTTGAGGGAAAATAATTTGAAACCAAGAATGTGTTACCGTTTACGCAGAGACTCTTCAATTAAAAAACATTTCAGCGCCTTTTTTCCCAACACGTATATCTATTCTATTGGGTCTTACTTCCCAAAAGTCATATTTTGAAAAAAATAAAACAAAATAAATAAAACCAAGAATGTGTTACCAACAACTTATTTCATTCTATATGATTCGAGTTGACAAATTATAAGGGCTGTGTTCTAGCGCTAACCATAGTGAACTGTTAGTGAGTTGTGACCGACGACTTCTCACGGCCATAAGGCTGACGGTCAACACTGTTAAGCTATGTATGTTTGATAAGTACTATGATTAATACGGGTCCTGAAATGTAAAGAAAGCTGCTTTGGACGTGGGAAGAACTATACAGTAGTGCACATGAGTCAATGGTCTGAAAGATATTTTAACTTCAGACGATTGATAATCATAAACAGCAACACAAGTCTCAACCAAACTATGAAAACCTCGGAATCGAAGATGGTCTCTTACTTCCATGGGGAGGGAAATCATGCCCTCTTCCATCATAATCAATGTTATGATTGTCTCTACAGTGAGGTGGGCAGACTAGCTTTCATTTAATTTCTTATATAAAGTTTATGCCTAAAATATTCAATGTAAATTTCATCAAATGCTTCCAGAAACTTCTAACCTCCTGACGGTAAAACTCGGGCGCCTCCTGATGGATATTGAAACGTCAGGCTTCACTGTATGGTAGTATTTACACTGTGAAGGAGTAAGCTTGGTGAAGATTTCAGGGGTTCATCCGGAAAGAGGAACACCGTTGGCCAATCGTGTAATTTTATTAGTTGTAGAAAACTAAAGGTAAATGATTCTGAACTTCCTTCATCAAGTTCAAGAATGCATCAAACGGAAAGTCAGTTTTCTCCTGAGCGCATGTTTGGCACAAGATCTCTAAGCGGATGCGTAGGATGGCAGATCCGTCTGGTGGAACAACTCACCTGATGGGTTACTTGGAAGGCTATTTGATTCAAGCTGTCCATTACCTTCATCAATATTGAAATTAGGAATCTCACCCAGTATTTTCTAGGGATCCTACATAATGCTCAGATGGAATTTCTGCAAGATTATCTGGACTGATCACCTCTATCCTCTCATTAGCAGCTGAATAAAGGCCTGCCTCTCTCAGGACGTTGTCTGCAGCATGAATCAACTTCAGGGACTCTTTCTGTAATGGAAAATATTGAACAACTGTGAAGAGTTGCTCCTTGTCTAATAACTTGAATCCTTTTATGAGAGTGAAAGTGAAAGTAAAAGTAAAGTGAAAATTGTAGTACCACCGGTGCATAATCCATGGTCACATTAAAAATTCTCATTAGTTTACCTCCTTACTCCAAAATATAAACTAGGTTTAAAAAAAAAAAAAAGAAGAAGAATAAGGACGGGTTCCAACATGTGACCACTGACCAACACGAGTATTCTCAGTAGATCAGGATAATGAAACGATGGTATACTTCAAGTTGAAAGAATAATCATTAATAGTCAAAATATGAACATTAAAAGCTCCCGTATGTCGCCTTCTAAGCACCTACTCACCTCAACTCTGAGTTAAAAGTCACTAGTAAAGATGCCCCTACGGTAATAAGAGTGTTTGACTATGATGAGGAAAAGTGTTCACTGGACACACTGACAGATAGCAGAGGAATACATACCTTCAACTTGATTTTCCTGCCTCGTGGCACTATAGAGTGATGCTTTCAAGTCGGCAGATGTCAAGAGAAATTTATCCTGGAGTCACGTTAGTTACAACCATCTCCCGTGTCTGGGGGCCCATAGGCGTGGCAGCCATCATACATGATTCTACAGAAGTTGTCTTGGAAGTAAACGTTCTTTATCTTGATTTCTGCTCAGCCCTTCGATGAGTCCCTTTTAGTAAGGGCAGTAATTGGAACTGCAATGATTAAAAAGTAGTACTGAATGGAAATGGGAGCAGTGATGCAATGTGCTCTTGAAAACAGTGACTTTTCTTTTACGACTTGTAGTCTGTGCTCCTTTTACCTTGTTCCATGAAAGGGAAGGTAAGGAGTCAGAAGATATGGTGAGAAGGTTTTTTCTTTTTTTAATGTAGGAAGGACACTGGCCAAGGGCAACAAAAATCCAATAAAAAAATATGCCCACTGAAATGCCAGTCCCATAAAAGGGTCAAAGCAGTGGTCAAAAATTGATGAATAAGTGTCTTGAAATCTCCCTCTTGAAGGAATTCAAGTCATAGGAAGGTGGAAATACAGAAGCAAACAGGGAGTTCCAGAGTTTACCAGAGAAAGAGATGAATGATCGAGAATACTGGTTAACTCTTGCGTTAGAGAGGTGGACAGAATAGGGGTGAGAGAAAGACAGCTAGATATGCAACACTGCGGCGGTGAGAGAGAGGCTGAAGACAGTTAGTTAGAGGAGAGGAGTTGATGAGACGAAAAGCTTTTGATTCCACCCTGTCTAGAATAGCAGTATGAGTGGAACCCCCCAAACATGTGAAGCATATTCCATACATGGACGGATAAGGCCCTTGTACAGAGTTAGCAGATAGGGGGGGGGGGTGAGAAAAACTGGCGGAGACGTCTCAGAACGCCTAACTTCATAGAAGCTGTTTTAGCTAGAGATGAGATGTGAAGTTTTCAGTTCAGATTATAAGTAAAGGACAGACCGAGGATGTTCAGTGTAGAAGAAGGGGACAGTTGAGTGTCATTGAAGAAGAGGGGATATATAGTTGTTTGGAAGGTTGTGTCGAGTTGATAGATGGAGGAATTGAGTTTTTAAGGCATTGAACAATACCAAGTTTGCTCTGCCCCAATCAGAAATTTTAGAAAGATCAGAAGTCAAGCGTTCTGTGGCTTCCCTGTGTGAAATGTTTACCTCCTGAAGGGTTGGACGTCTATGAAAAGACGTGGAAAAGTGCAGGGTGGTATCATCAGCGTAGGAGTGGATAGGACAAGAAGTTTGGTTTAGAAGATCATCAGTGAATAATAAGAAGAGAGTGAGTGACAGGACAGAACCCTGAGGAACACCACTGTTAATAGATTTAGGAGAAGAACAGTGACCGTCTACCACAGCAGCAATAGAACGGTCAGAAAGGAAACTTGAGATGAAGTTACAGAGAGAAGGATAGAAACCGTAAGAGGGTAGTTTGGAAGTCAAAGCTTTGTGCCAGACTCTATCAAAAAGCTTTTGATATGTCCAAGGCAACAGCAAAAGTTTCACCAAAAATCTCTAAGAGAGGATGACCAAGACTCAGTAAGGAAAGCCAGAAGATCACCAGTAGAGCGGCCTTGACGGAACCCATACTGGCGATCAGATAGAAGGTTGTGAAGTGATAGATGTTTAAGAATCTTCCTGTTGAGGATAGATTCAAAAACTTTAGATATGCAGGAAATTAAAGCAATAGGACGGTAGTTTGAGGGATTAGAGCGGTCACCCTTTTTAGGAACAGGTTGAATGTAGGCAAACTTCAGAGGCACCTTCGCTTAGGGGGATCCTGAGGAGGGACTGGAGCGATAGGTCAAGATAAAGATATGAGATTGTGATCGGAGGAGCCCAACGGAGAAGAAAGGGTGACAGCATAAGCAGAAGGATTAGAGGTCAGGAAAAGGTCAAGAATGTTGGGCGTATCTCCAAGACGGTCAGGAATACGAGTAGGGTGTTGCACCAATTGCTCTAGGTCATGGAGGATAGCAAAGTTGTAGGCTAGTTCACCAGAATGGTCAGTGAAGGGAGAGGAAAGCCAAAGCTGGTGGTGAACATTGAAGTCTCCAAGAATGGAGATCTCTGCAAAAGGGAAGAGAGTCAGAATGTGCTTCACTTTGGAAGTTAAGTGGTCAAAGAATTTCTTATAGTCAGAGGAGTTAGGTGAGAGGTATACAGCACAGATAAATTTAGTATGAGAGTGACTCTGTAGTCGTAGCCAGATGGTGGAAAACTCGGAAGATTCAAGAGCGTGGGCACGAGAGCAGGTTAAGTCATTGCGCACATAAACGCAGCATCCAGCTTTGGATCGAAAATGAGGATAGAGAAAGTAGGAGGGAACAGAAAAGGGGCTACTGTCAGTTGCCTCAGACACCTGAGTTTCAGTGAGGAAAAGAAGATGAGGTTTAGAAGAGGAGAGGTGGTGTTCTACAGACTGAAAATTAGATCTTAGACGGTGAATGTTGCAGAAGTTAATGAAGAAAAAGTTGAGGGGGGGTGTCAAGACACTTAGGGTCGTCGACAGAAAGGCAGTCCGACCTGGGGACATTTATAGTCCCCTCCCCAGATGGGGACTCCGAGGCTGGTGTAGGTAGGAGTCGCCATGATGATTTTAAAATTTTTGAGTGAAGGGTGTGTGTGTTATTAGGTGCTTGTAGTTTTGTGTGGAGGAAGAGAGTTGTCTCTTTAGAGGGCAGGCTGTGACTGCCCCCTTGTGTTGTGAGACACAAAGGGAAACGTTCAGTGAGGTCACAGCTGGGTTTAATGATAAGTTCACAGCACCCCCTGAACAGTGCTTTAGACATCACTGGGAGTAATTATCGTTTCGGCAGGTGTCTACTGCCTCGTCCTGTTGAGAGAGACATCTTAAACTAGTAGTTGTAAAGTTTTAAAAGCAGTAGTGATTTTGCTTCTTTTTGCTTCACACCTACTGTTTGATGGTATTACGATGTTCTGTTCTATATAGTAAAGTTAGAGAGAGGGAGATTACACGAAGCATTTTTCATTGGTAACTGTTAGAGGAAAAGTAACTGTTTCGTTTTTCTTTTTCTAACTTCCTTCCTACCTTTCCCTTTGGTGACGGCCACATGTTAGAAGGTTAGTAGGTAACGGGGTGCTAATTCATGATCCTCCTGCCTTGCCCTGTGCTGGTGTGGATCAGGTGCTAAAGAGTGAACAGGCCCAAGGAGACGCAACATACCTCGATACATAGGAAACTCTCGGTGCGGCGGCACAGACCATCTTATAACTGGCTGGGTAATTACACGTCGCGTCTGTTTCCTTGTTAATTGAATGATGTCAGTAATCCTTCATCGGGAGTCATGGCAACGCAAAACCGTCGTCCGATAGCAGGCAATTATTCGATAATTAGATTGATTCCACCTGTAATCAGTTCACGATATTCTCCCATCTTACCCTGCCCTGTATGTGTGTGTGTGTGTGTGTGTTTATATATATATATATATATATATATATATATATATATATATATATATATATATATATATATATATATATATATATATATATATATATATATATATATATATATATATATATATATATATATATATATATATATATATATATATATATATATATATATATATATATATATATATATATATATATATATATATATATATACACAATAATCTGAGTGATAATACAGTGGTTGCAAAAAAAAAAATGTAAACATCATAGCGCTCCCGCACATCAAAGCCCCGATGTTCCATTAACAGCAATGGGAAGCATTAAAAAGTGGTAAATTGTTAGGTATGGCAACTCACATGCCCTGAAGGTGCAATGCTCAGTTTCCTAATCAATAACAGCAAGGACTCTATATATTAGGAGGGCGGTCCACTCAATGTTAAATTTTTCCTCTCTCCGCGATTCCGTGCCTCTAGCGACCAGAGGAAAATATTACTTTCGCTCGCTTAAGTTTACCATTACTCGCACTCGCTGATTCTGATAGTGATGGTGCTTCATCATCATCATCATCTTCATCATCATCTTCTTCTTCTTCTTCTTCTTCTTCTTCTTCTTCTTCTTCTTCTTCTTCTTCTATCAGAGGAAGGAGAAGTAGCAGCAGCACCACCACCATCAGAGAAAGAAGAAGCACCACCTCCACCATCAAAGGAAAAAGCACCGCCATCATCAGATGAAGAAGAAAAAGAAGCACCATCACCATCAGAGGAAGAAGAAGCAGCAGCTCCACAAACAGGGGAAGAAGAAGAAGGAGAAGAAGAAGAAGAAAGAAGAAAGAAGAAGAAGAAGAAGCACCAGCCGAGAAAGAAGAAGCAGCAACAGCAACATCAGAAGAAGAAGCACTACTACCACCACCATCAGAGGAAGAAGAAAAAGAAGAAGAATCACTACCACTACCATCAGAGGAAGAAGAAGAAACACAACCACCAGCGAAAGAAGAAGCAGCCCCACCACCACCACCACCATCAACAGAGGAAGAAGAAGAAGCACCACCACCACCACCAAAGAAAGAAAAGGAAAATAAAAAGAAGAAAAGGGAAAAGAAGAAGCACCATCAGCAATAGAGGAAGAAATAGCACCACCGCCATCAGAGGAATAATAATAAGAAGAAGAAGCACCAGCACAAGCAGAGGAAGAATAAACAGCACCACCACCACCAGAATAATGATAACAATAAGAAGAAGCACCAGCACCAACAAAGAAAGAAGAAGGACCACATCAAAGGAAGAGCCTGCTTTTCAAAATTCCTCTCTTCCTTCCAGTCTCACAGTTGCTGAACCTCTCTAATAAACGCCATTACAGCACTCTTTTCTTCGCTGTGTGCTTGATAGGGCCCATTATAACGTAGAGAACTGAATGTGAGCGATGAAACGGAAAGCTCACAGCGAAAGAGAAATGGCCATGGGAGATCTGGACAGGTATATGCCCTCACTTTGCCTGACATCATCAGCACAGAAAAAAAAAAGTGACAATTTACCATTTTTTAATACATCCCATGGCTACAATTCGAAATCAGCGCTTTGCTATGTGGACGTGCTGTGATGTTTACAGTAAGTTGATTTTTTTTTTTTTTCTCGGCCACTGTAGTTGAAGGACGAGAAGGAACATACGACACAAAAATTTCCTGTCAGAATTTGTTGAACCAAAATCAGTAGTTGTGGGAGAGATGACCAATCCACCTGCAGATAGAAGGACCACTTAGCGTCAGGCGTCCATCACAACCCATTCAGCGGGCATAGATATTCAAATTACTGCAGCCTGAGTTTCGTGACCTTTGGCGTAACTAAGGCAACACGAAGCGATGAAAAGGGAACGCGGTGATGGCGACACGAAAGCACATCAAGGAAATGTCATCTAACCCAATGAGTCATGAGCCTTACGTCCTTTAATTAGTGCCTGGAGGTGAAATGAGTGACCAAGTGTTTGCTGTGTGTTATGAGATGAAGCAGATCAACCGCACTGTTGTCGCAAGAGAAGCTGCAGGGACGTAACTGTGACGGCTGCGGTGTGTCTGGAAACTTCCGCTCGGGTCTAATATGATAATGAACCATATTCTAAAACACTTCTGTGACGAACCTCCACCACTTTCAAAAGGCTCTAGTTAAAGTTACACTGGTTTTCAAGGGTGTTTTTTTTTTTTCAGTTCTATTGAAAAATGAACAAGATTTCTACATAATTAAAAGAAGATGTACTTTTGAAAACACGGTTAATTATCTCAGTGGAAAATAGTCGTGGTGAGAGAGCAAAGCATTTCTGAATACGGGCCAGTTCCTGTTGGCATTCGATAAGAGGAGCAGGAGGAGCACAGAGGTAAGAGGGAAGGAATAAAGGAAGAAAGAAGAAAGCGAGGAAGTGAGTGGGGAGAAGATAATGTTAAGAGAACATGGGAGTGGGACTAGAAGGCCGTTGGAAAGGGAAGGATAGACACTAGATGACTAATAAACGAAGGAGAGAGAGAGAGAGAGAGAGAGAGAGAGAGAGAGAGAGAGAGAGAGAGAGAGAGAGAGAGAGAGAGAGAGAGAGAGAGAGAGAGAGAGGACAAGAAACCTAAGAGAAGAGATAATTAGAGTTAAGAAGAGGATAGAAAGGGGAATAAAGGCAAATGGTGATGAATACGAGGACGAAACGAGAATCATGGGGGCAAGAAAGGAAGAAGAGGGGGCAGACAGAGGAAGAAAGAGTAAAGGAGAGAGAGAGAGAGAGAGAGAGAGAGAGAGAGAGAGAGAGAGAGAGAGAGAGAGAGAGAGAGAGAGAGAGAGAGAGAGAGAGAGAGAGAGAGAGAAATAAGATTCCTGACAATTTCAACAACAACTGTAAACTTAACTCCTACATGGAAATCGAAGTGGATAAATGCTCAAAGGACACACTTAATACAGCCAACAGTTAATGGAAAGCGTCAGTGTATTACATTAACCTTCCTTTTATTGCTGGTGATAATGAACTTCCCGTCCTTCCTGTACCTGCTGGATCTTGCATTACTTTGATGCATGTGAACGTTTCAGTGGATTTCGCTCGTTACTCGAACAGAGACAGTAAGTTAGTGTTCCTCTCCTTATTTGGATGAATATGCAACGCTTATGATTAGCCACTAGTGTGTGTGTGTGTGTGTGTGTGTGTTGCTGTTTCTGATGCTTCTGTTTGGTTACTGTTGGTTTAAGAATTACAAATTGTTTTAAATTCACGTCAAAAACTGCAGGTGGAATGATAGAGAAATATAGTGTGAGTATGAGAAAGATGGAATGGAAGTGGAGGAGAAGGAGGAGGAGGATTGAGAGGAGGAGGAAGAGAAAGATAAGGAGCAAGGGGAGAAGAGGAACGCAGACCTTGTTTTGTGCACTTGCTCATGGTTGCCATTCTCTCTCTCTCTCTCTCTCTCTCTCTCTCTCTCTCTCTCTCTCTCTCTCTCTCTCTCTCTCTCTCTCTCTCTCTCTCTCTCTCTCTCTCATCATTACATTCATTGTATATCATAAGTACTGTTCAGATATTACGAACCACTGGTTATGACGATTTTCTGTGGAATAGGAAAACTTTTTTGTGAGATCAAATTACTGCCTGGGAGGACCTGATGTGGCAGAAGAAGTGTATTAACCAAAAGAAATTACAAGATATTGTAAGCATGTTTGGAATTACTGATGGTTATAATATGTAGACGAGGCTTTTGTAGTTGTAAGTTGTTTTTCTTTGCTACCTTACCTTTTATTCATAAAGTTCATAGGAAGCGCCTTTGTTAGTGGCTACTCGCATCTACGCTTTACTCCTCCGGCTTGTAATGGACCCATCTTGTTATAATGTAACGTTAATGGCTATTGTTTCGCTAATTGTTTTCTGGAATGGCTGCTACTACATATATTCTGCTTTGCATACTCCCTACCAGACTATGCCCTCGTCTTTATAGGTATTGAAGCTCCTCATCAAAACACCTAATTATGATAAAAAGCTTCGTGCATACATTTAATGATTAAAGGTGACACGAAAATCAAAGCCTAAAACAAGGGGAGAAGGCTAAAAATAATGGAGGCAATTCGTAACAATTAATGGGTGCTGGAAATCCTTCCGTAAATCAGAACATCACCAATGAATCATAATACTGCTCTCCCATTTCCACTCAAATCTTTGTCTTCTGAAACCCACGTAACCACAATAGAGTGACAAATCCTTTCCATCGAAACTTAGTTGTATTCCTTAAAAAAAAAAAAAGGAAAGCGAAAATAGTCTCAAAGCAACACAGCGGCTTAGCTAAAGCTATGCTGACACACCGTCACGCCGAAGCCACAAGTCAGAGCTGCTTATGTAAAGACTGGAAAATGTAGATTCGCGTGGTGAGGATTAGAGAGAGAGAGAGAGAGAGAGAGAGAGAGAGAGAGAGAGAGAGAGAGAGAGAGAGAGAGAGAGAGAGATGGTATATTAATCAAATCGGATATAAATATACAATCACTGAGCATTTAACGAGCACGGATATCAGACTCCCGTAGGCTGTATTGTTTGATATCAATTATATTTACACGAAAACATCAAAACTCACCATGAAATAACCGGGTTTTGTCGCTCTAAATCTGCACTGTTTGTAATTGATAGTTAGCAATGGTCAAACAGACATTTGAAGTACTAATGTAAATAGGAGCGTTCACTGAATGGCGAGGCGGTGACTGGTTTTGTTCTTAATTTAGTGTTTCCTTTTGCTATTGGTGGAAGTGTTCTATTTCCTGAAACATATACGAGTAATAAGATTCAATGAGAGAGACACACACACACACACACACACACACACACACACACACACACACACACACACACACAGAGAGAGAGAGAGAGAGAGAGAGAGAGAGAGAGAGAGAGAGAGAGAGAGAGAGAGAGAGAGAGAGAGAGAGAGAGAGAGAGAGAGAGAGAGAGAGAATAATTCTGGTTTAGACTTGTATCTAAAATCTCAAGCTTTGACGTTATTGTTCGTAAGTACATTTACATTTTTAATTTTCCATGTTGACACACACACACACACACACACACACACACACACACACACACACACACACACACACACACACACACACACACACACACACACACACACACACACACACACACACACAGACCTTTTTCTCCTTTTAATCACCAGAGCGAGGTGGATGCAATATACTGCGAGTTTTCATCCCACTGAAGCCATATCTTTTGAAATTAGGAAGTTGTCATTATGGCTAAACATAATTAGCGTAACTTATTGGATTAATTGCACTTATTTGGTAAGTTATTTGTTTATTTATTCATTTATTAATTCATTCGTGTGTGTGTGTGTGTGTGTTGTCTATACTTATTCATATATCATTCCTGTATTAGTAATGCAAGCAATTTAAGTGTGTGATTTGTAATCCGTTAAGAGTATTAAGAGTTCGCTCGTAGGATAGCTGATGAATTGCATATTATTAGACTTAGGATAAACCTTAGATTGCTGTCGAGATATCAGTCATGAGTGTTGAGTTATCGCTCTAAGAACACCGAAAAAAAGCAAAATATTTGTTAAATAATGAAATTGATCTTGGCAACGAGGAAAAATAAAGTTTTTAAATTGTCAAATCGAGGGATTCTTTTTCATGAATGGTTTGTTTATGGAGCAAAATATCAAAAAAGACAAAGTGAATGAAAGAGTCTGTATGACCAATTGTTTTTTAAATCCCCTGTATTTGTCCTTCACCAGTTTGTAACATCGTTGGTGATGGCGCTGTAACATCGTTGGTGATGGCGCTGACGTTAGTCCTTCATGCAGTGCAGTGTAGTACAATAACGGCGTCAGGATTTCGGTTTTTGTAACTAATCCCATACGTACTGTTTCCTATAGTTGTTACTCATGAGGTCTTCTTTTCATGAGGCGCTCATGTTTCTTTATATATATATATATATATATATATATATATATATATATATATATATATATATATATATATATATATATATATATATATATATATATATATATATATATATATATATATATATATATATATATATATATATATATATATATATATATAATTTTCACAATTGTGTAACGAATATATTTTTGTGCGAGTACCGATTTTTTTTTTTTTTCTTGTAATTATAGTACTGTGCCTGATTTTTGTACTTTGATGTCCTTGTGCTGCTGAAGCGCAAAGATAAATGTATTACAAAAGGAAAGGGCACACTGTCTGAGCGGAAGAGAGGAAGCATGAAAGGAAAATTTGCTGAATACATACGGCAGCTTAAACACCCTAAAATTAAGAAAGTAATTAAAACTGCGGTGGATTTTTCACGACTATCATCAGATAAGAGTCGGGTTTAGCTATCCATAATATATATGTAGTTAGCAAAGTTTTCATGGAGAGTCATATTAAAGTTACTGAGATATTTTGTTTGTGGTTAGGTTTAGTAGTGGTTTAGTAGAATTAGTATTTATTTATTTATTTATTTCATTTCGTTTATTATTATTATGTATTTATTTTTACTTATTCATTCATTTATTTATTTATTTATCTATTTATTTATTTACCATTTATACATGAACTATGAAGCTTAAATGTGCCTCTAGCGGGGAATGAATTTGTATATGCATCTGTTTTCATTGTTTAACCTTTATCTTTTGTCATACAGATGGTCTAAGGCAAAGCCAGTCCCCGGCACATGTGTGGTTTGCTCCTGATTAATATCAATATTTTTGATGCCCTTAGCTGGTTGATCTAGCCGGCTCGGATATGGCATAAGCTTTTTGAAACATATAACATTTTCCAAAACTATTTAATGTTTGCCAAACCGAACAAATATTTGATCAGTTTTTGTAGTTTCGGTGTCATGGGAAGTGTTGCTGTTACCTCTGACAGTGGCGGTGTAGTGTCCTCCACGCTGTTATCAGTGATGCTAGTAGTGGTGGTGACTGTAGTGGTGGCTGCTGTGAAGACTGACTGAGGGCGTTGTAATAGATGAGATCATAACACGTAACCATTCTTAATACTGAAACTAAACTAAAAACATGGAGGTTAAAAGAAGGATGATAACACTTGTATTGGCGGCACTGTGACAGATAAAGTTTACTTGTGTATGTTGCATTACTTGCCCGGATGTATGTAGCCGTATGCGATACTTGGTGATATTAAACGAATTGGCTTAGGTATATACTACATGGTGCTTTTGATGAAGAACGTAGGATATACCAGTAACGAAAGGTCTAGAAAGTATGTGTGGTTCACGAAGAACTAATTGAATTATTTATCTATTACGTGTAAAGTCAATTATTTATTTATTTATTCATTTATTTATTTTTATTTATTTATTTATTTAGTTGTACTTTTTATTTATTCATTTATTTTATTCTATTTGATTGATTGATTGATTGATTGATTTTATTTTATTTATTTATTTGTTTTTTTATTTATTTATTTATTTATTTTTTTTTTTTTTTTTGTGTGTGTGCTGCAACTACGAAGTCAAATCGTGATGTCGATAAAAGAGAGCCGAGGATATTGTACTGTGAGTTGATTGAATATTAGCAGGAGTCCAACATCCATCTTCTGTGCTGTGTTGAATATTAGAGACCTAACTCCTAAACACACACACACACACACACACACACACACACACACACACACACACACACACACACACACACACACACACACACACACACACACACACACACACACACACACAGACACACACACATATACACACACTCCATGTCGACCTCCTGCTCAAAACCATTACCAAATTATGAAACTCCAACTAATACATATTCATTCATCCAAATTATTTTTTTCATATGTAGGAGAAATTTCTAATTGATGACAACGACTGTCTGACCGAAATTCCTGTCACACTTTTTTTGTAAATTACATATTACGTAACATTAAAAAAAAGTTTACCTCCGTAATATTGCAATGTTTATCATGCACGTCCTTGGCCTACTCACTCCCTGCACCATCCTGTATTAGTCAGTTCTGACGCACTGTTGACCTGCATCGTGCAATCATACCACTACACCCTGCAAACACACTCTAATGCCACAATAGCTTAATTTTTGTATCTCTTCTTATTATCGTTCTATCATTCACCTTTTGTATCATTCACCTTCTGTTCCACTTCGTGCCACACCTGACGCGCCATTACCCTGCCTCTTGTACGCATGCTGCTACACTGGACTGCACTCTGTAACATCTTTCGTCATTCTCTGTCGCTACCTACATTCTACCATGCTTCATACACACGCCTAGAACGGCTTCGACGAGCCTCATACTTATACCACTTTTTTTTTCTTACGCTCACTTTGCACTAACACATTTTAAAGTCACTCTCTTGATTACAGATAATGTACATCACTCTTCTTCTCTACCCACTTAAACTTTGCAGCCTCGCCTTATCGTTATTCATTGAAAACATGCTTGCAAATTGGTACTTACAAAAGTTCCAAAAGTTTTCTGAAGTTTACCATTTGCCAGTACTTTTTGTGACTTTACCGTTATTGATTTGGATAATGAATGTATGTAATCATCCGGCGGTCACGAATACTACATTCAGATTGAACTTCCACGTCAATGACAAGACTTTCATTTGTGGTATGAATAATGTTTAGTGCTTTACGGTATCATGTTGGATGCTTTACGTGCTAATATAGGATGGAGAGTTGCAACAGTTTCGTCCAGAGATTGTGCCTCAAGTCCGCTTATTGTGGTTAACTGAAATGAGTTACCAGTAGATTTAAGAGGCAGAATATTATATTTCATCTCAGTTGAGCCTATCGCTGGTTCCTCGCGGTTTCTGTGGAAGACGATGAGCGAAGCCAACTGGTAGTTTTCACAATTTGCGTTTGAGCTGATTATAAGTTGTATTAATGTGTTCGATCGTATACCAGGAGGAGAATGAAGAGGGAGAGGAGGAGGAGGAGGAGGAGGAGGAGGAGGAGGAGGAGGAGGAGGAGGAGGAGGAGGAGGAGGAGGAGAAGGAGGAAGAGGAGGAAGAGGAGAAAGAAGAGAAGATGAAAGAGAAGAAGAAGAAGAAAAGAAGAAGAAGAAGAAGAAAGAAAAAGAAGAAGAAGAAGAAGAAGAAGAAGAAGAAGAAGAAGAAGAAGAAGAAGAAGAAGAAGAAGAACCAGCAGCAACAACGTAGAGATCATCACTGTATTGGCTGGGTCTTCTGGATCTTCGGAATGAAAAAAGGAAAAAGAAAAATCTATGTAGTCTCGTATCAAATTCATGATGCTCGAGATTGAGAGGAAATCTGTGGCGCTTTCCAGCTTCACTCTGGCCCTAGATATTGGAGGAAGGGTGCTGGGGCCACGGGTCGGGTGATGGTAGAGGAGGGGCGGCAGTGGAGGGACGGGAGGAGGGGAGGATAGGAGGAGAGAGAGAGGGAGGCAGGGGAGAGAAGCGTGCCATGTGCTTGGAATTAAAATTTGTGTAATGACTATACTTGATTAAGATGACATGATTAAATTTGCGTGTTCTCCTTTCGGGGTTTTGCTTTTAAGTTTATTGGTGATTCAGCGTCCCAGGCATAAACTTGAGTGTGTTGCTGGGATTCCGTGTCCTGCAGGTGGCTCTCGGTGTATTATGAACCGGTGGTCGTAGGTTATGAAGCTGAGGGGAGAGGAAAGTGTGTACGTATGAATGTACCTTTGAAGAGAGAGAGAGAGAGAGAGAGAGAGAGAGAGAGAGAGAGAGAGAGAGAGAGAGAGAGAGAGAGAGAGAGAGAGAGAGAGAGCACGATGCCAACTGCTAAATGTATCCATATAAAATATGAGAGAAAAATCTCCATCGTCCATCCTGAATAGCTTGCGCATCTTCCTTCACTTTGCTTCAGTGAGGAGCACGCTTAATGGATAATCGAGACCAATCGTCCCTCGGAGTTCATGGAGAAAGAAATGTGTCAGTAGGGCACCCGTCCAATATTGCGCCGATTTCTGGATCAAATATTTTATTCTTTCATTATTTCCTAGCAAAAAAAAAAAAAAAAAAACAGTAGCGGTAACTCGCTTAGTTTACTGAAGGATGGAAGGATGAAACTGAAGAGGGAGACAGCTCCGCTTAAATAATGAACAACCTTAGCATTAGGGCGAGTAAACTTGATACCGATACACGAAAGGAAGTTTAGTGTTATGTTGTATATGAATAACAATAAAGCGATACTAACTCTGAAGGTAAAGTAAAACCTACTATTCTAGTAGAAAATAGGATGGGAGGGTGGATGGGTAAAGGGCAAGCGCCGCGGGAGTGTGGCGGTGTGTGTCAGCTTTAACAAAGAACTGCAGGAACGTAAGATGTTGTGTGAATAATGGAAATAAAATGGCGTTGGGTTCCCCGCAACACAAGGACCAATTAACGTTAATATAATTACTTTCAGAATTTCTGTATTCAGAAATCACGGAAGATCTACAACTAGAGAGAGAGAGAGAGAGAGAGAGAGAGAGAGAGAGAGAGAGAGAGAGAGAGAGAGAGAGAGAATGAATCCCTATGATGAAAGCTAGAAACAATTGGCTCCATTTGTCATGATGACCTCAAAACGCTCTCCCTCAGTCCCTGGTGAGGAGAGGCTTGCGGGACTTGTCAGCACACAACATATGTCTAGAATATCCGTACTGAACACACACATTAACACCTGCCGTTTCAATGAGGCGCATGTTTTGAAGGTGCCCGAGTTGTGACAGAGAGGTAGGTGACGCATGCCAGCCTTCCCCCTTCACTTGTTTGGATCTCGTCCATTCGGCAGTGCCCAGAGCGGCGGAAAGCAAGAAATCGCTGCCCACTGTTACTCTCTGCGAAGGAAATTATCATAAACTCCAGGAAAATTATTCTTGCTATTTATTTTCCTACCTTGAGAACCACCAACCTTAGCCCTGCTGTCCCTTCTCCCCTTCGTCCCCCTCTTTCTCTCCTTACGTCGTATTATTCTTCCCTCCTTTCTTTTCTCTTCCTCCTCATTCTCCTCCTCCTCTTCCTCCTCCTCCTTTTCTTCCTTTTTTACTAACATCTCTTTCGACACAAGATCAGGAACAAACGTTCTTCGTAACAAACCTATTTTATTATTTCTATAGGAGTTTCAAGAGATAAAACAAAATATCTAACAATTAAAATATCACAATTAGAGGACAGCCTTGGAAATAAGTTTGCGAAAGACGAGACATAGATTCTGGTGCTGTACGAAACAACTTATGTGTGAGGATCAGGGATTGGCTTACTGATGGCTGGCAATGGAATGGCTAACCCTCAGAGTGGCAGCACGTCATCGATGAAGCTTTTGTGCTGCATGTCTTAAGAAGAGTAAATGAACTTGTAATGTAGTCCAATGCATTACTTCACAAACTACTATCGACATGAGGATGGGAAGAAGTGTGGGTATGAAATCATCCAGAACACTAAGGCAAGGTCATTCAGTTGTTCAATAATCTGTCAAGTAATAAATGTGCCCTGACGGCGGGAAGTGCAAGATCGTGTACTATAGGTCAAGGTACAGTAAGAGTACACTCGGGAAGATGTTGCTGAGATGAGCGATAAAGATCTTGTTTTTTATTGCAACAGCGAGGTCAAATACTTGTAGCAATGACCATTCTTATGCAGTGGTGCTAAAAGGCTCTGTGTCATAGGAAAAATAAACTGGATACAAAATGTAATCTATTACTGCCATTCACAGAAGAGACTATATTATGCAAAACACACACACACTCTCTCTCTCTCTCTCTCTCTCTCTCTCTCTCTCTCTCTCTCTCTCTCTCTCTCTCTCTCTCTCTCTCTCTCTCTCTCTCTCTCTCTCTCTCTCTCTCTCTCTCTCGTGTTGACATATGTACCAGCGTGTTCCACTACAGAAATTTCCCTTCCTCGTGTCTGATGAAAAATTCTTTGCCTTTTCGTTTCAGCAGGTATGGGGTTCTTACTTCTTCCAACCGACAGTCTGCGAGCGAGGGGAAGGTGCAGTGATTGAGCCTTTTGCACTTCGTGGCTTTCTCCTTGAATTGATCGATAATATTTATGAGAAACACCAACCTGCAGTACTGAAGCTAATGTTAATCACCATGTAATGAATTGATAGGTTATGAACTTACTTTATCTCTCCTCCTCCTCCATTCTTCTTCTTCTTCTTCTTCTTCTTCTTCTTCTTCTTCTTCTTCTTCTTCTTCTTCTTCTTCTTCTTCTTCTTCTTCTTCTTCTTCTTCTTCTTCTTCTTCTTCTTCTTCTTCTTCTTCTTCTTCTTCTTCTTCTTCTTCTTCTTCTTCTTCTTCTTCTTCTTCTTCTTCTTCTTCTTCTTCTTCTTCTTCTTCTTCTTCTTCTTCTTCTTCTTCTTCTTCTTCTTCTTCTTCTTCTTCTTCTTCTTCTTCTTCTTCTTCTTCTTCTTCTTCTTCTTCTTCTTCTTCTTCTTCTTCTTCTTCTTCTTCTTCTTCTTCTTCTTCTTCTTCTTCTTCTTCTTCTTCTTCTTCTTCTTCTTCTTCTTCTTCTTCTTCTTCTTCTTCTTCTTCTTCTTCTTCTTCTTCTTCTTCTTCTTCTTCTTCTTCTTCTTCTTCTTCTTCTTCTTCTTCTTCTTCTTCTTCTTCTTCTTCTTCTTCTTCTTCTTCTTCTTCTTCTTCTTCTTCTTCTTCTTCTTCTTCTTCTTCTTCTTCTTCTTCTTCTTCTTCTTCTTCTTCTTCTTCTTCTTCTTCTTCTTCTTCTTCTTCTTCTTCTTCTTCTTCTTCTTCTTCTTCTTCTTCTTCTTCTTCTTCTTCTTCTTCTTCTTCTTCTTCTTCTTCTTCTTCTTCTTCTTCTTCTTCTTCTTCTTCTTCTTCTTCTTCTTCTTCTTCTTCTTCTTCTTCTTCTTCTTCTATTATTATTAGAAGACACATGTTGTTATTTATAGAGCCATACTACCTTCACGTAGCTGTTTCCCCTCTTTCCCACACACTCTCTACACACAAAGATCATTTGGCTACAAACTCTATCACAATCATTTGTTAAAGTAAATTATCTTTTCTTATTTTTTAATATTTACTGTCATACAGTTTCACCATCATCACTACTACAACCACTATCACCACCTTCTCCTCTTCTTTTTTCCTTATAATTATTGTCTTTCCTCAGTAACATTACAAATCACCGCCTCTCCGTTTCATGTTTGCCTTCTCAGCTACTACTATTACTTTCTTTCCCGTCTGTCCATTTTTTCCTTCAGTGCTGCTTGGGTGTGTGCGTTATTCTTTCTTTTCTTGTCCTTTTTTGTCTGGTGTCCCGTCTTTTCCATCCACACCATGCCAATTTTTTTTTCCAGTGTCTAGTTCTTTTTCCAAGCTATTCATCTACCTCCTACTTTTTTATTTTCCTTGGTCTCCTTTTTCTCTCTTATGTCGTCCTCTCCTTTCTCTTATTCGCCCTCGTCCTCTTCGTTCTCCTCTTCCTCCTCGTCCTCCTTGTCCTCTTCCTGTAATCCTCATTCCAGGCGTGTACTCCAAATGTCAGCTGCTTGGAGACGCGTCCAATTTAAACGCTCAAAAGATATTACGAACAATAACTCGTGGCCTTATCTTATTGTTATTACTCGCAGGCTGCGGCGCCTTTCCTGACCCGCAAGTAATACACCAATTTTCCTTATTTAGCAGGATAATTGTGAACTTAAACTCCATTTTCGCCCTCGGAACCGTAAAGATTGGTAGAGGACGAGGCGCTGCCGCTTATACGTATGCGTGCAGGCAGGTCTCGTCGTAGCCATAAGGAGCTGGGTGTTGAAGGGCGCCGCGCAACACCTGCTGCCTTGAGGGATGGAGGGGGATGGTGTGAATGGGGTACCAAGGCTCGGGGTGCTCAGGGAGGGAGGATGGTGGTGGTGAATGAAGGCAGGGAGGGATGAATAGGATGGTGAATGAGGACAGGCAGACGCAAGGAACGTGGGAGTGATGGAATGTGGAGATATGAGGCTGATGAAGAAATTGTGTTAAAGAATCAGCAGATGAGTCAAGGTAAAAAGGAAATATTGTCTGGACATGAAGGTAAAGATATGGTAAAAATTAAAGGTTTTTACGGCTCAACCGAAAGATTTCGCTTTATTGGCAACGTTGTCCTTTTGTAGATGGAGAGAGAGAGAGAGAGAGAGAGAGAGAGAGAGAGAGAGAGAGAGAGAGAGAGAGAGAGAGAGAGAGAGAGAGAGAAAGAGAGAGAGAGAGATTGATTTAATAGGAGTGAGATGTATATATTTTCTCAGTCGTTGTTGTGGCACATTAAGTCTATGAACTAAACAATCAATCCAGAGTAGGTTGTGGTGTTCTCGCCTTCTTCCTTCAGTCCACAGAATCAGAGGTCACATATTTCCCTTTGTGTTGCATTTTTACGGGCAGATACTGGACCATCAGAAGGCACTAAAATAACAGATCCCTACTTAGCCAATACTCAGGCAACAAAAGCTCCGAGGTGGCAGAGCCAGTGTTGGGAGAATTATCTGCCATCACAACACAAACCAGCATTACGGGGCTGTTCCAGTGCTTAATGGCGGGACATAAAAGTTAGCTTCTATCCTTGCTCTCCTTTCCTTCTGGCAAACGGCCGCCCTGAAGAATTTAGTAACATCAACACAAGTTCTCTTAAGAAACGGTTGTAAAGTTGCTGTAATAATGCTCTTGCTGTAGTGCGGTGTTTTTCTTTTAATTCTCAGCATAGTCTTTATGGGAATATTGTAATTTGTTATGATGTAAATATAATTTTCGTAATGTTTTTTTATACGCTTATATAATGGCTGCATGGATAGTGTAGAACAGTGATATTTATATGATCACTTAAAGTTATCTTGACAAATATAAAACTTTACTATTGATTTATTGCCAGTATATGTAGTGCTTAGAAGGATAAGGTAGAAAAATGTTGGATTTTACTTTCTGTCCTCAGCACCGTGAATATTTGATAGACTGAGTGAAACAATATATATATATATATATATATATATATATATATATATATATATATATATATATATATATATATATATATATATATATATATATATATATATATATATATATATATATATATATATATATATATATATATATATATATATATATAAGAGGTTTTAGAGGCATTTCTCCTCAAGCAGAATCACCAAAGAGACTGATGGTAATGAGGATGCATGGTAGACAAAGGTGATTATTCAGCTTGTCGTCGAAGAATCAAGAATCTGTAATGTTGCCGAGCCTCCATTCCATCTGCAGATGAGTATAATTCAGGTGAATAACATGAACGTCGAGAAATTGGGATCTTGTACGCCACCATTACCCAACAACAGCCACATACAGAAAGAAAGATAGCAAAACGGAATACTCCCAGTGATGTTTTGGAGAGACCAGGGGGATTACAAGGATTATACTTGGTAGCATGTGCCGATAACACGCTAAAGACACGACTGGCTTCACTGGTATTCTACGAGACTTAAAGGAATTAGATGTATGATACCTAGTGACATGAACGTACTGTTATGGTAAGATTGTGTGTGTAAAGGACAGCGAATGGCGACAAGTGCGTGGCCTGACACGGTGACATAGTTAAAGGCAGCAGGCGGCGCGAGGCAGGCAGGCAGGTGGTGGTGCTCATGCAGTCAATACTTTTAGCGAAACAGCAGAACTCCAGCCAGCGCGACTTCTAATTGCCATTGTCCTTTGTATTTGGTACACACACACACACACACACACACACACACACACACACACACACACACACACACACACACACACACACACATCCTCTCTCTCTCTCTCTCTCTCTCTCTCTCTCTCTCTCTCTCTCTCTCTCTCTCTCTCTGCTCCTCTGTTTCACTGGAAGCAAAATGTGAGTTGCCGCCATTACATGAAATATTTCGTAATCTACTAATTTAATAGAACTTCAGAATAGAATTTACGTATATGAAAATGGATGGAATTTTAATGATATATATGCATGGAATAAGATTTTATATGATTTGATGAATACATAATGATTTATCTGCTTGGAAATTAACTGTATAGAAGCGTGCAGCATTCCAAGAGGGGATGGTTCCTGGTGTCCTGGTGTGCTATAGGTTTCTTTGTGCCTATTGTCGTTGGCTACTCTAGAACAGCTCTGATAACCAAATATTTTCTCTCTTTCAGTAACGTGATAGGCATCAACCAGCGGTACTGATTTTCACTGTTTTGTGTTTTCCTTTAATCTTAAATCCTCTGACCTGCCGAGTATATGTTAGTTTTGTATGTTTAATTGAGAAAGAACGCGTGGGAAGTCTCTACCTAACCCGTAACATAGCTCGATGTGTGTGCATCAGTGTAATTTTGCTTTCAATACACACGTGAATAGAAACAACCATCATTACGGAGGATATTGGTAACTTTTTTTCCCGCAGCGAGGACCACGAATGTGAAGTAAAACATAATTAACTGAAAAATCCCCTGAAAAATCGGAACTGGAAATGGAAGGTTTAGATATCTTTTTATAAAAGCCCCAGTTCGCGGTGAGGTGCAAGAGACAGGTAATGAGCGCACATACTTCTCTCGATCCTGTTTTCCATTTTCCTTAGGCTTCCATTTGTGGTCATTCTGTCAAGTTATCTTCCCATCTAGAATGAGTTTCGTGCTGCTTCATTGATTTTCCCCTTTGATGATAGGCAGAATATCTTCAGCAATTCTGATGCGCCGCACGCAATCCTGGTGAATGTGTCTGAGGAGTTCCAGACCGTGTCTTGAACCCACTAGCCGGATCACTCAAGGTGCGACCACATGAAAGAATATCACTCTGCAGGCGGTTAGTCCTTTCCTTTAAAAACAAGTACCCTTATTTATTTATATTTTCCCCATTA
>NC_087168.1:8679649-8699649 GCF_035594125.1 Scylla paramamosain
ATCACCGCAAAACATCTAAACACAAGCACATGGATGGATTGGACAGGTTTCAGCCCAACAAACTGCAGAAGCGCAACAAGCCTCATTCAGTAGCTATGGTAATGACAGTGTATTAATAACCGACAACCAGACAACCGGAAAATACTAGTATGACCTCCCTTTCCAGCACACCGTGCATTGATACATCAGACACTACTGCCCCTGCCGTGCCTTGCAAGATTCACTAGCGTGTAATTGCTTATATCTCTTTACTGTGCAATAAATGACACTCTTCTCCTCACTGTCCTCTCTTTGTCAATTGCGAGCAGCAAGGTATACAAATTCCTTGTCGAGGAGGTCTCTTCGCGCGGCCACGTTGACAAACATGGATACGGAGACGGCGGTGAACTCCTCCGTTCAGTACGGAATCCGCTTTTGTAACGTCATTCTTGAACGGTGAACGTAGACAGAATCCGTAAAAACGGACTAGTGTGAACCGGACCTAAGTGGTCGGTGAGGATCAATCCGCGTTTTTCTACAGGTGTGGAGTTTACTGATGTGAGGGAATGCTTAGGAATGTGTTCTTGATGTGAGTGCATGCATGTAGACAAACACCTCGCCTTGGTGGCTTGCCTTTCACTTGTGATGTCGGCCTAGTATATACATAGACTGTCATTGTGTTTTTGTTGTTGTTGTTGTTGTTGTTGTTGTTGTTGTTGTTTAGGTATTGGTGGTGGTGTTGGGATGGTGGTGGAGTACTGTTACAATGAAAAATAATTATTTAGTAACTTTCACAGTTCTGGTAGTAAGTCTGGTAATGAAACAGATATCTCTAATAAGGAATCGCAACAGTCGTAGATATCCACAGTGTTGGAAGCGAAGCCCGTCACCAGAACATTATAGTTATTACATTACGGAAAAATTAATGAATCTGCATGTTATGTTTTCTTATTGTACGTAAAGACTTTTAGCAAAACCTGGAATCAGTTATTAGAAATTACTGTAAATCGTGTGATTCTCTTGATTTTTACTATTTCTACTGTCTCGTTTATATAGCAGTACGTGACCCAGATCGTAGCCATCCACTTGTTTATGTATGCTTCTGAACATGACGGCTTTCATGATACACACTGAAATTCTTTCAAGTGTTCATTTTATTGTTTTTACGAAAAAATGTTGTGTAAAGCAAAGATATGCCATATTTTCATATAAATTTTTGGGAAGAAATCGCTAAAACTACAAATTGGCGGTGAGTAACACTAGTACTGCCCAAGCAAACACAGAAGGCGGCAGCGGTGCGGCTAATGTGGCTTCGTCCTTCCGTGAGTTGGCACCGTTTCCCTCCACGAGCTCCTTCGCCAAGAAGCAATAACAGTGACAAGAAACGAAAGTAAAAATACACGGAGGCGCGGCACCACCACTACCGTCAGAAGCGAGGCAGCGTGATGCAATTTGGTTCTTAAACTTTTATGGCGGACGCGAGTTTTTGTATTGTGTCCTGCCTGGCTAAAGAGGCATTTTGCTTATGTACGTGTCTTTTTATTGACAGGAAGACGTTGCAAACATAAGCCAAGGACGGGAATAGGATGTGAATATGGTTTTCCGCCATTACTTTATTGCGTTGAAGGTCTGGGAAACTTTTTGGCGTCGCGGCGTGTACGGAAAGAGAGAGAGAGAGAGAGAGAGAGAGAGAGAGAGAGAGAGAGAGAGAGAGAGAGAGAGAGAGAGAGAGAGAGAGAGGCTATATAGATCTGAAAGTTCTCTATTCAATAAACAATATGAAAATGAAAAAAAAAAGTTTAAATACAGGCTGATTCAAATTGTGGACGAATAACCTAACTTTAAACTATAGTTTAATATCTTTTTTTTATTATAATTCATTTTGGAAAACCTCCCACGAGAGGCTCACACTGGTCATGACGCGTGGGTACAATGTTAGTAATTTTAAATCCTTGAAGTAATTTATTCACATGACACGTTCATTGTCCACTTCGCGTCAGAAGGAGTTTTAGGGCAGGTCACGCATGCCACCCTTCCTCCCACAGCAGCGATGCGTGGGCGGGCACGGATGCATCAAAATGACGGCCACGCGTAAAGGATGGCGGAGTATCACGCCAACGACCAGCCACGATAAGTTAGTATGTGGGATTGAGAGGAAAATTTACACGATAGTGAAGCGACTGATGTCTTTAGATTTCCTTCGCTTATCATTGACTTAACTTAGATTTAAGAAGAAATATATCCCTTAGCAAGACAGACACTCCAGAAAAAATAGTATCAAACTTTCTTACGATAAATATTCTGGAGAAAAAGAAAAAAAAATACCAGGACACGAGCGGTAGGACGGGAGTGGGTGGGTGACTGATACGCAGGCGACGTGACTCGAGGAAGACCTCCCTTCATGACTTATGGCGCGAGGTTATCGCTGCACCGGAGAAAAATGCCCTGTCCCGAGACCTCCATCGGCTGTTTGGTGATGAGTGCGTCACGGGGCCTGGGTGGTGTGGGAAGGCAGCGGTACTGGAGATTTACTGTTGGGATGTGGGTGCAGTGTCAGCAAGGTGTAGTACTGGGGTAATATGGTGTAATGAATTATAGTGCGGCACACCTCTAGTGTATAGTGTTATTGTTGGTATTCTTGTACTGGGTATGTAATGCAGGAGTGTCACTGGGGAGTAGTGCTGAGGCCATGGGATGATTGAGGCGTTCTGGGATGTGGCTTCGACGGTGTAGTGGAAGGGTTCGGTAAGGAGTAGTAATGGAACAACGGTAGTAATGCACAGAGGAATCAAAAAGTACGGTCCGGTGGTGTCATAGTGTGTGGTGTAGGTGACGAATGTAAGGGACACTAATGGAACAGTGGTAGTAATGCACTGGGGAATAAAATACTATAGCCCGTTATGGTATGTGGTGTATGTAGCAAATCATTATTTCATAACCTCATAAACCCACTGAGTATATGCGTGGTGACCGCCGTCAACACACCTACACTGATATAACACTGCTCAAAAACTAGCATATCAGCAGATTCATAATGCAGCAATACTCATAAATACGCTTTTTTCGTGAGAATGTCAGGAAACGAAGGCGATCGCCGAAGTAATCAGAGAGCGGGAGAGGAGGGGCGTAATGGTGGAGAGAGGGTGTGAAGGAGGGAGGATGAAGTAGGAAGGTGGCGACTCTGAGTTTCCTGGAAAGTTCAAGAATTTCAAGGCCGCCATGGGACTCAAGTGAGGGGAAAGGCGACCATGGGTATGAAGTTACGTATGAAGCGCATCCTTGTGGGCACGGCAGGTTTAAAGATGTACACTTGAAGCAGTCCCTCCTCCGGTGATTCTTACTTTGATATACATGTCATTATTTTTGAACGGGATATATATATATATATAGAGAGGAGAGAGAGGAGAGAGAGAGAGAGAGAGAGAGGAGAGAGAGGAGATAGAGAGAGAGAGAGAGAGAGAGGAGAGAGAGAGAGAGAGAGAGAGAGAGAGAGAGAGAGAGAGAGAGAGAGAGAGTGTAAAACTAAGATATGTTTAATGAGCAGAATTATTTGTGAAAACCAGTTTATGATTCGAAGCATAATAATTCGAGGTAAATGCTTAAATATGAATCAGGAAAGATATGACTCAAAATATACAATTTAAAAAGAGAGAGAGAGAGAGAGAGAGAGAGAGAGAGAGAGAGAGGAGAGAGAGAGAGAGAGAGAGAGAGAGAGAGAGAGAGAGAGAGAGAGAGAGAGAGGGTTAGCAAACTGCACTTTCTCCTTCACCTCGACACACTTCAGAAAGAGAGAGAGAGAGAGAGAGAGAGAGAGAGAGAGAGAGAGAGAGAGAGAGAGAGAGAGAGAGAGAGAGAGAGAGAGAGAGTCAAAGCAAACGAGCAGTGAGTGTGGCGGCGAGTGGGGGACATAAAAGGGGCGGCAAAGACGAGCGGGTACAAGGAGACGCCACAAGGACTCTTGATTAAAGGCAGGATCAGCAGTAAACACCGAACGAGAGTAGGTTGACGAAGGCTCGGGGCGCTGGCCGGACGACCCTTCTGGATGCGCCTCAATGTCCTCCCGGGGAATTCTTGTTTAGAGGGACTGTTGTGAGTACTTCAGGTCGACGAGCAGTGAATGAGAGAGAGAGAGAGAGAGAGAGAGAGAGAGGAGAGAGAGAGAGAGAGAGAGAGAGAGAGAGAGAGAGAGAGAAAGAGAGAGAGAGAGAGGGGGCGGGAGGGGGGGCAAGTCATCAGTGGCTGTTGATCAGAGAACGACAAACGAAGGTCGGAATGTTTAGTCAAAAGGACTGAAGTATTGTTTGGACTTTCTTGCGTTCGAAGTCTGATTTAAGGAGGAGATACCGCAGTATGTTCCCTAACGTGTGCCAGACGTGACTCGAGACTTTTTTTTTTCTGTCTCTATCTTTTTGCATCCTCTTATCATGATTTGAATAGGAAATGGTTGGGAAGAGGCAGGAATAGATGAGATGAGCACCAAGTCAGGTTGTCTCTCGTGAGATATTTTGTAAACATAAAATTATTTAAATGTTTCTTCATTTTCTCATATTGATTCTTAGCTATTTTCTTTTCTTTTTTTTGTAGTACGTCTTAATTTTGTTATTTCCTGTGTGTGTGTGTGTGTATGTGTGTGTGTGTGTGTGTGTGTGTGTGTGTGTGTGTGTGTGTGTGTGTGTGTGTGTGTGTGTGTGTGTGTGTAAATGATTTGCTGTTTAAATGATATTTATTTACCCAGATATCCAATATCTTATGAATACAAAAATCATGGAATAATTTCAGTAATTTCATGTTTATTTAAAACCCAAGAATATTAATTAGTGAATGATTAAAGCAATCGTGAAAACTTCCATGATATCAATAAATTAATTTGCATTAGAAAATGGAGCAATCATTGTTTTGCCAAGCCCGCGGCTGAATCATACTATTTTCCCCAACAATGGTCATCGTAGTTCGATTGGTTTGTTCATTATAACTTAGCGTCGAACAAGCTGGCGGTTCCCATTATGTCTGACGAAAAATATGTAACTGCATAGGAAAGACTGACACGAGATATGTAGCTGCTGTCATATTCTTAACATTTGAAAGTGACTGTTAATGGGAGAATGACAAAAATGACGTTCATTATGAGGTAGTTATGATGTTTTCTCCCAGCAGCGGAATGAGGTCAGTTACCAACTCTTGTAAATATGTCTAAAATAAATGTTTGAATATAATGCGTGTGTATTTATTGATAGATGAATAATAGGTGCATGCGTATGACATGGCGGTAGTGAGTTGATTGGAATTTATGAAAAGATAATAAAACAATAATCAAGCTAACTTCCATGGAAAGAAAATAACCAGCAAACTAGAATAAGTATTAACTTCACGAAGAAAAATAGCAAGCAGAGATAAGTTTCACCTTTGTGAATAGGAGAATGAAAACAGGAATACAGTTTGATTCCATGAAGAGATGATGGCAAACAGGAAAAAGCTCTGACCGCATGAAGAGAGGATAGCGAGCAGGAGTAAGGCCTTTTTCCATGAAGGGAGGATAGTAGCCAGGATCAGGCTCGTTTCCATGAGAAGCGGATAACAAACATGAATAAAATTTATCCCTGTAAAGAAAGAGAGAAAAAAAGGTAAGAATCGGACATAAATCTTAACTTCACGAAGACAAAGAACTGCATACGAAGAAAGCTTTTGTGCATGAAGAGAAGACACCAAAATACAAATTATAACATGGCAAGCAGGAAGAATTGTGCAGTGAAGCATTTGACACCACAACTATTACTAGCACAACTGGATTGCCTTGGTAATACCGCAGGAAAACTTATGGAGGCATAAAACGTGATCGATCCAAGAAAAAGCAAGACTGTGTCCGTGTGTTTCTATCTCCCTAAATCGTGCAAGTGTGACTGTGTCATGGCCTTGGTGGGACGTGTATACCTGCAGGAGTGGCAGTGGCAGCCTCTAAAGGCACGGCACGCATCCTGGTAAGCACCCGGGCGAACGTGTCAGTGACTGTGGAACGTATCAACTTGATTCGAATAGACTTGTGGTGGGTGATGCTGGAATACCCGATTTCAGCCTGCATAAGGCGAAGAGAGAAGAGCAAGGCCGTCCACGCTCACTGATATATTATCTCCTGTATCAAGATCTCCAGGATCATCTTAAGGATGTTAAGATGATCCTGGCATATTTCACAAACTTTCTCAGAAGTAACATCTTTCCCTTGGACATTATTGATGAAGCATTACGACTTTACGACTTCCCTGAGTTTTACTTTGATGTTAAGTTGCTGGGAGAAAAAGCAGGGAGCAGACTTCACGAATATAGCAACGCGTAAGTACATACAAACGAATGTAGAGAATGGTAGAACGGCTGGATTATTTAATTGACCTTCCCGAGCTTTCTTTAGTCTTTCTCAGTTTATTTTCCTTTTTTTTTCTCTTTCTCTCTTTCCTTAATTCTTTCTTTCTTTCTTTTAATTAGTGAAAGAGCAGAATCCTTGGCAGAAATTTCTGGACATGAGGAAAGATTGATTCCTGAGTTCTTTAAGCCAAACACGGCCAAGGATGAACAGTAGTGAACATAAGGACTTGGTAGCTGCTAATACATGTCAACAATTGTGAATTAACCGTGAACATTCTCAATGTGCGTGTTCCTATGGTGAGCCTGAAACATGTGTTGAGGGCGCTGTGCTTCCAAACTTGCATTCACTTTACCACTATTATGCTTGGGAACGGAGTTAGGATTAATGTTCACGTGACCATGTAGCCTGTTTGTGTGATGTTGTCTCGTGTTACGATTTTCAGTGTTTCAAAACAAAAAGGTAGGATGGTAGTTAAAGTCAAGGGTAAGTCTCCTGTTATGGATTTACTTGTCTAATTCAAATAAGGTTCTGACCCTGCAGTTTGAGAATCCTTAAGACTCCCAAACTGATTTCATAAACAAGAGCCTTAGGATCGGTAATCAAGTTAAGACAAACAGTTTCAAATTTGATCAGGTTTGATTTTAAAAGGAAAAAGATTAAATTGATTTTCGAAAATAGTAGATATAATTGGAATAGACTCAATAATTAGATTGTTATCGGAGAATCAGTTGGGAGCTTTAAAAGAAGATTAGATAAATTTATGGATACAAGGACAGGGACTACCACGCGTGAGTCTACTGGCTTCCTGCAGCTATTTTCATGTTGTTTTCTTTGAAAGTGGAGAGATGACGCTAGGCTTTTGACAAAATGTGATTGCTGTATAGAAAATTGTGTGTGTGTGTGTGTGTGTGTGTGTGTGTGTGTGTGTGTGTGTGTGTGTGTGTGTGTGTGTGTGTGTCCCTCGTTGCTTTCAAGAAATCCTTCAGGTTTGGCTGGTCTTGCCTTTCACCGCGTCCCTTGCCGATCGTTTCTGAGGCACGTTTTGACATCTTGGTTTATTACATTGCTTTCATGATGGCCACTCTAGTCACTCTGATAACATTATTATTTGGTTTGATTTTGGCATGATCGCTATGAATATCACGATCCGTAAAAAAGAGATGTAGAGATGATTTCCAGTAACCCTTTTTAAAGTCCGTCGGTATATTATTTGGCAGATTGGAGGCCTAATGCTAATTATATTTGAAACCTTGTTATGAATATTCACGATGAAAGTGAAGTGTGAGAATTAAGCACCATTCATTTTTATACCTGTGCTGGTCGTGTTTTGTGAAATGTTAATTAGTGCGTAAAGACTTCATGGTTGAGTTATTCCATAAATTAAGATTACATAGAAACCATCGTTCAATACCCCCTTTGACCCCTCAGTCCCACGACCCCTTAACCCTGACCGCACCACCCTGTCCGCGGTCAAATACATCACCGTTCGGTTCTGTCACTCCTACTTTCTTACTCTATCTTCCCCCTCTTCCTCCTTCTCCATAGTAAACACCGGTTTTCTTCACCCTTTACCGTAAACTCCTTTAATTGTACTCATCTACTGTTAACTCCTATATCCTCCTTGTTTTCCTCCATTTCAAACTCACATTATCTTCCTCTTCCATTGTTAACTCATTTCCCTTCTACACCGCTTCTTCTCTTTCTCTTCAACTGTAAATTCTTTTTCCTCCAAGGATGTAGTCTTTTCTATCCTTCACCTTCTCCACTGTAAACCCCCATTCTTCCCTACCTTTTTTTCATCAGCACGTTCTCCACAATTCTATAGTTTAGATCAGAGTGTCACAGTATTCTTCATGCAGGACCTGGTAGTGACACCTTATAACTGTGCGGTGCAGGTCGTGAGGTCGCCATGGGTAGGTCTGGCTGCAGGCTACTAACTCACTGTCATCCATGAAATTACTGTCATAGCAAATGTCAAAAGCAAGTAATACTCAACATACCGGTGATAAATGCCTGGTTGGGAAGCAAAAAAAAAAAAAAAAGAGTAGCGTGACCTCAATAAAGGCAACGCTCACTGTCCAGATTATCTCGCACACGTGAATCAATTATTGGAGAGTGTTTTAGGTTCGCTGACACTATAACAATATGAACATTATTTACATTCGTCATCAAGAATATTATTTGAACTTGTATATTCTTGTTGAGAGGCTGTCACTGCTTTTCATGAGGTGCGTGTGTGTGTGTGTGTGTGTGTGTGGAGAGAGAGAGAGAGAGAGAGAGAGAGAGAGAGAGAGAGAGAGAGAGAGAGAGAGAGAGAGAGAGAGAGAGAGAGAGAGAGAGAGAGAGAGAGAGAGAAACGGTGATTATGATGACAATTTTATTTTTTATTTTTATGTAGGAGGGGCACCGGCCAGGGGGCATGCAGTTAGCAAGATCAAAAGAGTGGTTAGCATGAAAATAGCGGTAGCAAGAGATGCAACATTGCGGCGGTGAGAAAGAGGCTGAAGACAGTCAGTTAGAGAAGAGGAGTTGATGAGACGAAAGGGTTTTGATTCCACCCTGTCTAGAAGAGCGATATGAGTGAACCTTCCCAGACATGTGAAGCATACTCCATACATGGACGGATAAGCCCCCTGTACAGAGTTAGCAGCTGGAAGGATGAGAAAAACTGGTGGAGTCGTCTCAGACCGCCTAACTTAATAAAAGCTGTTTTAACTAGAGATGAGATGTGAAGTTTCCTATTTAAATTATAAGAAAAGGACAGACAGATCTTTTGTGGGCTACCTCTCAGTCATGTATAGCACGAGAACAGAACGAAGTTTAGGTCGAGAAAAAGAGTGAGGAATGCCAGACACTATCACCTGTGTTATACGCTCAGCACACAGAGATGGGCCTCTGACATGGAAGCAGCAGTCATTCCAAAGGAAAATCAACAAAATATCTCCTCAGGTCCCCCACCAAAACGCCAGAGGCACCTCCGTTTAGGGGGATCCTGAGGAGGGATTGGAGCGATAGGATAAAATACAGATATGAGATTGTGATCGGAGGATCCCAACAGAGAAGGGAGGGTAATAGCATAAGCAGGATTAGAGGTTAGGAAAATGTCAAGAATGTTAGGCGTACCTCCAAGATGGTAAGGAATACGAATAGGGTGTTGCACCAATTACTCTAGGTCACGGAGGATAGTAAAGTTAAAGGCTAGTTCACCAGGACGGTCAGTGAAGGGAGAGGAAAGCCAAAGCTGGTAGTGAACATTGAAGTCTCCAAGAATCGAGATCTCCGCAAAAGGGAAGAGAGTCAGAATGTCTTCCACTTTGGAAATTAACTAGTCAAAGAATTTCTTATAGTCAGAGTTAGGAGAGTGGTATACAGCACAGATAAATTCAGTTTGAGACTGACTGTAGTCGTAGCCAGATGGTGAAAACCTTGGAAGATTCAAGAGCGTGGGCTCGAGAGCAGGTTAAGTCGTTGCGCACACAGACGCAACATCCAGCTTGGATTAAAGTTGAGGATAGAGAAAGTAGGAGGGAAAAGAAAAGGGGCTACTATCAGTTGCCTCAGACACCTGTGTTTCAGTGAGAAAAAGAAGATGAGGTTTAGTAGAGGAGAGGTGGTGTTCTACAGATTGAAAATTAGATCTAAGACCGCGAATGTTCCAGAAGTTAATGAAAAATAGTTGAGGGAGGTGTTAAGACACTTAGGGCCGATATCAGAAGAGCAGTCCGACTTGGGGACATTTGTAGTCCCCTCCCCAGATGGGGACTCCGAGGCTGGTGTTGGAGTCGCCATGATAATTTTGAATTTTGAGTGAAGGGTGTGTGTGTAGTTAGATGATTATAGTTTTGTGTAAAGGCAGAGAATCGTCTTTAGAGGGCAGGCTGTGACTGCCCCCTTGTATAGTGAGACACAAAGGGAAACGTTCAGAGAGGTCACAGCTGGGTTTAGTGATAGGTTGACAGCATCCCTTGATCCAGTGCTTTAGACCTCACTGGGAGTAATTATCGTTTCGGCCTACTGCCTTCTCCGATGAAATGACATAAAAAAAAAATAGTACTAAGAAATAATGGATGAACCTCAATAACCGGTGTTCGTATTTTCACGTGTATAATTTCATTCGTGCGTCTCTCAATTTTGTGTTCCTTCGCTTTGACGACCTGAAATGTTGTTTTCCTTTCATGATCTCTTTTGGGGAAGTGTGTACGGTGTTGCAGTATAGTTTAGCACTATCTTCCTGCCAGTGTTGTCTGATGGAAGCAAAGCCCAGAATGCAATACTTGATGATGCACACTAGAATACAAGCTACGAATGGATCAGTTTTACATCTCATTATGATATTTAGATGCATGTATAAGGCTGATGTTTTCTTTTAATTTTGGCTATTATTTCACTTTCTATTTTTATATATTTGTCTTGTGGCGGCAAGGTCCAAAATGCAACACTTCAACTTGCCTCACATCAGAACACTACACACTACGAATGTATCAGTTTTAGCTCTTTTTTTTATGATTATTGACATGCATGTGTAAGTGTGTCAGATCCAAGTTTTCTGTTAATTTTGGCTATTATATATATATATATATATATATATATATATATATATATATATATATATATATATATATATATATATATATATATATATATATATATATATATATATATATATATATATATATATATATATATATATATGTAATTTTTTTATTATTATTACTTTTTTTTTTTTTTTTCGAGTGCGCGCATTGCCACCACCACCTGTTATTGTTCCGTGATTGCCACAACATTCATCATCACCACCACCACCAACGCCTCTGCCACCTTCGCCAGCGCCAGTGGACTCGTACGTCAAAATAAAGGTTTATGAAAGCTGTGAATAGGAAGCACCATAACACACTAAGATGCCAAAGGGCAGGCAACGAATATCCTCATCAACAGGCTTTCCGAGACAGAGGGAAGGAGTTCAAGGAAACTCACCAGCCACTCGTGTTTGGCAGGAAGGTGGAAGAGAAATGCTTGGTATTCACGAGCCACTACCCTTAGATTAGTTTATAATATATTAAATTGTTATTATGCATAAGTTTATAGAAATGGTGTGAATTTTATATTTCCGGAACCACTCTTGATTTATAATCCATGACGACAATGGAAGAACACTCCGATGCTCCTCCCAGCCCCGAGAATGAAGGAGAGGAATTAACTAGCCTCGGAAGCGATATAGGAAGGTGAGAAAGGAAGGAAAGAGCAAGGAGAGTACAAATATTAGTGGATAGCGGATCAAGTTAACTTGTAAATCGCTGCACCTTAATACGGCTTTACCGCTACCTCCGTATGTGAAGATTTTTGCGTTTTCCACTCCTGAACAAGACTATTCTACATTGATCTCCAGAGGGTGCTTGATAATATTTCAGTAGTAAGATACTGGTTCACAATCTGAAATTTACGAATGAAAGAAATTAACGACTAAGCCACTCTAGAAGGACGAAAGGAAGCAGGATGGTATTTGTTTTATTAGTTGTTAATGTTAATTCAAAGAACCTGCTTATTTGCCCCGAGCTTCTCTCTACCCTCCATCACTAACCCCCCGCAAAAAAAAAAAAAAAAAGGAGAAAAGAAAAGTTTTTGACATGGGAACAAACTTTTTGTCATAACGTAGAAAAGACCTTAGCATCATACAGGTATCCGTTAATACATACGAACACAGCACACATATAAATTAAATAAATCAACTATGCATTACAGCGATGCCATCTTGATGTCTGATGAAATTGAGTGATGCAGAGTTTATAACCAGAGGGTAATACGCACACCACATATCCCCAGTACTGGGATATGTGCCTGTAATGATGTACATCTAGAATACGTTAGTAAGTATTAATAACCACTGTCACAGTCCAACCGTGAATAACCCGCACCCAGAGATACCGAATAGTAAATCTCTTATCAAAGCTCCCAGACTATGAGGGGACCAGTACCCACGAAACCTTTAAATAATGAGGGGAAAACAGCCGTAATTCCAGTACATTTCTTTTTTTTATGAATGCGTTATAATACAGTAGTAAATCCTCCTGGCAATCAGTAATAATGTCATAATGATAAAATAAGAATAAAATCATAATAGTATGTGCAAGTGATATTCCAAATAAATACTTCACGACCAGAACTAATGAATGAATAAAACCTTTTGTAACTAATAATAATATAAATCACTTGGAAGACACATACATACAAATACACTTCATCTTTTCAACTAAAGGTCATACTGTCCTTTCACCTGAGAAATCATGAATAAGCGATGTACAGATAGTATAGTTTAGACTAGCCTACTAGTATAAACCAGATTTAAAGTAAGCTCGGCCCAATTATACCCAAGGGTTTTTGTGAGTTTCAGTTCTAGGAAGCGACCGTGGTTTAGCGGGTAGCATGCCCGCCTTTCAAGTGGAAGTTCTTGTGTTCGATTCCCGGGCGATGCCTGCGTTTTTCTGAGAACCCCCTACTCTAACATGCCCCAGAGAGTAGGATCCAGGATATTCACATTCTCCCTGACTGGCCTACCACCCCTCGGCCTGTGGGAGGCCGAGGAGAGCCGGGGGCTTTAGGGGTAGATGTGAGGGTTTGTCACCAGGAGGCGACAGTGGTGTAGCGGTTAGCACGTCCGCTCGGCAAGTGGAAGGTCTCGGCTTCGATTCCCGGGTGGTGCCTGCCTTGTCTGCTGAACCCCCATTCTAACAGTTTTGTTCTGGACTAGCCCAACCTATAGCCGGGTATATTCTGGGAGGTCAATCTGGACTACTACACAGGTGTCATCTTTTCCAGAATGATGACAAGTCTTTGGACCATTTCCAACAACTTCTTGCAGCCCCCATCTCCTCGCAAAAACGCAAAAACCGTATGGAATTTCACTAATGAGCACTAATGAGCTCATTAGGGCACAGAGATCAAGGTGATATTCAAATCAAGGTGATATTCGGTTTTATGTCAATAGGCCTCTCATTCAAGAAATTGGTTATTTTAGATAAAGCTATTTTAAGTTGTCCAAAGGTTGTCATCCACTAACTGTAAGAATCGTTTCCCTTTTTACTGCATAACTTTATTAGAGTTTTCTGTATCCCTTCTCCCATGGCGCGTCAGCATACGTGTCAGATACCCGCCTCACCCCTTGATTTGCGCCGAATTATGGCACCTTCGAAATATTACACGTTTACCACAACCTCTGAGTTCTTTTTTTGGCCACAAGCCGAGTGCCTTCATCAGTATGCAGAACGCTGGGAAAGCCTCTTAATGATATGAATTAGGATTCTATGAATCGTAATTTTCTGCAAGATCTATGTAGGCTATGTATGCTCAACTCTCTAAACACTTGCATAATAATCGTTCACTTTCATTCTTGTTCCTTGTTTATCTATGTTTTTAACTATGAAACATTCTAAACAAATCTATTTAAGTTTCCCGAAATGGAGGAGTAAGTTGCAACCTTTCATTAGGTACTCAATCCATGATTTCCTTCTACCCTTTCCACTAGCTTTCTGTAACTGACAGTTTTCTTTAGTCACTTTAATACTCTCCATACACAAGGCACCCAAAACTGAAATTGCAATTTAACAAAGCAACTTCTAACACTGTTCATCTTATGTCTCCCATCACAAGATAATGGGTGTTTGTAACCCGTGTGGTATTATCTACTGTAGATGTAAACAATTCTTGCAAAATAATGAAGCGGCCCTCCACAATTTTTATTTTTTTATTTTTTTTTTCTATATGTAAGAGGGGGACTTGCCAATGGCAACAAAATTTAATTTAAAAAGTCCACTGAGGTGCCAATCCCAAAAATAAAAGTAAAAAAAATTAACCAAGACTATTAATATATTCTTTAATTTTTTTAATTAAGGGTGTCCGGGTATTAAGTTACTGGCTTCACCTATAATATCAAAAGCTATCTGATATTAGTTATTAGTCAAATTACCCAATCCGAGGTGATTACTATTTGTTTCAGAGGAAGCCATGTTACACGTTGTTTATTTATTTATTTTTTATTTATTTATTTATCATTTTTTTCTAGGAATAACTTCCTAACAAACTGATGAGCTGGAACATTCCCAATGGTCTGGAAAACACTGCCAGATTCACCAGCCGATTTAATTTTACACAAAAAAACTTTGGTAAGGTGAAAACTTGTGTTTTATCAAACCAACTATTGAAATATTGGGGGCATTTTTAGCCACCATCATCAAGCAGAGAGCGAGAAATATGGCCAAACGAATTAAACACTAAGCATATTATCTCGGGTCTGGGATGTATTATCACTTTGGGACTTTTTCTTCTCTATATAAGTTTACTTTATGCATGTTAGTTATATGATTAACATGCAATTTTTTAAATCCTGGTACGTATGAAAGAAACAACCATCTTTTGATGGCAAATCTTAGCAGGACACTGCTGAAAATTGCCTGTTCACATCGTATCTCCCAACGTCTTCCATGAGTTGCCGCTTGTCTATTTACATCATCTCTCCCAATGTCTTCTCTTAGTTGCTGCTTGTCTGTTTACATCGTGTCTCCCAATGTCTTCCCTGAGTTGCCGCTTTCTTCTTTAAAAATACAAAACATCCTTTCACACCTTAGTTCTTCTTTCGTGATATGTTTGTGCAATCAACCACAGCACATGGAGAGACAGGGGTTGTAAAACACCACAGCATACTCATATCTCCTGCCTCGTTTTTTTTTTTTTTTTTTTTTTTGAGAAGTCAGCGTGTCTGGTATCGGCCGATCTTTTCGTCTCGGCACGGTATAGGCTGTCATACTATCCCTGCGGTACAAATGTGCAATCAACCACAGCACATGGAGAGACAGGGGTTGTAAAACACCACAGCAAACTCATATCTCCTGCCTCGTTTTTTATTTTTTATTTTTTTTTTTGAGAAGTCAGCGTGTCTGGTATCGGCCGATCTTTTCGTCTCGGCACGGCTTAGGCTGTCATACTATCCCTGCGGTACAAATAATACTTGCTTTTGCTAGATAAAACATTAGTCCCTGTAGAAACCAATGAAAAATGTTTCAAACTAAATATGTAGCAGGAGACTAGTAATAAATAAGAAAACACTGAGAGTCTAGTTGCGAGTATTTTATATTATAATAACTGTTCTGTAGAATGTGCGTCACCAGATCCCGTGGATACTGTTTGCATGAGCACTTAGGATCAATATTTTCTAGGATGTAGGTTCAATACATAAAGATGTATCACGAGAGGTGGCTTTACGATGTGCATCTTGTTATCACCACAATTCCCAACCCTTTCACCAAGCTGCCGTAATTGGACTAGCTTCACTGAGCCACCTCTTACGTGGACTCAGTGCAGGGCTCACAGACAGGTGTACAGGATCCCTTGTGATTTTTGCACCCTATTCACGGTGGTCATAACTCTAGGTCACACTAAGTTGAGGTCGCCAGACTGTTTTACCGATCCAAAGACAAGGGAAATACTCCAAACAACACTTAACTCCCACAGCTGCAGAAGAATCGACAACCACGTCTAGGAAAAACAGTAACATACAAATAACACGTATATGGTCGAGGTATAATACCCCGTTGGGCTTTTGCCTACCGTGACAGTCCTCCCACTGCCCAACAGAGTGTCATTGCCACGAGCCGAGCAGTATCATTTACTGCCTCCTGGATGGCAGGCCTTGTCAGGACCTGAGGAGGGAGTAAAGTTTACTATGCAGCTAATTACTTAGGTCCTCTGCGGCTAAACTGCATCAGCCCACAGTAGCATTTAAGACAAACAGGGTCACTAACAAGAGACACAAGAAACTACAGCAAAAAGAGGGCCCACAAACGCACAGGAGCGTCAGTCACCGCTCACTGCGTCAACTCAACCTGTGCGTTAAATGTCGGAGCATGTCTCAGTACGTCTGCTCCTTCCAACTGCTGAATAGTGGCTGCATGGGAAAAGCGCACCAACCACCTTCCCGCGCTGCTGCTAAGGGGAGGGAGTACAAGGAAAGGAGAGGGTGTCACAAACACATACACATACAGACACGCGCCCACACCCGCTCTCCGCGCGGTCTTTATTTGAATAAAAAATTTTACTTTCAGAAACTCTATTGACTAAACAAAGGGGCTAGATGAATACTGATTGTTATTTTTTTTTTTTTTTTGTCAAGGGCAACTCTTCTACTAAATATTGGATGAGTCTCAAATTAAATGGATAAGGGAAAGCAAGGAAATTTAAGTGGGGGAACATGAGTAATTGCGCGGATAAATATCTTAGGAGTTTCAGTTTGAGTATGTACATGATTAGGACGCGTTTAAGTCTCGTCCCTGGCTTCTCTCTCTCTCTCTCTCTCTCTCTCTCTCTCTCTCTCTCTCTCTCTCTCTCTCTCTCTCTCTCTCTTACTACTTTCATTTTATGTCTTTTATCTCGTTGCACATTACAATCTCCAGAGAATTGTGGAAGCGTTTACCGGCAGGCCATGGTTGTGACGTCATGCTCCGTCCCACTGTTATTCTTTCTATCACTGAGAAATAATGCAACTACACGTGCCACCACCAGTATTACTGTGAATCTCTCTTGTTCTTTTTATCCAATATTAAGAATCTACTACATATAATCATAGTTTGGGGAACAGAGTCTACCATTGCCTTTTATGAGACGTTGCAGTATATCGTGAGCTTATAGTATTTACATTTAGCTGAATTCCCTTACTTTTCTTTAAGTAAAAACTATATTACTTGATTACTTGAATATACTATGCACTTTTACATTGTTCTCATCTTATAATAAGTATAATTTACTGTACCTACTACTTTCATGCTTAGAATACGTGTCATTTCCAGACACGTATGGTAGATGGAAGGGGGACATGATGTGTGTACAAATTACACTATATAACAAAATGTGACTTTTGTCTTGTCCTTGGCCCCAAACCGTAATTTTCCGGTTATTTACATCCAAATGAAATAGAAAAAAGTTATTTTGATCCTGAAACTTTGCTTTTGTTGTTAGAACAATGAATTTACATTTTTGCTTTATTTCATTATGGTATGAGTTACTATTGGTTTTCATGTCAGGTAAAGACCTTTACCGAATCTCAACTGCTTATCTAATTGCTTTTGAAATGTTGCAAATAAGATAAAAGAATAAAAGAAAGAATATAAAGTGTTCTAAAGATCTTTAGATCATTCTTGAACTGACCAAATCTAGCAAGAAATTTTTTATATTTGGAAGAATTTGCTTACATTTCAGAAACCTTTTCAAATTTTCCAGAATGCTCTACCAGACACTTTTAGAAGTTTATAGAATATTTTAAAACATTCTATTCAATGTAAACTTTTCAGAATATTCTAGAACTTTCTAGAACACAGTAGAAATATGCAGAAGTATCAAGAATTTTCTAGAATCTATAAGAATTTTCTAGAATGATTCAGAATATTATAAAGTAGGTTCAAGGATATTCTAGAAAGATTGAGAACATTCTGGAACACATTCTAGAAAAACTAAGAATATTCTAGAGTACTGCTTAACAATATAAAAGTAGGGGCTTGCAGACCACCAATCAGTTCTGCTTTGGCTGCCTGAGAAGACACATCACAAGAGGTGAAATGGCATCCAGAGGCTGCAATCATTCTCCAGATGCATTCTGCTACATATGTGGTCAATTCATCAAGACATGAACAAGGAAGTTCTCTGTGACAGCATCTTGAAAAATGGTGAAATTTTGCTATTTTGGAGCAAAAAATCAATCTAAAAGCCAGAAAAGCAAAGTTTAACAGGAATAATGAACATTTTCTATCGTTTTGCAATGAAGAGAGTTGAAAAATAACGCTTGACGTCACAATGACGTCGTGACATCTTCATGTGTCTTACGAGTGTTAAAATACAGGGATACGTCCCTTTATTATTATTATTTTTTTTTTTACTTGACCATAGTGACGAACATTAACGGAGTGTCTGAAACACGCTGTCAAAGGCTGATCCCAATTCATTACTTTGCTAGAGTTATTGCCCAAAAACGATATAACTCTGAAACCCATAGTTAAACATGCACCATTTTTACGAATAATATCTTGTTTAAACTTACTGTCCAAAACTTTAAACTCAGCACAGTCTGTAATCTCATGAGTGTTTGATTTGCGATTCAACAATTTACCACAGTATTTATTGACATTTTACATATTGCACCCTTATTCTTAGTCCTGAAGTCTTATGATCAAGATAACCTTTAACATGACTCAATTGATGTCCAAGTTTGTGGAAAACAGTCTTATGTAAGACTGTTTTCCACAAACTTGGACATCAGTTGAGTCATGTTAAAAAGGTTATCTTGATCATACAGTCATATTTTTTTTTTTTTTTTTTATTACTTTTCTTGTTTATTTTCATGTATTCCATAGCCTTTTGTAGTGAAAATTTAAGAATTACTCAAACACTGCACTACCATTTCCACTGCACTTCTATTACCTGATCCACCAATACACACTTTCGGTTCAGGTTAAAAGGCAACATTTTTTTTTTTTCTTTTTCACTTCAGTCATCATCACGGTAATGTTTATTACCCATTTTTCCACAAATCCAACCAACATTTTTCAACTATATTTACTATTTTGATATTTTTTTAGTGACTTCCTTATTGTATGGATTACAGTGCTTTGATTTCACAGAAAGTTGCATCCTTAATTCTACCCACATTGGCAGATTTTTTTTTTTATTTTAGCGTTCATCATCATTTTTTTATTTAAGCGCTCATTATCATATTCATCTTCCATAATTTCCACATTTTTTTTTTTAGAGCTTCTCCCACCACCCTAGATTAAAGCACACATAAATCTTTTCCGCTTTGAGACAAGTCTTCCATTCTTCAAAGATATCGAAGAGTCTCTAATTTTCCCATTATATTTAGGACTAAGGCTGTAATGACTTTTTTTTTTTTTTTTGCAAGATTTTATTTTTTCACGGCTTTTCCTTGAACTAGTCTTAAGTGCACACTTCCTTTGATAAATTCCGAGTCCAACATGTACTGGTCACAAGTTTCTCGTTCACTTTGATAATCATCATGTTTTTCTTTCTTTTTTTTTTTCAGTTATGACACAAATTCATTATGCACCCATTCAAGTGCTTCAGAAGAGTTACATTTACCTTAGAGTATAATATATTTAAAACTTCCAAGGAATGATCCTTTTAAAACCGGTTTTCAAAGAGCCTAATTTTCTTTATCTGTATGTGACTCTGCCTCGATATCCTCCAGACTGCAGTTGCTCCACCTCCGTTTCTGAGGGTTCTGCATAACCCAGCTGGCTATATAACAGCGAAAATCAAAGAAGATCTCCGTTTCGGAAGCAGTCGAATTGTTTCATCAGTCGCTCAAACACCATGTCACAAAACGCTTTATATACCGAAAGAGGGTGAAAGGTTTCGACCTGTGAACAAATACTTTGTCCTAACAAGTGCAAAACTTTAGCGTCACAGCTGTCATTACTATTAATAAACAACACACATATACAGTACATTATGTTTTACTTGTAACAGTGCCGCTTAAATGACTAATGACGATTATTATTATTATTATTATTGTTATTATTATTATTATTATTATTATTATTATTATTATTATTATTATTATTATTATTATTATTATTATTATTATTATTATTATTATCATTATTATTACTAT
>NC_087168.1:8702149-8714649 GCF_035594125.1 Scylla paramamosain
CCAAGATCTTTTTCTTTATCAGCACTTGACAGTGGCATGTTATTCATTACATATCTCGCCTGAACATTGTTGCTTCCGATATGTAGAATTTTACACTTTTCTATATTGAATCTCATCTGCCATTTTTCTGCCCAGCTTGTTAGTTTATTGAGGTCACACTGCAGTTCCTGCCATTGTGACACAGACGTAACTCTACTTGTTATTTTGGTGTCGTCTGCAAATTTACTTATTTTGCAGTTTATCCCTTCATCAATATCATTTATGTACATTATGAAGAGTACTGGTCCTAATACAGAGCCTTGAGGAACGCCGCTATTTACCTTATGCCACTCTGACTCTTTTCCATTTATTACAACACGCTGTTTTCTGTCAGAGAGCCAGTCTCTCAGCCATTTCAGGGTGTTTCCGGCAATGCCGTGAGCTTTTACTTTACTGATGAGTCTCTTATGAGGAACAGTGTCGAAAGCTTTCTGGAAATCAAGGTAGATAATATCAACAGCTTTTGTCTCGTCATACGAGTTAAATACTTCATAAAAGAAGTCTAGTAAGTTTGTTAAGCAGGAGCGCTTGGTTCTGAAACCGTGTTGCGAATCCTTTATGATTTTATTTTCTTCTAAATATTTAACAATTTTATCTCTAATTATTGTTTCCATCAGCTTACACACTACTGAAGTGAGACTGATCGGCCTGTAATTGGCTGGGAGAGATTTATTTCCTTTTTTAAAGATTGGCGTGACATTTGCTAGTTTCCATTCGTGGGGAACTTTACCCGCTAGCAAAGTTTTATTGAATAAAATTGTAAGCGGTTTCACGAGCTCATTTCTTGCTTCTTTAAGAAGCCTGGGTGATATCTTGTCTGGCCCGGGTGTTTTGTTTACGTTCATGCTCTTTGTGACTGAGAGGATTTCACTTTCTGTGATGGTGAAGTCTGGCAGCGTGGTGCCTCGTGACTGAGGCGTGGGGGTCGGCAGACTGCCCTGAACATCCTCAGTCGTGAAGACGGTTGAGAAGTACTCGTTCAGGGTATTCGCCATGTCTGTTTCGCTTGTTATTTGTTTACCATTTTCTGTTATTAATGGACCAATCGTTGATGTTACGACCCTTTTTGCTTTTACATAACTGTAAAATTCTTTTGGGTTCGTTTTACATGAGTTCGCGATCTGAGCTTCGACAGATTTTTTGCTGCATTTGATCAGCTTTTTAGTTTTTCTACGTAATCTGTCATGCTCTAGTTTATCATCATTATTTTGTGTTAGTATGTATTTGTGGTACGCATTTTTCTTAGCCAGAAGGCAGCATCTAATTTCATTGTTCCACCATTTCGGTTTGGTGTTTTTTACCTTCCGTCTGTTTCGTTGCGGTACACACAAAAACGTAGTTTCATTTAACTTTTTAGCAAAGACTTCCCATGCGTTGTTTATGTCTGGTGTTTCCAGCAGTTCATTCCAGTCTATGGATGCAAGCTGCATGCGAAGTCTCTCAAAGTTAGCACGCCGATAGTCTGGCACTTTTTCTTTACTTTCGCTTACTTTAGCTTTGTCAAAATTTATGGTGAAAAGTAAGCTACGATGATCGCTGGAACTCAGTTCTGGTCCAATTTTTAGGTCTTTTACTGACTCTTCACCAGTTGTTAAAACAATATCTAGGATATTGTTACCTCTCGTCGGATGCATGATGTGCTGGTGGAGGGAGCTTTCAAGGATACTCCCGTAGAGATGCTGGCCTGCGTGAGCCGTCAGTGGTTCACCCCACCTCGTGACTGGAAGATTAAAGTCCCCCATAATTATGCAATTATTAACGCAGCAAATGTCCGCGATAAGGTCATAAAGTTTTTCGTCTGTAGCGGGTGACTGGGCTGGAGGGCGATAGACGAGACCTAATGTTATTTTACGAGATTTATTTTCTAACTGGATGAAAGTGACGTCTATATTAGCAATGGTTGGGATCGGAAGTAAACGAGGATGAAGATTACTTTTTACGTAAAACATAACACCGCCTCCCGCACGGTGAGTTCTCTCGCAGCTAAAAATGGTGTAGCCAGGGAGTGAGTACTCAGCTAAGTAATCCCTGCTTGATGAATTTATCCACGTTTCCGTGACGCCTATGATGTCGTAGTTTTCAAGATAAATAAGAGCTTGCAGCTCATTTAATTTATTCCGTAAACTACGGGCATTGAAGTAACAAGCTCTGATCTTGTCTGAACCTGTGGATGAAATATTTAAGTTAGTGCTTACGATGCTGGTCCTGTTGCTGGCGCGCGCCAGCCTCCGAGGAGGAGGAGGAAGAGGAAGAGGAGGAGGAGGAGGAAAAGGAGGAGGAGGAGGAGGAGAAAGGGGAGGAGGAGAATAATAAAAGGCTGTAAGGAAAAATGAAACAATAGGAAAAGAGGAGGTGCAAAGGATAAGGAAGAGAAGAAGAAGAAGAAGAAGAAGAAAAACAGGAGAAAACAAGAAAAGGAGGAGGGGGAGGAGGTTGTGAAATAAAGAGGAAGTGCAGGGAGAACATAGGAGGGGAGGAAGAGAAGGAGATGTAATAAAGAAAGAAGAGGAAGAGGAGCGATAACAAAGGAAGAGGGAGAGGAAGGAGTGGTGGTGTTGATAAGGGCACGGGAGCAAAGGGTGGCAGGAAGGAGAGGTAAAAGTGACAGATGTTAGAGAGAGAGAGAGAGAGAGAGAGAGAGAGAGAGAGAGAGAGAGAGAGAGAGAGAGAGAGAGAGAGAGAGAGAGAGAGAGAGAGAGAGAGAGAGAGAGAGAGTGGGGGAGGGAGACCCATATATATTATAAGTTTATGCATAGATCATTTCCTCGATGGTCTTAAGATTTCCTGAGACACCAAAATTAGTGCAAGTTAATATTATTTTTCTCCCCCTTCCTTCTTTTGTTCCCATCGGAATTTTTGTGGGACGAGAAAGGAAAGGTCAAACTCCTGTACATAAATGAAGAATGTATGTGCATCTGCCGTTCGGTGTTTGATGTAGCCAGGTGTTTTCTTTCCCCCCCTCTCCCTGCCTGTGCCTTCCATCTCCCACGCGAGGTCAGGTGAGGGGCAGGTGGAGTGTACGCCGGGTGTGTGTCAGGTGTATGGGAGGTGAAATCTTATGAATCTGTTCATTTGCGACGTGTGAGAAGTGTATGTCAGTGGTTTATTTTTGTGTACTCTACTGTGGAACCTTATTTTATTAGCAACTGAATGGTCTTTCTTTCTTTCTATTTATCTATCTAGCTAGCTAGCTTACCAGCTAGCCATTCATCTCTCTATCTCTTTATCTATCTATCTATCCCTCCATCTTTTTATTTTTTCTTTCTTTCTTTCTTCTCCTTTTCTTCTTCTTGTTCTTCTTGTTCTTCTTGTTCTTCTTGTTCTTCTTGTTGTTCTTCTTCTTCTTCCTTTTCTTTTTCTCTTTCCATCATTGCTATTCTATTGTTGTTGTTGTTGTTGTTGTTGTTGTTGTCCCCGTCGTCGTCCTTTTCTTTGTATTATTATTATTATTAATAATATTATTATTATTATTGTTGTTGTTGTTGTTGTTGTTGTTGTTGACATTATTGTATGTATGTATGTATGTATGTATGTATTATTATTATTATCATTATTATTATTATTATTATTATTATTATTATTATTATTATTATCATCATCATCATCATCATCATCATCATCATCATCATCACATCATCATCATCATCATCATCATCATCATCATCATCATCATCATCATCATCATTTGGTGTTAACATGAACATCACCTTTTCATTATTACCATCATCATCATTATCATCTTTATAATCGCCACACTTAAGGAGTGTATCTGGCAGGTGAGTGAACGGCTGAATCTCCACGACAACCTGACGTGCGTCACCACCCTCAGACTCACCATTTCGACTCGGTGTGAGCCTGAGTGTGTTACTTGCTCACTGTTTGATTACGTGATGATACTGGGAAGCTGTTATTATTATTGATTTTTTTAAAATACCAATGCCACGCGTTTGAATTTAGATTTAGTTTTTCTTTCAAAACACACACACACACACACACACACACACACACACACACACACACACACACACACACACACACACACGGTCTACGGTAGCTCAAAATGAATGGTTAATGCGATCCAACATTTAATTTGTCTACATTAAGGAATTGTAGCAAACAGCACACTTTGATGGTGGTACTTTCACAGTGTAAGAAAGACCAAGCTAAACTCAAAGAGAAGCGCTCAGAGTTGGAATATTTTCTGAAGTAAGGGAGGTTTTTAATAGATTTAAAGTAAAAATGAAAATAACAATATATGTCAAATGTCAAAAGTAGCACAAGGTTTGTCATTGTGAAAGGAGTGCCAGACTTATTTGCATGACATGTAAAAGAGGTGGAGTAAAGGACTAAATAAGCAAGAGCCTGACAGTGCTCTGCCACCTCTTGCCAAAGCCCCATGCAGAATTCAACACATTATGTATCATAAGCAGCTGCTTTAGTATTGTGAAAAGTAGGTTACTTGGTTTGTGTGGTTAGGATAGTTTGTATATACGGTTATTGTATCGATATTACAACTTTAATACCCCTCTGGCGAGTCTAGAATGCAATCTAATGAACTCGCCATTAGCCTGTGCACGACGTGAATGTGGCATGTTAAATACAGGGCACCCTCTATACTCGTACATATTTCATAAAGTTTATAATTACCTTTGTATATAATAATAATAATGATATATAATTATAATAATATATGTATTGTAGTAATAATAATAATGATAATCATTATTATTATTATTGTTATTATTATTATTATTATTATTATTAATATTATTATTATTATTATTATTATTATTATTATTATTATTATTATTATTATTATTATCATTATTATTATATTATTAATATTCCTATTACTATTATTATTATTATTATTATTATTGTCTTTATTATCATTATTATTACTACTATTATCATTATTATTATTATTATTATTATTATTATTATTATTATTATTATTATTATTATTATTATTATTATTACTGTCACCATCATCATCATCATCATCATCATCATCATCATCATCATCATCATCATCATCATCATTATTATTATCATCATCATCATCATCATCATCATCATCATCATCATCATCATCATCATCATCATCATCATCGTCACCATCATCATCATCATCATCATCATCACCATCATCATCATCATCATCACAAACCTGTGAAATGGCATCAACGGAAAATAAAAGATTGGTTTACGAGAGTTCTCTCAATGGCGTATAAATAATGTGAAAAATAAGGCAAAAGAAGAAAAATAAATAAAGTAAAATAAAGAAAAAAAGAAAAAAACACCGACTGATAAGTTAAATGCAAGGTGAGAAGTTTTGCTTTTAAAATCATCAGTGTTAAATGGAGAAGCGATCAAACATAAGACTGTGTTGCCTTTGTTTCATCCTCTTATATCAACAGATATAAGATAAACAGGTGGTAGATTATTCTGCTCAAGCCACACGACAAAAACAAAAAAAATGCCAGGCATCGGAGAGACTTGTCAAGTCATCATGCCGACCTTCGCATCACATAAAAACTTCCCAACCGCAGATTCCTTTGCAATGTAAGTTATGGGTGAGCTCATAAAACTGGTGAGTCACTCAACTCTTCTTGCGTTTATATTGGAAAAGTGTGTGTGTGTGTGTGTGTGTGTGTGTGTGTGTTTATATATATATATACATATATATATATATATATATATATATATATATATATATATATATATATATATATATATATATATATATATATATATATATATATATATATATATATATATATATATATATATATATATATATATATATACACACACACACATAAAAGTCACACCAACGCTTGATGTACATAGTTTTCCATAAATATCTAAAAGAGATGTGCGACTAGGTGACCAAGTTGCTGACGGCTCGCCTGGAAAGCTGAGTGGAAGTAGTTGGTAATGAACAAAAACGTTTGAGTTCCACAAAAAAAAAAAAAAAAAAAAATATTTCTTAAGTTTAGTTGGTAAAAGGGTACGGCATTTTGAGCTGTGTGTGTGTGTGTGTGTGTGTGTGTGTGTGTGTGTGTGTGTGTGTGTGTGTGTGTGTTTGTGTGTGTGTGGACGGTACGAGCAGATATACACATAAATATATAACTTCATGGTGGTGGTGGTGGTCAGACCGTCATTTATTAATTAACATCCTCTCTGAATTTGTAGCATGAAGAAAGGCGAGACAGAGGAGGAGGCAGTGTAGGTGATAGCTCATTTCTTCATTATTATTGGCGGTGATTCAGCTTGGTAATGGCAGCGATGACTATTACGTATCGGTGAAAACGGAGACAAAATCTGAAGTAGTGAGAATGGAGGAGCGCGTCTGAATGGCCATGTGTGAGGCAGGAGCATCCTTCGCAGAGAGTGTGTGAAAGGAGGCCAAACATTCCCTTGAGACTAGCTGTGCGCCCTAATAGCTCGATGATAGTTAACAGGAAGCGCATAAAACCTCCTTCTGGCTGCTCCACGCCTGACTCAGAGCGTGATTCCGCCGAACAGCCGGTAATGGTGCGACGGGTGAGCGGCTTTGAAGCGAGTCTCTAGGAGGTCAGAGATGATGCTGGTGAGGACTGAAGCAGCCTTCGCGCGTCTTTTAACAAGAAAGGTGGAGGCAGGGACACGGAAACTAGGAAAGTGGTGAAAGGCAGGTGGAAGAGGAGGAGGTGCAAGTGGCGGGTGGTGGAGAGTCCGGGAGGGGAAGCTGATTTAGCAGTGAGGCGCGACTCAGACTTTATAAGTAGACTAAGATAATGGAGCAAGATCTTAAAGACTTACCGAGGACTTAAGATGGACCTCTCAGGAAATTAAATCTTTTAGCTACAGGGAGCTGGTCTCTAGTAACCTGTTAAGGAGTGTGAACTAAAACGAAGGTATTCTTTGTTCATGTAAATGTAGCAGAAACGTTTCATGCGCAGGTTGCAGCTTCATGCATATGTTACTTGTGTTTGCTATTAATTTTGATACTGATAAGAAGATAGTTACTTTGTTAACACTAGCGGCGTGTGCGCAAATCTGCTATGTACCGACTGACACCTGGCGACCAGAGAATTGAGTTCTCTGTCGCCACTACAAAAAAAAAAAAAAAAAAAAAAAAAAAAAAAAAAAATAGAAAATAAATAAAATAAAATAAAAAATAATAAAATAGAATAGATAAAATAAAGCAAATAAGTAATAATAATGATGATGATGATAGTAGTAATAATAACAATAATGTTATTAATAGTAATAATAATAGTAATAATAGTAATAATAATAATAATAATAATAATAATGATAATAATAATAATAATAATAATAATAATAATAAGAAGAAGAAGAAGAAGAAGAAGAAGAAGGAGAAGAAAAAACAGTAGAAGAAGAAGAAGAAAAAGTAAAATGAAATTATAAAAAGTTTTTTTTTCTTTTTTTTTTTGTTATTTAACAGGCGATATCGAAAAGTACAAAGCCAAAGTGTAGGTGGTGAAATGCGCTTCTGTTCCTGTTTTAATTAATTAATTAATTTATTTATTTATTTATTTTTCAATTAGGGATTCCTAAGCCTTCTGCCAGAGTTACGTCTTCTGTTGGTGTTACTTCGTGAACAGATAACCTTCGTGGAGTCTAAACAAAGGTAGTCCGCTCCATCTTATCTTTCTTAGGCGTGACCTTAAGTAGCCGCCGGATTCCTCAGATGTAAATGGTCATTATGTCACAACTTTGGAGATAAGTACAGGTATAAAGTGTGTCAGTCTTCGCTTGAAATAGTGATTTGTGCCTCATAAGAACATGGGAGGAATGAATGATTAAGATTCTTCAAAGTGTTGGTTTTATCGTGTATTACCTTCTTGTGATTTCTTGGCACCGGGTTTTTCCACATAATTGTCACGACTTTCAATCATGGAGTCTCTCTATAGTGCCATTTATTCAGGTGACATTATAGAAGTTGCTTGTTCCAAAAAGAAATTGTGTGAAGGGAGTGTGTCACTCAGCCACTCAGCTTCACGTCACATTACCCATGACTTAGATCTTGTCAAGCTGAAGCATTGTTTTGCTGACATAAAGCATAAGAAAAAAAAAAAAAAAAAAAAAAATATATATATATATATATATATATATATATATATATATATATATATATATATATATATATATATATATATATATATATATATATATATATATATATATATATATATATATATATATATATATATAAATATATATATATATATATATATATATATATATATATATATATATATATATATATATATATATATATATATATATATATATATATATATATATATATATATATATATATATATATATATATATATATATATATATATATATATGTATATATATATATATATATATATATATATATATATATATCTATATATATATATATATATATATATATATATATATATATATATATATATATATATATATATATATATATATATATATATTAAATGGAATTGTGAATATATGACAACTTATTTCGGTTGAGTTTACACATTTGCATAAATTTATAACTACTTGGTTCAGTCATGGATACATACTGCTGTACGTATTTGTGGTGTTGTTACTAGTAATTCCTTTAGTACTAGCTGTCTTATAAATGCAAGTAGAAAAGTAGTAGTAGTAGTTGTGATAGTAGTAGTATACATAGTAATAGTACTAGATGTAGTGATACTTGTGGTAACTAGATAGTTATAAACTTCGAAGTGGTAATAGTAATGGTAGCGGTGGTAGTAGTAGTAGTAGTAGTAGTAGTAGTAGTAGTAGTAGTAGTAGTAGTAGTAGTAGTAGTAGTAGTAGTAGTAGTAGTAGTAATAATAATAATAATAATAATAATAATAATAATAATAATAATAAGAAGAAGAAGAAGAAGAAGAAGAAGAAGAAGAAGAAGAAGAAGAAGAAGAAGAAGAAGAAGAAGAAGAAGAAGAAGAAGAAGAAGAAGAAGAAGAAGAAGAAGAAGAAGAAGAAGAAGAAGAGGAGGAGGAGGAAGAGGAGAGTAACATACATACAAAAACTTAGTTAAACCTCCACTTCTGAAATCTTAAGTATTAGTAAGGGTATAGGACACAAAGATGAAGAGGAATAAGAAAAAAGAGAAGGAAGAGAAAGATTATTAATACTGGAAAGTGGAAGACGAGAAGATGATGAAAAAGAAGAAAAAGAAGAACAAGAACAAGACAAGAACAAGAACAAGAACAATAAGAACAAGAACAAGAACAAGAAGAATGAAGTATGTGGGTGTGCTTGAGAAATCTGGACAGGTATGATGTCAACCAGGCATGTGGATGAAGAAGCCACGTTCCCGGATTCTTGTTTAAAGGTATACTGTAGTTCCTCGACCAGCCTCCCCCCCTCTCTCTCTCTCTCTCTCTCTCTCTCTCTCTCTCTCTCTCTCTCTCTCTCTCTCTCTCTCTCTCTCTCTCTCTCTCTCTCTCTCTCTCTCTCTCTCTCTCTCTCTCTCTCTCTCTCTCTCTCTCTGTCTTACATACTGTCTTATTCTCTTTATCATTTTTTGTTTCTTCACTTGACGGTCGCGGATTCCTGTGACACCCTCTTCCCTTTCTATTTATTAATTTTTTGTTCTCAATCTCTGAAGGAAAGGCATCACCGGTACATTTTGCCATTTCGCCTCACTTTGTCTCAGGCGTGGAGGAGCGTTGGTGTTCACGGACCTGCGGTAGCAACGTGTGTTTTAATGTGAATGCCTTCATTGTACCTCCGAGAACGTATTTAGAAGGTTACAGTAAGTTTCGGAGAAGCAGTAGAAATAGAGTACCTAAATAACAGAGGAGCTTACAATCTTTCCAGACAATGTTGCCTCAAAGTTCAGTAGATTTCATGTTTGTAAATCGAGTAGAAAGGACTTTACATTAAGAATTACCCAAATATTAAGAAGAAATAAGGACGTGACGAATGGAGTTTGTTGCCAGATGATTTTTTTTTTCTTACACATTGTAGATTATATCACCATCATGTGCAAATGTACATACACAGCAACTATAGATGGATTATATTACTTCACAATATACAAGAACAACATTCTTCGCTGTACAAGGAACGTGCGTGAGTCTTTTAAAATGGAGAAAGGGATGACATTCGGTGCAGTTTGGAAGACAAAGTGACGGTGTAAAGCAAGCTGTGGTCAGAGTGGCGACATTTAGCGCTGTGCTATCAGGAATGTGGCTGGTGGTGGTGGTGGTGGTGAGGGACGAGGGGTGAGCTAAGGGTCCTCTTACAGAACTGCATTTGTCACATTGTGGGAAGTAATTTCTGAGAGAGATTTATGTATGTATGTGTCCTTAGCTCATATAATTCTCCTTTTTAATGGTTAGATAAAGTTAGATTAGGTTTGATCAGTTAAAGTCACGTCTAATTAGTGCAGGTTTGATTAGGTAAGGTAAGATTGTAAGCTAGAGTTAGATCTGGTTAGGGATGTGTTTGCAGTCTCCTCGGCTCATGTACCTACCTGTGTTGTGTTTCTGTAGGCACCTCACAAATCAGACTCGGTAAGGACATTTTTCTGGTGTATTTGTTTGAAATTAAAGTGAAACTTAGACGGGAAGACAATGTATCACCGGAGGGAGAAGAATTACAAGAATTATAGAGATCTTCCACTGGATAAGGCTTTTAATACCTTACCGTTGGTTGAGTATTTTTTTTTTTTTTTTTTGTGAAGACCTTTTTTTTACTTGTGATTTGTCTATAAACTTTTTTTTTTAATGGTTACGAGCGAAGCGAAATTTACTAATCATGTTGTTTCATTGTGAGTGGCCCGACCCGGCTTGACCGTAACGCTAATCAAGTGTCTATATCTCTGAAACTACGCAGCCGTAACGACATTAGCACCATATGATAGCATAACGCTATCAATTTTATATGATATAGCTTTCAGCTTTACCGTTGCGTAAAATCAATGAGTAACTTGCAAAAAGTAGAAGGGTATCGAAATCAATCGCCCACCGAGGCGTTTTACTAGTATCCTATTCATTTGATAACACCATAGTTGGTTTGACCTCTTTCCAAGATTAAAATGTAACTTAAAAGGACAGCACTGGCAACGAAGGGAATGTGGTTCAAATGTTTTGATACATTCGGTTATAATCTTGTTCCGTTAAATTGTCTAAATCATTTAGGGCTACTGAAATTAAGTAGTAATGTGTCATACTTACATCGGCAATCATAAGTTTAAGACGCTAAGAATTCACGTGACAGCTATAAATAGTAAGGAGCTTTATTCCAGATACATATTCCACGACAATATTCGGCTTGAGATGAGAATGAGATGTATGGAGGGTGCATCGTCATATTACCTTGTTAGAACTCTTTTCTTAGGCAACAAACACCTCTGCACGACTTTGTTATTTTCTCTCAAACAAGATAAACAAAACTAATAAGGAGGAATGAGCCAACCATGTATCGAAATCTGGTTGTCTTCATCCTGAGATTTCCTCTAACACGCCTTGGCAGATCTCAAGCTAATTAGTATACTAGTTGCAAGCGAAGACCTCTTACCTCTGCGTCGGATTTGCTTCGTGTTCCTTTTTCTTAACTAGAAGTGTAGATTTTGGAAAAGTCGCACTTACTAGTTCTCCTTCTTGTTCTGATTCTTGCCTCACTTATCACTCCTGTTTATGTAAAATTGGTTATGATATTATAATGTCCCCTTTTTTTTCCAGTAAAATTAGCAAGCCATGGCCTAACTAGTGAAAAATAAGAACATTGTGTAACAAGATTTTAACGTTTTTTTTTTTGTCTTTGGACAGTAGATTTTATTTCCTAATTGCTTTCATCTAGAAATCAAAGAAAATGACAATAATTCCCTTTAATTTTTTTATTTTTTATTTGGACAGCGATGTTTTGAAACTAACCTGCTATCACACATCCAGACCTTATGTCATCCATTGCGCCAGTGCCACACTGGTCTGAGTACCCACTTCTCCAAAGAGAGAGCAGCAGTTTTTATAAAGGAAAAACAGTTCAGAAGATGAAGTCTTTCTGATTTCAGAGGGGCAACTGAGGAGACAAGCCCTTACTATCCCAGCAAAAATGACGTCAACGACCTGATCAGAGATCTTGGTCTCACAAAGTCCAATGACGAGCTTTTGACGTCGAGACTCAATCAGTGGGATTTGTTAGATGAAAGTGTGAAAATATCAGGTCAAAGAAAGCATCGCCAGCATTTTTCAAGATTTTTTACTCGTCAAGATGAGCTTTGTTTTTGCCACAATGTGACCGGTCTGTTTGAGGCATTTGGAATCACCTGTAACCTCATCGACAGGTCGTGCAGGAATCTCAAAGCAGTGCTGCTTCATAACGGGAACATGTATCCATCTCTTCCCCTTGCTCACTCTGTCAGGCTCAAAGAGGAATACAATAGCGTCAAGATCTTGCAAAACGCCTTGAAATATGAAGAGTAC
>NC_087168.1:8724649-8752149 GCF_035594125.1 Scylla paramamosain
CATTATAGAGCATTTGATTCAGTTGAGCCACAATTGCAATGTGTTGGTGTGGCAGGCACCGGTCTCCCCGACATTCATTCCTGGAGTCATTTGCCTTCGGTCTTACCATGACTTTGTTTTCAATATTTCAGTATTTTCTGTAAATAACATTAATAATAATAATAACAATAATAATGTTCACTGTACCTATATTTCTCGGTTTATTTTGTCATGTATACATGTAGTATTTTGTCAAGTTCGCCAAGAAGCTTTGCTCTCAGCCAGCTATTTTCTCTTTTCAGGTTTGTAGTGCTAGCATTCATATGCACCAGCTTCGGTGAGTTTGGTGATTTGTAAACAAAGTATGAGCTTTAGTAGACAAGCTTTGTGCAATGTGTGCGTGTGTGTGTGTGTGTGTGTATGTGTATACCAGTATCGTCGCCAGAAATATATGGTGCTTTGGTGCAAAATTAGATTATTAATATACGGGGAATGTCTAGCCTAAAATGTTAATTATCACTACATTAATGGGAGGTACAGGACCGCGGTGGTGATGATGGTAATCCTGCGATAAAGAAGCTCATAAAATATTGATCGGATTCTGATAGAGTTCACTCATTGTGTCATTTTAAAATGCTACTCCGCTACTTTGCCGTTCATTAGCTTTTCACTGTATGTTTTATAAACACTTTTTTCCTCTATATTGTATATGATTATTTGTCCTGTTATATCCTTCATTGCGTCTGTTATTATTTATTGTATTTACTAACAGCGCTTCTCTTGCCCAACATTACCGGTATTGTCTTTGAATAGCTGTCTTCCTTTGTTATTCGCTGTCCCTGCCATTCTTGTAAAAAAGGTTAAGAAAAAAAATTACCATGACTAGAACAATCTTGACTCCACATCTTGGAGCAACCTATATGTCTTTCCTCCCTTCTTTTCCTCTACATACTCTGCTTTGATTAGTCTATGAGTAACTGTTCTCTTCTATCATTCACAAACTTTGTTATTCTTCAAAGAATTTCTTTGTGGTGGTCAGTGCTACAGAAATTCCCTGTCTCATGGTTAACTCCTGCTGCTTCTATTATTTAACAAAAACGAAAGAACCTTGACTCCCTAATCCTTTAATTGCTAATGACAATATAAACATATATTTCAGCTACACCAAACGTTTGATTTCACTGAGCAAAAATATACCTACATTCACTAAAAGATTTGAGCCGCTTCTTCGTTCCTTTCATTAGCAATAATGCCTCAGAATTATATTCTAAAACTTACACATTTTATGAATTTTGAAGAATAGCCAAAGCAGGCAAAGGATGAAGCACTTATTTGTCAATTGTACATTGCGTGCCACGTACTCGTAATTCGTAATTCTAGCCTTTATTTTTTTTTTCAATGGTGTCCTTTTGTTGATACTACTGTTTATACAAAGTGCGTATATATATATATATATATATATATATATATATATATATATATATATATATATATATATATATATATATATATATATATATATATATATATATATATATATATATATATATATATATATATATATATATATATATATATATATATATATATATATATATATATATATATATATATATATATATATATATATATATATATATATATATATATATATATATATTTTTTTTTTTTTTTTTTTTTTTTTTATGTAGGAAGGATACTGGCCAAGGGCAACAAAAATCTAATAAAAAAAATGCCCACTGAAATGCCAGTCCCTTAAAAGGGTCAAAGCAGTGGTCAAAAATTGGTGGATAAGTGTCTTGAAACCTCCCTCTTGAAGGAATTCAAGTCATAGGAAGGTGGAAATACAGAAGCAGGCAAGGAGTTCCAGAGTTTACCAGAGAAAGGGATGAATGATTGAGAATACTGGTTAACTCTTGCGTTAGAGAGGTGGACAGAATAGGGGTGAGAGAAAGAAGAAAGTCTTGTGCAGCGAGGCCGCGGAAGGAGGGGAGGCATGCAGTTAGCAAGATCAGAAGAGCAGTTGGCATGAAAATAGCGGTAGAAGACAGCTAGATATGCAACATTGCGGCGGTGAGAGAGGGGCTGAAGACAGTCAGTTAGAGGAGAGGAGTTGATGAGACGAAAAGCTTTTGATTCCACAGATGAATATATATATATATATATATATATATATATATATATATATATATATATATATATATATATATATATATATATATATATATATATATATATATATATATATATATATATATATATATATATATATAAATGTATATATATATATATATATATATATATATATATATATATATATATATATATATATATATATATATATATATATATATATATATATATATATATATATATATATATATATATATATATATATATATATATATATATATATATACGTACTTACACGACTTTATTCCTACTGTGGTCGTTACTAGAACCAACTGCAAAATTTATGTCTCATTTTCTTACAAAATTGTCTTTTTGCGAGTATAACGATATGCAGTGTGCAGGAGTTTCAACCAACCAGGAAGGTGATGCCGCACGATGTCCTCAGCCCGCCCCTATGTGAAGCACACGTCCGGCATGTGTGGCAGCTCCATTAACACAGTATTATTTAACGTCTCATTATTCTCATCACCTGCCTTTATGTATCTTTATTGGAGTGTCTTCTCGCCCTTCACCACAGTGTTGCTTCTCTCATCTCGGTGATGCAAGAGTTAATTACTGTCGTCACTTTTTTAATTCCTCAACTGGTGCGTTTTGGCATAACTGACATGCCTTCTTCGTGTTACTTTTGTCGTAACCGAGATGTTGCACAGCTCCTCTAGCTACTTGATATAAATAATCAAGTAAATTTCTTAATTTACTTAATGAAATATTAATACATAAAAACAAATCCGATAGGAGCCGTTTCACAATCTTACTTTTCTTTCTCAGTGATAATAAAGGTAAAATTTCTATCTTTAATGAAAAATTACTGTGATCTTCGTACGCGAAATACACACGGCGCAATTTCAATCATCAATAATTCTTCGTTCTTCGTACACGAAAATATGCATAATGTCTGCATTACGGCGATTACGCAATTTACACTTTATAAAGAAACACACATGAAGTTGCGCCGCAACAGTTTTCACCAACCATATTTAGTTAGAAGAAACACATAATTATAATATCAGCATCACATTGATTCAATTAAAATTCAGTACGAACAGCACACACAGAGCACAATCTTATGCAATACAAAACATAAACAACATATGCATGTATCAAAATAATAAGCCAAACCATCCTATCATTTTTCCTTCCCCTACCTAATCATGAAATAATTTACTTCAAGACTGCATTACAACTTATAAACTCCACTTACTTTGCGAGATTCCGTCCATCTAGCCCGTGACCACCCTCTGGCTGGGCCTCTCGGATCTCTGGTCTATCTGCTTCTCAGCTTTCTGCTACCTCTGCAACCTCTGCTACTGACTCCTCCCTCAATTACATGACCTAATATACTCTAGTTTCTGTTGCAGCTTTCCCTCAAAAAGTTATCTCCATGTTAAAGTCGAAGTTCTCCTACATTCTCACACACACACATACGAGTATACAGTAATATATACAGTATTTATATACATGACCCGCTCACAGGCGTGGCGGTATATATAACTTTACCCACTCAGGGTATTAGGGCGGAATTTGGGGTATAAGGAGAAAATGGGAGGTAGGGGGATGCAGGCACGGGTAAGTTCCCAAAAGTCACTTCGCTTTTTTCCTCGTTCGCACAGTGTCCCGCTAGGTCCTGTGCTTGCCTTTTTTGTTTGGTGCTGCGTCAGCCGATATCATCATCTCTGTCCAGCTCCCCTCACCCACGGTCACAGTCTCCTTAATGTTTATAACCTCATTCCGTGTGGGTCATGTCTCCTTGGGCCTTCTCATACCTTCGCATCAAGTGTTTCAAAACAAAAATTGCTGCACTGGTAATGGGTTTTTTGTTTTCTCTATTCCCCTTTCTTCCTTGTTTTCTTTTCCTTATTTAGTTATTGTTTTCTTGTTCCAACTTCTTAAAATGTAGGTTTACCACACTTTACGTATGAGTGTATTGTCTGGTCACTTCGATGGCTACATTGACCTAATAAACTCTAGTGTTTTGGAATATTCTCTCTTTTATGTTTAAGAGTAACATAATAACTTTAATTTTCTGCTTTTTCATAAAATGATATCGCTGACAATTTTTTGGAAGATATCTAACTCAAGGAGGATAGGCATTTCTAGAGTTTTTATCAATAGTATCCCGTTAATTTTAAGATTATCAATAATGAGGGTAGTAATAGTAAACTCTAAAGCATTTTTTTTTCATTTATTAGTGTTATATATCTTGTCATTTTTGTAAATTAACAAAATATGCATGACGAGGACTAGAGGAAAAGAAAATGCAATGGACAGGGATATTTTAAGGAGACTCGTGTAAATACCAACAAAGCTGTTGGTGCTCAGAAAAAGCCAGAAGAAGAAACATGACGAAACATGTTTCAGTAAAGTGACAGATGTCTGTGTCAAAGATTTTAAGTTCATATTTCCTGATATCACTTTAACGTATGAAATTTCTATTCCCTTCTCCAGGTTAAACGATGTCAGGAAAATGTCAAGAAAATGACTGAATGAATGAAAAACCTAGAGATAACAGAACAAAATCAGCATCCCTTTATTCTCTGAGGGAATTACATTATGAGGGAACTAAATATAGCCTTTCGCATCAATATGAAACAATATGAAATAGAAGTTTTTACGCCATCAAAATAAAATTATAGAGGAAGAGAAGAGAAAGCTGGAGGATCGTCCACGCTTTTTTATTTTTTACTGAATATACCAACATGTGAGTCTGCCTTAGAAAACTGGTTAATTTGTGAGCCCCGGTTAGTAATAAAATATAGTGGGACACTCGGTAATGTTAATTACAGTATTTTTTTACTTATTTTCTTATTTATTTATTTATTTATTTATTTGAATATTAATTTTTTTTTTTTGTAGTACAGCTATAGTTAACTACAGTTAAGTATTTGTTTTTAACCTGAGAAAGGCGTGAATGCTCATATGCATGCGTGAGACACCTTACCAAGTTCAGTTGATAATGAAATATTGTGTGGCACTCACTGATATTGGTCAAAGAGAAATTCTAGATTTGAAAATTCGTTATTCAAGTCTAGTTTTGACATTAATCATTTGTTTCACAATAATCCTTTGATGCATCATGTCTGTGTTGTTGGTGAGTCATAACAGCTACATAACGCTATCCAACGGTCCCACAGTGCAGGTCACTCCCGGATATGAAGTGTTGTATTAAGCTTTATGAAACAGTATTCGTAGGTCTTCATAAAGATTAATGGCTAAATGACAGGGTAGATTCATTAGTTAATATCAATGCTTTTTGCTTTTCCCTTTAACTGAAAGGATTGAATACTTGTATTTGGTAAGGATATCGAGTGACTTGTCAGTAATGACAAAAGTAGTGACGACTTTCTTATTAAATCGGTATTGAAAACTCGTGCGTGTTCCATTTACGAGCGCAAACTAAATGATTTTCTTCTTTTACTCGTAATACTGTTTATGTTTGTTCTCTAGTGGAGTAAAAAGAGTATACTTCACATCATTAATTGTTACTGTATTATTTACCTATTTTCTTTGATAAAACATTAATTTTCTATGTGCAATAAATGCATTTAACCTAATTAATTCTTAAAGGTAACATTTAATTTCCATATCATTCGTAATTTCGTATTAGCTTATCTTAACTTTTTTTTTTTTTTGTATGTACGAGTATGTGTGTGTGTGTGTGTGAGGAATTTGTATTTTGATGTTTTAGATGATGGCACCTCATCATGACGAGTGGTGCCACACACTGCCCATCGGTGTAGAAAGTGCAATTCACTTCTTTTTTTTTTTTATGTAGGAGAGACACCAGCCAAGGACAAAAAAAAAAAAAGAAAAAAAGGCCCATTGAGACGCCGGTCCCCGAATAGTGTCCAAAGCGGCAATCAAAAACTGAAGGATAACTGTCTTGGAACCTCCCTGTTAATGGGGTTCAAGTCATAGGAAGGTGGAAATACAGAAGCAGGCAGGGAGTTCCAGAGTTTGCTAGAGAGAGGGATGAATGATTGAGAATACTGGTTAACTCTTGCATTAGAGAGGTGGAGAGAATAAGGATGAGAGAAAGAAGAGTCTTGTGCAGTGAGGCAGCGAGAGGAGGGGAAGCATGCAGTTAGCAAGATCAGAAGAGCAGTTAGTATGAAAATAGAGGTAGAAGATAGCAAGCGATGCAACACTGCAGCGATGAGAAAAAAAAGGCTGAAGACAGTCAGTTATAAGAAAGGAGTTGATGAGACGATAAGCTTTTCCTTCCACCCTGTCTACAAGAGGGTATGAATGGAACCCCCCAGACATGTGAAGCATACTCCATACATGGAGTATGCTTCAGTTAGCTGCTGGAAGGGTGAGAAAAAACTGACGGAGACGTCTCAGAACGTCTAACTTCATAGAAGCTGTTTTAGCTAGAGATGAGATGTGAAGTTTCCAGTTTAGATTATAAGTAAAGGACAGACCAAGGATCTTCAGTGTAGAAAAGGGGGTGCAGTTGAGTGTCATTGAAGAAGAGGGGATTTTTGTCTGGAAGGTTGTGTCGAGTTGATAGATGGAAAAATTAAGTTTTTGAGGCATTGAAGAATGCTAACTTTGCTCTGCCCCAATCAGAAATTTAGGAGATCAGAAGTCAAGCGTTTTGTGGCTTCTCTACATGTATTGTTTACTTCCTGAAGGGATGGACGTCTAGGAAAACACGTGGAAAAGTGGAGGGTGGTATCATCAGCGTAGGAGTGAATAGAACAAGAAGTTTGGTTTAGAAGATCATTGACGAATAATAGGAAGAGAGTGGGTGACAGGGCACAACCCTGAGGAACACCACTGTTAATAGATTTAGGAGAACAGTGGCCGTCTACCACAACAGCAATAGAACGATCAGAAAGAAAACTTGAGATGAAGTTACATAGAGAAGGATAGCAGCCGTAGGAGGATGGTTCGGAAATTAAAGGTTTGTGCCAGACTCAACCAAAAGCTTTTGATATGCCTAAGACAACAGCAAGAGTTTCACTAAAATCTCTAAAAGAGGATAACCAAGGCTCAGCAAGAAAAGCCAGAAAAATCCATACTGGCGATCAGGTAGAAGGTTATGAAGTGGTAGATGTTTAAGAATCTTGATGTTGAGGATAGACTAAAAACTTTAGATAGGCAGGAAATTAAAGCAATGTGACGGTAGTCTGAGGGATTAGAACGGTCACCCTTTTTAGAAACAGGCTGAATGTAGGCAAACTTCCAGCAAGAAGGGAAGGTAGATGTTGACAGAGTTGAAAAAGTTTGACTAGGCAAGGTGCTACGAGTAGTACGGAGGCGCAGTTTCGGAGAACAATAGGTCCATAAGCCTTTCGAGGGTTTAGGCCAGCAAGGACATGGAAAACATCATTGCGAAGAATTTTAATAGGTAGGATGAAGTAGTCAGAGGGTAGAGGAGATGGAGGAACAAGCCCTGAATCGTCCAAGGTAGAGTTTTTAGCAAAGGTTTTAGCGAAGATTTCACCTTTAGAGATAGATGTGATAGCAGTGGTGCCATCTGCTTGAAATAAAGGAGGGAAAGAAGAAGAAGCAAAGTTATTGGAGATGTTTTTGGCTAGGTCTCAGAAGTCACGAGGGGAGTTAGATCTTAAAGGATTTTGACTCTACTAATGAAGCAGTTTTTGGCTATTTGGAGAACAGATTTGGCATGGTTCCGGACAGAAATATGAAGTGCATGAGATTCTGGTGATGGAAGGCTCAAGTACCTTTTGTTTGACACCTCTCTATCGTGTATAGCACGAGAACAGGCTGTGTTAAACCAAGGTTTGGAAGATTTAGGTCGAAAAAAAGAGTGAGGAATGTACGCCTCCATGCCAGACACTATCACCTCTGTTATGCCCTCGGCACACAGAGATGGGTCTCTGACATGGAAGCAGCAATCATTCCATGAAAAATCAGCAAAATACCTCCTCAGGTCCCCCAACTAGCAGAGGCAAAACACCAGAGGCACCTCCACTTAGGAGGATCCTGAGGAGGGATTGGAGCGATAGGACAAGATGCAGATACGAGATTGTGATCAGAGGAGCCCAACGGAGAAAATAATGTAACAGCATAAGCAGGAGGATTAGAGGTTAGGAAAAGGTCAAGAATGTTGGATGTATCTCCAAGACGGTCAGGAATATGAGTAGGGTGTTACACCAGTTGGTCTAGGTCGTGGAGGATAGCAAAGTTGAAGGCTACTTTTTAAAAGCACAAGTTAACACAGGCTTTGTACAACTGGACCAACCTGTATCAACATGATCTAAACAAGTGTCTGTCTTTCAGATAACACTTCAAATCTTTTGTCTCACTAGATTATTTTCAATTGCTTATTTAAACCGATTTACATATAAATATGAGGAATAAACAAAAAAAAAAATAAGTAAAACCCCAAAAAAACAAGAAAACCCCAAAAGCCGAATAAAACCCACAAAATATGATATGAGTAAAATATGATATGAGTAAAAAAAAACGGGTATTTTCCAAGTCTGCCTGCATTCATTCAAAGAAATACTCATTATACTGGGTTGTATGTCTTTTTTTTTTTTTAGATATGAAGAGGACTAGACAAGAGATCCACAATAATAACAAAGAAAAGAAAAAAAAGAAAAAAAACACAAAAAAGAAAGAGAAGAGTAAGTCTTTAATAACCGGTTTAAAAGTCATTAGAAAAGGCCTGTTAGATTTGCCAGTTTGGTTCTGGAGATGCTTTGATACTCTTTTCAGTTCAGAGGATGATGGGAAAACATAATGAGGCATAGAGTTCTAAGGTTTATCACTCTGCTCGTGGCATTCTATAGCAATCCTAATGTATTCTAAGCAATGCTTACATTTATAGTAATAGACCGATTTAAATCTGACTTTCAGTTTGTGGAACACCCTCTCTTCATCTTTTCCTTACTGAAACATAGAGTCTGAGGACACTAACAGCAACATCTTTGTTCCCTCCTACTTTATCCTCACTTTCATTCCGAAGCTGGAGTTAGGTCTACGTGAGCAACGACTTAACTTGCTCTCGTGCAAGTTCTTGAGTCTTCCGAACACTCTACCAATTAATTTAATATGTGCAAGCATAATTCTCTTAACTATGGAAAGTTCTTCGACTACCTAACCTAGGAAGGGAAGCACATCCTATCTCACTTCCCTTTCCCAGAAATCGCCATTCTTAGAGACTCCAGTGATCACCAGTTTTGGCTTTCATCTCCTTTTACAGAAAAACCTGATGATCAAGTCTAACTTTTATCCGTGGTATCCTTCATGGCCTAGAGAAATTAGTGTAGCACCCTACATTATCTCTGACCCTCTTGGAGACGCACCCAACATTCTTGACTTTTCCTAGCATTTAATCCTTCTGCTTATTCTGTCACTCTCCAAATATTGATTTCATTCAGTCTGCTCTCTTGCTGTTCTTGATAAAGAGGGGCCCCTGTAACGGTTCATGAGCCTTCCATCTTCTGAAACTCATGAAGTTTTCTTATCTGACCGGAATCGTGCCAAGAATGCTCTTAAACTAGCCAAAAACTTTCATTAATAGAAAATGTCAAAACATTTCCAGTTCTAACACCCCTCGTGACTTTAGGCACTTAATTAAAAATACCCTGAACAACTTTTCATCTTCTCTATTTCAACCTGATGATACCACTTCCATCTCATCTATTTCTGAAAGTGAACTTTGTCAAGGCGTACTACTCCCTCTTCATCACTCTCTGACTATTTCACGCCTTCTATTAAGATTTTTTCTAATGATGTTTTCCATGCTCTTGCTGGCCTTTTTTTTTTCTCTCTGGAACTGTGCCTCCGTGCTCGCACCTTATCTGGACAAACTCTACCAACTCTATTTGTCAAAATCTACCTTTCCTTCCTGCTGGAAGTTTGGCTACATTCAGCCTGTTCCTAAATAAAGATTGCTAATCTAACCCTTGAAGCTACTGCACCATTAATTTAATTTTTTGTCTCTCTAAGATTTTTCACCAGTCATTTCTTTATCTTACATCTGAACAGTGGTATTTTCTTCGTCGTGGCCATTCTACTGGTGATCTTTTCACCTTTGCTAAGTCTTGGTCATCCTCCTAAAAGAATCTTAATGAAGCTTTTGCTGTTGCATTAGACATATCAAAAGCATTTGATAGCGTCTTGCACAAAATTTTGACTTCCAAATTTCCCTCCTGCGACTTCCATTCTTTCCTCTGTAATTTCATCTTCATTGTATTATTGCTGTAGTAGTCGGTCACTCGCTCATTTTCTGTTCACCTCGTTAGTGCAAGAGTTGACCAGTATTTTTTTTTTCATGCCTTTCATTCTGAAACTCTGAAACTCCTTGTCTGTTTTTTTTTTGTATTTCTTATGATTTGAACTCTTTTCGAGAAGAAAGTTTCAAGACATTTCATCATGCATTTTTCAGACCATTGTCTTCATTGACTGGGATTTTCAATGAGGCTTTTTTTTTATCGCATTTTGTTGCCTTTGGTCTGAGTCTCTCTTACATAAAAAAGCTTTCGTGTTTGCATTTTTAATGGCCCTCTGTTAAAGTAGTGAAGTTCATCTAAACCACATTAAGTAAAAGCCAATAGGTCTGTTGTTGTTTGCCCTTCATTTGTATTCATTTGTGTTACACCTCCTCCTTTCATTTGCGAGTATTGCAACTCCACCATACACAAGCACATCGTTTTCCAGTCTCTCTCTCTCTCTCTCTCTCTCTCTCTCTCTCTCTCTCTCTCTCTCTCTCTCTCTCTCTCTCTCTCTCTCTCTCTCTCTCTCTCTCTCTCTCTCTCTCTCTCTCACTTTAAACACTTTAAACACTTTATTATGTTTGTCATTTTACAGTTGAGTTAAGAACTTAATATAATTTTATAACAAACAAACAGCCCTTAGGAAGCAACTGCTTTATGGGCAGACAAAAAAAAAAAATATATATATATATATTTATATATTAGGACTAATTATAAAAGTAACTTAAAATAAAAAAAAAAAAGAAAGAAGAAGAACATTTAATCCTATATATTAGAGTAATAAAACACTTGTCCATATAATGAAGAATTATCCTTGAGTTTTTACCTTGTGCAATAACAGGAAATCTAAATTTGTACCTATAATAATAATAATAATATGGGTATATGAAAATATAAATAAGTTGCTAAGTCTAAAGGAACTCCTCATATGAAGCACAAATTACCTTTGTTAATACCTAATAATATTGATTTTGGAAGAAATTGCACAGAACAGAAGATAAAATAGCACTTTTACAAATACATAATAATAATAATAATAATAATAATAATAATAATAATAATAATAATAATAATAATAATAATAATAATAATAATAATAATAACAATAATAATAATAATAATAATAATAATAATAAGAAGAAGAAGAAGAAGAAGAAGAAGAAGAAGAAGAAGAAGAAGAATAAAGATACTGACGCTAATAATACAATGTAAATGCATGAAGAATTTATCACTACTAGGAGAAAGTTGAATAAAAAGATACAAGAAAATATAGTATATTATTAGATATACTTTTCACTATTGCCATTTCACATGAATTATTGACTACTGTGATGATACTAGTACATGAGGGTAATGTCTGATGAGCTAGCGTATAACATATAACACATAACAAGCGTATAACATGTGTATAACTAATAAGCGTATAACAAATGACTCTTTAATTTTGTTTTGAAGCAAGATAGACTCTTTGATTGTTTTATATCACCTGGTAAATAATTCCAAATCTTAGGTCCTATATACATGGTGGAGTGTTTGAACAGTGTTAAATTAGGTCTGGGAATGTAGAGTGAATACTGGTTTCGAGTTTGGTAATTGTGTAAAGGTTGTGTATTGTAGTTACTTAAATTTAATGTTTTGTACATGAATGATGCAATGGAGAGTTGAGATAAATCAGCAAGGTTTAGGATATTGAGACTTTTAAATAATGGTTGAGTATGTTCATTAAAATCACTGTTTGTTAATATTCTAATAATTTTCTTATGAAGTATATTAACCTGGGATATATGACAAGGGTAGGTTTGGGACCAGATAGGATTACAATAGGTAAGGTGTGGGTATATATGAGCATAGTACAGACATTTAAGAATTTTAATTGGGGCAAAATGTTTTACTTTGAGAAGTAGGGGAATGATTCTGGATAGCTCTCTCTCTCTCTCTCTCTCTCTCTCTCTCTCTCTCTCTCTCTCTCTCTCTCTCTCTCTCTCTCTCTCTCTCTCTCTCTCTCTCTCTCATACATAAAAAAAAAAATAAAATAAAGTAAAAAACAGAACTCTAATGACATCCAGTTAAATTATGCGGGAAACAGAACGGACACCAAAAAATATATCGCATCATTATTCGTTATATTATTCCTCGTGTGTGTGCGTGTGTGTGTGTGTGTGTGTGTGTGTGTGTGTGTGTGTGTGTGTGTGTGTGTGTGTGTGTGTGTGTGTGTGTGTGTGTGTGTGCTACTCATGTGGGTGTGAGTGTATCCAGGCTGCCTCATTTTCCTGTCAGCGTGTCCATTTGTATTGGTGGTGTTGTTCCTCCTCGTAATTATATCGCTGCCAGCCAGGTAATTTAATCCCGCCGATGGAGGACGACATAGGAGTGACATTACCCTCTCTCTCTCTCTCTCTCTCTCTCTCTCTCTCTCTCTCTCTCTCTCTCTCTCTCTCTCTCTCTCTCTCTCTCTCTTCGCTAGTAAAGCTCTTTTTGTAATATTATTTCGTTGTAGAGATCCGAAAATGTCACCTGTCCAAGCAATGAAGAGATTATCACCAGGGAAGCAGTAATTCATGCTGTAAAGTCTTCACAAAGCAGCTTCACATTGTCTTCTCTCTCAATAAGCAATCAGTGGTGAAGATTATGTGGCTGACCTTTCAGTCCTCCAGTCCTGTATTGCATTTATTTTTCATCTGTAGGGCAGTGCTTCTTTAACCGGAGAAGTATGGAATTTTTAGATGCCAGAGCACAGGAAAATAAGAAATACGGGGATCCGGCATTTAACTCAGAATTTATAGATCTGAATTTAATTTCCCTTTAACAATGGTAATGAATTTTCTTTTTTGATGCAAAATCGTGTGTGGCGTTAAGTTAGAGAAAAGCTTAGTCTTTATGTATATGCGAGAGGCTGACGAAGGAGTGAGAACAAAGGTAAGGTCGGCCGCTACGGCAGAAGGAAGCCCCGATAATAGGGGTAGTAAAAGAGAGAAAGAAAAAGGAAAAGCTATGCTACATAAAAGTATTACCTAACTCTCTCTCTCTCTCTCTCTCTCTCTCTCTCTCTCTCTCTGCAAACCTGTATAGGGCGGTACAAAATATTTCCTTAACTTTCCTTAGCCGGCTTTCCTGCCCCACTATCGCGGCGTGTTTCGTGGCGGAGACTCAAAACGGAGTCGAACGTGTGATGTTTGCACTTCGGTGGATCACAGACATCCTCAGCCCACAAATGAGAACGGAGCGCCTCTGCGTTTCTTGGTTTTCCTCTTGTGATGTTTTAGAAAGGGGCCCCGGGGGGCAAGGGTGTACGGAAGGGGGAAGGGACAAAGAGGGCTTGGCTTGATATATCTTTGACCTCTGAGGTATAATACTTTTCAGGCTATACTTCGATTATTCTTTAGCTGCTCCTCGCCCCCGTCAGGATTTGGGAGGCGTGTGGTCGCATCTCGTATCAGCAATCGAAGATCAAAATGTACGAGTACCAAGGCCTCTAGATAAGGATACACTACAGCACGAATATTGCGGCATTCATTTGAACTACACCCGTTCCCCCTTCCCCTTGACGCAGTGTTGTGATGATACGTAGAGGAAAGAGCAAAACAAGGCGAGGAAAAAGCCCTTTGAGCATCTCCCGATCGTTTGCTTTGATAACTTCCCCACATGGGTCGAGACAATAACAACCCGGAGAAACAGAGAGAGAGAGAGAGAGAGAGAGAGAGAGAGAGAGAGAGAGAGAGAGAGAGAGAGAGAGAGAGAGAGAGAGAGAGAGAGAGAGAGAGAGAGAGAGAGAGAGAGAGAGAGAGAGAGAGAGAGAGAGAGAGGAAACCGACGAAGATTGATCCCCACCAGAAACTAAAAGCCGGGCGGAACTGTGTTTGTGCGGGCCGTTTGCCCCCCTACCCCAACTCTCTCTCTATCACTCTCTCTCTCTCTCTCTCTCTCTCTCTCTCTCTCTCTCTCTCTCTCTCTCTTACCTAGGCTCGTCTTTATCGTCTCCCCTTCCTTAACTTTCCCTCTTCCTTGTAAGCCGGTCGCCGCGTCTTAACGAGGATGGAGACTTCGGGCCATTAGCATTATGAATGTCGAGGGAATTACATCTTGAGGGTAGGGTTCGTTTCGTTAACTGTGCATCTTTGCTGTCTGGTGGGAGTAACAATAAGGGTGGGCTTGGGCTGTGATGTGTATGTTAGGTTAGGCTAGGCCAGGTTAGGTTAGGGAATAGTCATGAGGATGGATTGCAACATTGTGTGTGTGTGTGTGTGTGTGTGTGTGTGTATGTGGAGAGAGAGAGAGAGGGAGAGAGAGAGAGAGAGAGAGAGAGAGAGAGAGAGAGAGAGAGAGAGAGAGAGAGAGAGAGGGGGGGGGGGTTGTTATGTGTGTCTCCTACATGGTAATTAATCCATTTAATCACACGGCTTTTGTGGTTCGTAATTAAAATTTAAAGAGTCCCTTATCATACAATGTGATTCTTTATGTATTTTACAGGCTGACGTGATTCATTTTCCTCCGCAGATTGAAAAAAAAAAAATGATGAAGGGAAAAATAAAATATTCCAGTAACGAAAATAAAGGAGCAGAGAAGCGGAAATTTGAGTACTAAGTGAAAAGAAACCAGAGAAAATGAGCAAGGCATACGAATGAATGGCTTGAAGGGAAATAGATGCTTGAAGAAGAGAAGGAGGAGGAAGAGGAGGAATAAGAGCAGCAGGTGATAGTGGAGATAATGGAAGTCAAGGTTGCCTTCGGAGAAAGAGGGGAAGAGTAGAAGACAAGAAAGAAGAAAGGAGAGGAGAGAAAATATGAAGGATGTGAAGGTGAGTGATTGGAACTTTACTGCTGAGGACAACTGAAGATTAATGAAGTGCGGTCTCTCTCTCTCTCTCTCTCTCTCTCTCTCTCTCTCTCTCTCTCTCTCTCTCTCTCTCTCTCTCTCTCTCTCTCTCTCTCTCTCTCTCTCTCTCTCTCTCTCTCTCTCTCTCTCTCTCTCTCTCTCTCTCTCTCTCTCTCTCTCTCTCCGAGATGTGTCAAGGAGAAGGAAGTGCATTTTGCGAACCATGATATTTTCATGTTTATTTCGAATCTTCTCTATTTCATAACTGAAATTTAAACGTGTATTTGTAAATTTTATACTACGAATCTTAATTTGTTTGTGTGTGTGTATGTGTGTCTTTCTGTTTATATGCCTGACTCTCTCTCTCTCTCTCTCTCTCTCTCTCTCTCTCTCTCTCTCTCTCTCTCTCTCTCTCTCTCTCTCTCTCTCTCTCTCTCTCTCTCTCTCTCTCTCTCTCTCTCTCTCTCTCTCTCTCTCTCTAAGTGTGTCAAGGAGGAGGAAGTGCATTTTGCGAAACTATGATATTTTCATGTATATTTTCAATCTTATATTTCATAAATGAAATTTAAACGTGTATTTGTAAATTTTATAATATGAATTTTAATTTGTGTGTGTGTGTGTGTGTGTGTGTGTGTGTGTGTGTGTGTGTGTGTGTGTGTGTGTGTGTGTGTGTGTGTGTGTGTGTGTGTGTGTCTTTGTTTATCTGCCTGGCATTCTCTCTCTCTCTCTCTCTCTCTCTCTCTCTCTCTCTCTCTCTCTCTCTCTCTCTCTCTCTCGCATTCTTCTCCTTACTATTCTACCTCATACTTCACCTCCTCCTCTACCCTTTCTCCTATTCGTCCTCCTCCTTCTAATGTCTTCGATTCTTACCTCCTGTCATCTCCTGTATTCACAAAATTTCGTCGCAGGTTTTCATGAGAAGCGATGAGACGGAGAGTCCTTTCCGTCGGAAATAACATTGACAGTATTACCATGTATTCCTCTTTTTTTTACGAATTCCTTTAATAAGATGTGACTAGGCTGTCGGAGTGACAAGGAATGAAAAGAGAATTTTTTATAAATATTGGGTGAGTGTGAGTAGTATGACATGACGTGACGCGACGATGAAAACTGCTTGAAGTGACGTGACATGATCTTTGGATGAATTTCCTGGCTTCGAATGATTCGAATGCCTGGCTTCGAATCATGATTAGACTGAAGAATTAGAGAGTAGCAGACTGACGATCGCAAATCACGATCGCACACTGGAAAGAATAACTTCTGGGAGATATACAGGTGGAACATTAACTTCATGGTATTTGCCATTATTTCCTTATCCTTGGTCTGCATGTTTTTTTCTACTTGAAACATTAAAAGAAAAATATATTGTTTGGTTTTACATAAAACATTAAAAAAAAGAATGTTTTTCTTATAACTGAAGAACTGAGAGAAGAGAGAGAGAGAGAGAGAGAGAGAGAGAGAGAGAGAGAGAGAGAGAGAGAGAGAGAGAGAGAGAGAGAGAGAGAGAGAGATTAAGTGGAGTGGAAGTGGCACTTTTTTTTTTTATTGTTTTATTGCTCTTGGTTACTAGTTGGTTTAGGGGTAGGTTTGGTAATACATTTATTGGGTGTATTTCTGAAGTATTATTGTAAGGACAGCCACTTCACGTCCCAACATTCGTTAGTCTGGCCATCGCTGTCTGTGGTTTGCAGCTTGTTCGCGCCACTACACCATCCCTACCCGAGTGTTCTTCTGTCCAAGAGGTAAGAGGCGAGTCCAGGTCAACAACGTAAGTAGTATAGATAGTTATAGTAGTCGTGTGCAAAACTTACAAGAAAAAGATATTCTATTTAGCAAAAATGTACATTCTGATGGACGTATTGAAATTCACTGAATTAAAATAAGAGAGAATAAAATAGATAAGTTTTTCTTTCAATCATTGCTATTATTTTTTAAAGGGCTGGATCTAGGAAAAAAAAGTGAAAAAAAAATGATAGGACAAAGCCCTGAGAAACACCACTGTTAATAAACTTCGGAGAAAAACAGTGACCATCTACCACAGTAACAATAGAACGGGGAGAAAGAAAACTTGAGATAAGTTACAGAAAGAAGGATAAAAGCTGTGTTTAACTTAAATCTTTGTGCCTGACTCTATCAAATGCTTTTGATATATGCAGGACAAGAGTGAGTGAAAATTTCACCAAAATCCCTAAAAGAGGATAACCAAGGCTCAGTAAGGAAGGACAGATGTTCACCAGTAGAGCGGTCACGACGAAACTCGTCTTGGTGATCAAATATAACGTTGTGAAATAAAAGGTATTTGAGATTTTTCCTGTCAGGGATATATTCGAAAACTTTAGGAAGACAGGAAATTAAGGGCCTTAGGAATAGAGTGAATGTAAGCAAAGTTCCAGTAGGAGGGAATGGTTGACAGACAGTTGGCAGAGTTTGACCAGGCAAGGAGCCACAGTTACGAAGAACGGTAGGAATGATCCCATCATGTCCAATAAGCCTTCCGAGGTTAAGGCTAGCGAGGGCGTGGAAAACATGATTAGGAAGAATTTTAACTAGAGGCATGAAATAGTCACACGGTGATGAAGGGGGAATAATAAACCCTGAATCATACAGAGTTGAATTTTAAGCCAAAGACTGAGCGAAGAATTCAGATTTAGAGTTAGATGAGCGAGCAGTAGAATCATCAGGCTGAAATAGAGAAGGGAAAGATAAAAAAGAAAATTTGCCTCATTAAAAGTAATATCTAGTTTCGATATTAAATTATTTTAGCTTTATTGACTAATGTATGAAAATTTTCTGAATTCATAAATTTTGTCCAATTGCGATATCCTACATTCATATTTATGATTACATACAATCTTAAGTCCTTGTTCACTAATACTTCCTTTTATAGAACCATTGACATAAAGACTGGATTGGCGTTTCATGGTGCTTAGACTTTCTTTAGTCTGAAAACTAAACTTTAGGCTGAAAATTTATTTTCTCTGTGCCAAAGAGTGTTTATTTTCAATTGAATTTTACATAAATAAAATGACAGTATCACCATTTTATCGCCGCTGTGTCCAAAGTTTGACATTTTTATGTATCATTATGAGAAAATATGTCCTGTAGAATTTACTGCGTCACATACTTTTGTAATGTTGATGACGCTTTAGATATATTTAAGGAAAGGGAACACGCTAACTCGTCTCTAGAATATATTAACCCGAAATGCCAAAATGCACAGCATTCAGTATGGAAACTGAAAATCATAGAAAATTGCCTTTTTTAGATGCTTGCATTGAGAAGGGTAACGACACAGTAATACTTTGTGTTCCGGCAGCCCACATTGTCAGAATTGAGCAACGTATTTCTCAGCAACGTAAATTTTCAGTTTGAAAATCAATTTAATCAAAATTTTAGTATACAGAATATTCTCCTTCTTCTCTCCATTTTTCGCTATTTCACAAAGAGGTATTGTTTCTCAGATAATTTTCCACGAACAATGGTTACCATGTTTCATTGTTTCATAGACCAGGAAATAAATTCCTTAACACTAAATACCAACCAAGCCAACTTACAGTACTCCAACAATTGAAAGATAGTTATTGTATGTTACGATTCCGTATCTTGGAAATGTTTCTATGAAGATCCGGAAATTGCTCAGAAACAATCTAACTGAATATTATTCACAAATAGATTTCTGATTCATTCCTTTAACTATATCAAGATGGGATCTTATTTTATTGTTAAGGACTGCCTGCTGGTTGAATTACGGTCGTCGAAAATATATAAATTTCCTTCCACCGGCTGCCAAGCAGGGTGTGTAGGCAGCACTGTGCGAGCCTTCAAAACGAGAATCAATGAGTATAGAGGTCAATGGAGCAGGATGGGCCGGAGAGTGCGCTCTCCTCACTCAGCGGTAATTGATCTCATTGAAATCTTTGGTGATATATTAAGACCTCAACATTTCGAATTATTGGCAATAGTAATATTAATCTAAGTATACTTCAGTGTTTGTACATAAAATTGTTGTTCCTTAGACAATGCGTCTACCAACCTCTTAGCAGTATATAGCTTATGAGCCTTTGCAATTATTTCTGATATTTTAATGGTAATTTTTGATAAATGTTCTTTCTTCTTTCCCTCTTGTATATCACTGAATATGAAGTCAAACTGATATCTTCGTGAAGACCAGAGGTGTTAATATGTGGTCTTCGCTATAAAAATATTGTTTGTGGCATTGGTTGCCTTCTTTCTAATTAGGTTTTGTTTTCTTGTGAGTTTTATACTCCACAGTACCTAGCTCCTCGTTCGAAGGAAAGAATCCTGGTGCTGGAATGGCAGTACAGTGGTCTGCCTTGTAGCCTTTATACATAGGGACTTCGCCAAGTTTCATAATTCTTAATAGTAATAATTCCTGATAATTATAAGGAAGGAATCCTTCCAGAAGATTCAGCTTGTGATGCTTCAACTGAAGCCAGAAAGGTCATAACAGTTCACCTTATCCTAAGAATTCGCTTGCTTTCAAGGAATGCAGTTCCACCTTACCCGAGTATAAGGTTAGAATGTGTTTTGAGGACTGGAGCACCCTGTGTTGTAATGTTGCCAGAACTACCATCAGCTTCTGGACCTCAACCATCATTTGGGACACTGTATTCTTGTGTCTTGGTGTTTGTGGTTTCTGGAGGGACACTATCAGATGCTGACATCTCTCACTGTTGTAGGGTACGCATCACTGACTATCTTGGCTAGCTAGGTCGTGAAGATGACTTACCCATCTTTTAGTACCGTTTGATTTGTCCTTATTTTGACGGCAAGCAGCTACAGTCCCATTTATATTACTCAGAAAGGTCTCTGACCACCCCTTTTTTGAAATACTACAACTCTCCGCTTAAACATTTATATTGAGAGCAAACGCCACTCATCGACGCAGCAACCAATGAAATTCTGGAAGCTGCTGAAACAAGGGCTAGCACGTTGAAGAAACTGCAGCCTCTAGTCTTGTCAAAACTGAAACCATTTTCCGTTACTCCTGATAACTTTGTATGCCTCCATGGTTCGTGGGCATCCCGTGGTTTTACAAAATCTGCCTCTGCAGAAAATGAACAGAGTAGTTGTTGTTCTGCTTCTCAATATACTGATTTTTTACATCACAAATGCCTGCCTTCCAAATCTCCAGGTAAAGTAGAAAAAAAAACACTTATTTTCCCTTTTCGCGTTTCTGTGACACTTCAGCGGATGTCGATTAAAGATAGAGGTTCTTAAGCTTTTTTTCTCATTAAAATGGGGCCATTTTCTCGGCTTGCAATAAGCAGGTTAGATCCCCGTCTCCTCCCCCTTCTAAAAGCCATCTACATATTCTAACCTTAACTGACTACGTCACAAAATTTTCAGAAGCATTTCCCAATACGAAGGTAGACTTTGTCAGTCGCCGAATTTTTACTGGTAGGCATTGCCAGAGAAACTATGAGACAGAAGGACTCAGTTCACTTTCCAGCTCATGGCTGAACTCTTTAAACTCTTAGGAGTCGAAATTTTCTTTATGACTCCGTTCCACTCTAGCAAAAATGAATGAGCGGAAAGGTTCCACGGTACCCGTATGAGGAGGGGACCACAATATTATAATTCTGTTGCCCTTGGCCGATGCTTCTCCTACATTAAAAAAAAAAAAAAGTGGAAACAACGAGATTTCTGGTAGACCACCTGGTAGAACCATGGTAGAACCAGAACTGGTTCTGGTAGAACCAGTTTCCAGTACTTTCCGGAACCGTGCAACAACTCGTCAAAATACCAGGCTTGCCGCCCACAATGCAGACATTATCACTGCACGCTACAAATCTTTATTCGATCTGTGGTCTTAAGATCGCCAGTTCATATCGGGAAATGAAGGTTTGATCCTACTATCAAGGAAAACCAGCAAACTTCTAATTTTGTGGACTGATCCTTATTGGTCCTAAAAAGGAAAAACAGCCGACTATCTCGTCGATGATCCCAAAGGACTCAACCTTTGCCACCCAGACCTGCTCAAGAGATATCAACACCAAGCTGAGGCAAACCTCTCTAAAGTCCCTGATAAAATTGTTATCCCAGAAGCACATTCATCCACAACTGAGAAATCCTCCTTAGTTGATTTCGATGCTGACTACATATCTTCTAATTAATCAAACATATTTCTGTAATTATAAACGTGTAATATAGTTCACTATCGACCGCGACCAGCAGGCAGATCTTGAAGAGCTACTTTTAAAATTCAAGGATTTATTTACAAATATTTCTGGATGTTTCATAATCAAACATGATAATTATGGCGGTCTGAATGTTTGGAATAATTGCCTGATTCACCAGCCGATTTAATTTTACACACAATTCTGTATACTAGAAAAATAATATTTACGTCATGTGAATGTGTTACCAAACTAATTGATAAAATATTAGGAATATTTTAGTTTCCATTATCAAATTAAGAATAAGAAATATGGAAGAAAGAGCTAAATACTACGGATAAGTACTGAACAGAGGAGGCGGTACACACCTGCCAAAACGATAATTACTCTCAGTGAAGTTTGTACTGAATCAAGGGGTGCTGTGAACTTTCCAACGATCCAGTTATGACCTCACTGAACGTTTTCCTTTGTGTCTTACAACACAAGGAAGCAGTCACAGCCTACCCTCTAAAAACAACTCTCTTCCTTCACACAACTCTACATGTAACTAATACACGCACACCCTTCACTCAAAATTCTAAATTTTATTGTGACTCCTATACTAGTCTTGGAGTACCCGTCTGGGAAGGGGACCACAGTCCCCATGTCGGACTTCCCCCTCTTGACACCCCCCTCAACTTTTCTTCATTAACTTCTGCAATATTCGCGGCCCTAGATCAAGTTTTTAATCTGTAGAACACCATGTCTCCTTTACTAAATCTGTGGAACACCATGGCTCCTTTACTAAACTTCATCTTTTTTTCCTCACTGAAACACAGGTGTCTGAGACAACTGACAGTAGCCCCTTCTCTGTTCCCTTCTAACTTCTGCAATATTCGCGCCCCTAGATCAAGTTTTTAATCTGTAGAACACCATATCTCCTTTACTAAATCTGTGGAACACCATGACCCCTTTACTAAACTTCTTCTTTTCCTCACTGAAACACAGGTGTCTGAGACAACTGACAGTAGCCCCTTCTCTGTTCCCTCCTACTTTCTCATCCTCATTTTTAATCTAAAGTTGGATGTTGCGTATATGTGTGCAATGATCTAACTTGCTCTCATGCCCACGCCCTTGAATCTTCAGAATGTTCTGCCATCTGGGTAAGACTGCAGGGTCGCTCTCAAACTAGATTTATCTGTGATGTATACCTCTCACCTAACTTTCCGACTATAAAGAAATATTTGATTCTTTAATTTCCAAAATGGAGCACATCTTGACTCTCTTCCTTTTTGCGGAGATCTCCATTCTTAGAGACTAGTGTTCACCAACCAGCTTTGGCTTTCCTCTCTCTTCACTTAGCAACCTGGTGGACTAGCCTTTAGCTTTGCCATCTACCACAACCTAGAGCAACTACTGCAACATCCTGTTCGTATTTCTGACTGTCTTGGAGATACGCCCAACATTCTTGACCTCTAATCCTTCTACTTATGCTGTCATTTCTGTCTGGCCGTTAGGCTCCTCCGATCACAACCTCATATCTGTATCTTGTCCTGTCGCTCCAATTCCTCCTCAGGATCTCCCAAAGTGGAGGTACTTCTGGCGTTTTCCCTTTGCTGAGGAGATATTATTCTGACATTCCTTGGAATGACTACTGCTTCCGTGTCAGAGACCCGTGTCTGTGTACTGAGCGGATAACAGACAAGTGAACAAGATAGTGTCTGGCATGGAGGTGTACATTCCTCACTCTTTCTCTCGAACTAAACTTTCCAAACCTTGGTTTAACACAGCCTGCTCTCGTGCAAGACGTGATAGAGAGGTGGCCCACTGAAGATACTTGAGCCTCCCATCACCTGAATCTCAATCACTTTATATTTTTGCCAGGAATCATGCCGAGTCTTTTCTCCAACTAGCCAAAAACTCTTTCATTAAGAGAAAACTTTTAAATCTTTTAAGATCTAACCCTCCTCGTGACTTCTGTCGCTTCGCCAAAAATATCTCTAATAACTTCACTTCATCTTTCCCTCCTTTATTCCAACTTGATAGCACTACTGCCATCTCATCTATCTCTAAAGCTGAACTTTTCGTTAGAACCTTTGCTAAAAATTTTACCTTGGATGATTTAGGGGTTGTTCCTCCTCCTTCACCTTCGGACTACTTCATGGTACCCATTAAGCTCCTTCGCAGTGGTGTTTTCCATGACCTCGCTGGCTTTAACCCCCGGAATGTTTATGGACCTGATGGGGTCCCTCCTATTGTTCTCCTAAATAGTGCCTCCGTACTTCCACCTTGCCTAGTCAAACTCTTCCGACTCTATCAACATCTACCTTTCCTTCCTGCTGAGAGTTTGCCTATATTCAACATGTTCCTAAAAAGGGTGACCTCTTTAATCTCTCAAACTGTTTTGATTTCCTGCCTCTAAATTTTTTTTTAGTCTATCCTCAACAAGAAAATACTTGAACATCTATCACTTCACAACCTTATATCTTATCGCCAGTATGGGTTCTGTCGCGGCCGCTCTACCGGTGATCTTCTAACTTTCCTTACTGAGTCTTTGTGTCAAGGCGCAATCATAAAACACTTTTTTCCGATGTGCAATTTATTAACACAGATACGGCTTCCAACACAGTTCACCAGCAATCTTGCCTCTGTCCCTCTGTTCGCTTCGCCTCCACACAGCAGCGACACTTCACTCCAACCTCGCCTCTGTCCCTCACACGAGCCAACAATTCTCCCGATCAGTCTCTCCTGCTCGCAGGCACTGTTGTTTTGCAGATATCATCCCGATGGCAAGACGCTGGGATGCTCCGTCCAGAGTGGTAAGTGCTGGTGTTGTGTCCAGAGGTAGGTGGTGGTCTGCTGCTCCAGCCGACAACCTGGAAATTGTCACTTCGCTCCGGCTACCTCTTTCCCCAACTGCCAACTTGGCCAACAAGAGTAAAGAGCAATCTGAGGGGTAAACGAGCAGATGAAACACACGCTTGAGCACCGGCACGAACCAGTAATACACACAAACACGCTCTCACACCTTTCAGACGAACAAGTAAGCAAACTAGTTATTACAATGTTGGTCATCGACTTTTAGAGATTTTGGTAAAACTTTATCGTGTCACCCACTTTCTTCCTGTTATTCATTAATTATCTTCTAAACCAAACTTCTTGTCTTATCCACTACCACGCTAATACCACCCTGTACTTTTCCACGTCTTTTCGTAGATGTCCAATCCTTCAGGAATTAAACAACTTAAACAGGGAAGCCACAGAACGCCTGATCTCTGATCTGTCTATAATTTCTGATTTGGGCAGAGCAAACCTAATATTGTTCAGTGGCTCAAAAACTCAATTTCTCCATCTAACAAGTCGACACAACCTTCCAGACAACTATCCCTTCTTCTTCAGTGACACTCAGCTGACCCACTCTTCTACACTGAGCATCCTCGGTCTGTTCTTTATTTATAATCTAATCTGGAAACTTCACATTCCTCTCTAGCTAAAACAGTTTCTATTAAGTTAGGTGTTGTGAGTCGTCTCCACCAGTTTTTTTTTTTTCACTCTGTATAGAGGTCTTATACGTCCATGCAGCATGCTTCACATACGAGTATATTGGGGGGTTGGAAGGTCCACTCATATCACTCTTTTAGACAGGGTGGAATCAAAACTATTTCGTCTTATCAACGCCTCTATTCTAAATGACTGTCTTCAGTTTGTCTCTCAACGCCGCAGTGTTGCATTTTTTGTTATCTTCTATCGCTATTTCCACGTTAACTGCTCTTTTGATCTTGTTAACTGCATGCCTCCCCTCCTCCTGCGGCCTTGCTGCACAAGACTTTCTACTACATCCCTATCTTGTCCACCTCTCTAATGCAAGAGTTAACCAAATAATTTCAATCATTCATCCCTTTCTCTGGTAAATTTTTGAACTCCATGCTTGCTTCTGTATTTCCTCCCTCCAACGATATGAACTCTTTCAAGACAGTTATCTTCCGTTATTTGATTTTCCTTTTTGGAATCTCTTTGGGAACTGGCACCCAAGTGACCTTGTTGTTTCCTCAAGGTTTTTGTTGCCTTTGGCCAGTTGGCTTCTTGTATAATATATATATATATATATATATATATATATATATATATATATATATATATATATATATATATATATATATATATATATATATATATATATATATATATATATATATATATCGGGATTGGAATGTATGATCACCTTGCAGCGAATGCCTTTTTTTCCACTCTACATAAGTTTAATTTATTGATTTGAATTATACAATTTAAAAATCCTGGCACATATGAAAGAAACAACCATGTTTTGATACGAAATCTTATCAGGACACTGTTAAGATCGTTTGTTTTCATCGTGTCTTAACTTCTTGAAAATACAACCCATCCTTTCACATTTTGGTTCTTTGTTTTTTTTTCTGTGTATGTTCGTGTTATCAATTATAGCACATTTATAGAGAGAGGTTTTACAACACAGCAAACTCCTTATCTCCCGCCTCAAGTCAATCTTTATTTATTTATTTATTTTATTTTATTTTTTTTTTATTTATTTATTTATTTTATTTATTTATTTATTTTTTTATTTTTTCGTGCTTTAAAGTAGTCGGAATGTCTGATATCTGCTGGTCCTTCCGTCTCGGCATGGTTTCGGTTCTCAAAATATCCCTGCAAGACAAGTAATACTTACACGATTGTTTTTGGGATTCTCCAGATAAAACATTAGTTCACGTGGAAATCAATGGAAAAATGTTTCAAAATAAATATGAGGGAAGAGACTAGAAAAAAATGTGAAAACACTGAAAACTTATTGTGAGTATTAAGCTTGCATCAATTGTGTTAAATAATGTTAGCATAAATACTTGAGATTAATGCTTCGTAGCATATAGGAACGGTACATCAAGATGTATAACGAGAAGGATTTTAAAATGTGAGTCTCCAGAGAACTGTAGGGGCATGTGCCGAATTCTCTATTAAAACAACCAATGACCACTGGCGAATCAACCCATTCCGATCGCCACAAGTATTGTATTTTTACCGCTGCACTACGTCGTAGATGAATCCAGTCCCACTTCCAGGAGGGCAGATAGTACCATCATAAGATTGTTGTCATCTCCTCACTGCTCTCAGATCATTAAGGTGCAGAAACTTGATGGCCCGTCTCATCAGCTCAAGTATGACCACTCTGCACGCTTAACCATCTTATGTAAATTCTCCAGAATTAAATTTAGAAATAGATTTATGTCAGGTATATTACCGAATACCGGAAAGAGAAACGGTTTTCTAAAACACAGTGGCTTAGTGAAATTCATTTGCCTTCCATTTAGACTATTTACAAACTTGCCACTTATATCCGCTATATCAGAAATGTCCCTTGCAGACCTGTCTAACACCCACGAGAAGTTAGACAAAAGGCACTCATCACCTGCCCTACACAACCTGCCCTTATAATCATAACTTCTTGTACGTCTGTTCTCATTACTGGAGTTCCTGGATCTTGGGCAAGCCGGACTCGCCACCATCACCTCACGCTGCGGTGCTGCTCACCAACATTGCCTTTCCCTCTCTGAGTGCTCTACGCCACCCTTCTATGGCTGAGGTTTTTATGGCAATGTGACTCTTCGCCACCTTCCTCCAACACCAGTGTGACTGTCCCCACTTGCAGCCGTTGCCCTCCTGCCACGGTGGGAGGAGCCACGACTCCTCGACAGTAGTGTGAGATTCTACCACTCTTCTACACACCCACCCTTCTGCTGTAGTGTGGGTCCCCATCACCCTCCCCTTTCTGATGTCAGGCTTTTGTTGTGTTGTGCTGCCACTAGTACTCTTTATATGAAGTGTGTTTTCTCGTATGTTTTATCCACCTCCTTGCCTAACCCCTCGCCTGGAAGAAATAATCCTTGTGCTGAAACAGCGAAACAGTGTTCCACCTTCCAGTCATCACAAATATAAATGCTAAAAATGAAAAATGCACAAATTAAGGTAGATTTCACGAGTCACCTGATGGGAAGGCAATACATATATGTTTGTAAATCAACTCGGCTTTGCTTGGCTCTCTAATAAATTATCTAGGTACGGAATTTTGTTAAGAGATGTTTTCAAAATGAGCGAGTGAGTGGGTCAATTATTTTGTGAATTGAGGAAAACGTAAGTAATGAATGAGTAAATGAATGAAGCATTGAATGGAAAAAAT
>NC_087168.1:8754649-8767149 GCF_035594125.1 Scylla paramamosain
TCTATAAAAAGACGTGGAAAAGTGCAGGGTGGTATCATCAGCGTAGGAGTGGATAGGATAAAAAGTTTGGTTTAAAAGATCATTAATGAATAATAAGAAGAGAGTGGGTGACAGGACAGAACCCTGAGGAACACCACTGTTAATAGATTTAGGAGAAGAACAGTGACCGTCTACCACAGCAGCAATAGAACGGTCAGAAAGGAAACTTGAGATGAAGTTACAGAGAGAAGGATAGAAACCGTAGGAGGGTAGTTTGGAAATCAAAGCTTTGTGCCAGACTCTATCAAAAGCTTTTGATATGTCCAAGGCAACAGCAAAAGTTTCACCAAAATCTCTAAAAGAGGATGACTAAGACTCAGTAAGGAAAGCCAGAAGATCACCAGTAGAGCGGCCTTCACGGAACCCATAGTGGCGATCAGATAGAAGGTTGTGAAGTGATAGATGTTTAAGAATCTTCCTGTTGAGGATAGATTAAAAAACATTAGATAGGCAGGAAATTAAAGCAATAGGACGGTAGTTTGAGGGATTAGAACGGTCACCCTTTTTAGGAACAGGTTGAATGTAGGCAAACTTCCAGCAAGAAGGAAAGGTAGATGTTGACAGACAGAGCTGAAAGAGTTTGACTATATATATATATATATATATATATATATATATATATATATATATATATATATATATATATATATATATATATATATATATATATATATATATATATATATATATATATATATATATATATATATATATATGTGTGTGTGTGTTTTCTTTTTGTATGTGTGTTTTATAAGGTTCTGATTACAATAACATAAAGGTAGAAAATAGCCCTTATATGTTGTTTATTACCATCAGTACCTAGGGAAATTAACAACACAAGGTTTATAGTTTCACACAAATGATATTCTGTGCTTACAGTGAAACTTTGTGCCAAAAACTTATACTTGATATGTTTTAGAAGGAAATGTTACTGTAAACAAAAGCAGGGATCCAAACTAGTACTTAATTCCAGTTTGGGAGTCCCACCGTGTGCTGCCCTCATTCCCAGAACTGCCTTCCGTGGTGACTCGGCATCTAATTTAACCCAGAGTGTATTCTCAGAAGGTTTCATATTTCACTCTACAAGCCAACACGTTATGACAACACGGCAAGAACAACAATGAGTTTTGCAGTGAGGAGCATCACAAACACTGCTTAGTCACTGCTGTACGCATTGCCTTCTGCAGTGGTGACTCACCTTATCTTTAATCTTTATGGTTTTAATTAAGTTTCTCGTAAGCTGAATGAGTTCAATGTAAAAAGAATTACTAGCTTGGCACATGAAACCTTCTGTGATATCATGATATCTGATATCATAGTATTTGGGATGCCGGATGGTATCTGTCTTCTATCCTGATATTCAGGAAAATTCTCTCTCTCTCTCTCTCTCTCTCTCTCTCTCTCTCTCTCTCTCTCTCTCTCTCTCTCTCTCTCTCTCTCTCTCTCTCTCTCTCTCTCTCTCTCTCTCTCTCTCTCTCTGTCATATATATATATATATATATATATATATATATATATATATATATATATATATATATATATATATATATATATATATATATATATACCTATGATATGAAAAATGTGGACTCGCTGTGCATGATGCAGTCGTGACGCTGTGCTTAGATGTGATGAAACTTAAGATTAGAAATCTCATTGGTATAGCGTAGTATGTAGACACGAAAAGTCACTGGGTATCCATGACCTTCAGAGATGTATTAGTAAATAATTTGTTTTATTTTATTGAAAAAATTAATTTTAACATTTTCCTTGTAGTCAGTCAGTCAGTCAGTGTCGCGTGCAAAACAGAAAATGATCTACTACGTCCTCTTTTTTATATTTTTCACATTTATTAATTTACTTTGAAATATGACAAGAGAACAAAAGATTATAATTATCCGTTCTTTGTGTGTGATGGGTCTATTCGTGTGATGCGATATAACAATTTTTAGGGAAGTTTAAAATAAAATGTATTTTATCACCGTGACTCAATTGCCATTTCCTTTTTAATAATTTACAGAACTAATTATTCCCATGTGACTCTGAACATCCCCTTTACGAGTGTTCACTACGCCCGCATAGAATGAAAAACAAAGTTGTCAGCATCAGTGTTTGTTACTCTGGTAACACACAAGAACACGAAAGAAGAGCAAAACACACCAGATTTGTTGTCCCTTGCGAGTTTGTTTGCTATATGCTACATAATTAGATCACAACAAAATCTGTTACCTGATCTATTTCTGGACGTGCTAGAATAAGTATCTGATTTCATCTCACCATCACCCCCCCACCAAAAAAAAAAAAAAAAAAAATAGCTGGAGTGGCTTATCTCTGTGTGATCGACACCCTCAAGTAAGAGACGAAGGACGGTAAAGACGAAAGTAACGATGCATCTCTTAAAAGCTTCTGGCTGCTCAGTGCGTGCCAGGCGACCAGATACTCCGAGTGGTCGAGACGCCTTTAGTTTACCTGGAAATTTCATGACCACAAGCGGCAAGAAGCTAATTAGGTAAAAATAGAAGTGCGGGCATGAACTTTCCCCTGTACGTGACCGGGCCGCGCTCATCGTGACTGCATAGCCTCCACCTAATATACCTTCTCTCATTTATAAACATGGCCTCCGCACCGGCTCGGCTTCATCATCCTCCCTACTGCCACTCACCGCCTAAACTCACTGCCACATTATCATATTCATCCATAAATCTTGTTCATCCTGTGTGCTCACCTCCACCCAGACACTTGTCTTTATGCCACTCAGACCACCGAAACTTTTCCCCTCTTACCCTTATCTGTTCATCCATTTACCTATTTTCATTATCATCTTGCGTTGAAGGAGGTTGACCAAGGGATAAAAAGTGGCATCAAAAGACCACTCAGCTGCCGTTCACGAATAAGTGGTTTAGAAGAAATGGGTTGTCCATTTAAGTTCAGACGTCATGTTTCTCCTTACACACACTTGTGTGCGTATTGTAAGAGAAATAATGCATCCGAAGTAAGCTGGCCAACATATTCTTAAACATTAAAAATGTCAAAAAAAAAAATCAAACGCTTTCTCAAAAAAAAGTAGTATTAAAAGGGCCAGTTTAATCTTTGAAGTGTCTTGAAGTGTTTTGAAACAGTTGAAATCGTAGGCACGAGGAAATATAGAAACAGAAAGTTCCAGAGTTTACCATAGGAGGAATGAAACAGCGAAGATACCGGTCAACTCTTGCATTAAAATAGTGAACAAAGTAGGAATGAGAGTAAATAGAAAGTCTTGTGCAGTGAGTCCACGGGAGAGGAAAAGTACGTAAGTTCGGAATAACAGTAACCATGAGAAAATACTAAGGCATGCAACATAACGAGGGTGAAAGAATAAATATTTTTTTAAGAGAAGAACAATCGATGAGATAAAAGATTTTTGACTCCACCCTAATAAGGAGGGCACTGTAAATTGAACCCCCCAAGTATCTGGAAACAGTGTTGCATACATGGACGAATAAAGTCCCCGTATAGAGAAACCAACTGGCAGGAGGAAAAATCATTGGCGGAGGTGACACAGAACAAGAAAAAATAACTTCATGAAAGCTGTTTAACCAAGAGAAAATGTGTGGAATTTCCAGTTGAAGTTTTCAGAGGACAACTTAATAACCTATGTTTAGTCTAGAGGAGTGGGATAGTTGAGTGTCAATGAAGAATATGATAAGATATTATTATTATAAAATATTATTATAAAATATATGTTATTATTGAATATACATTATAATAAAATATTATTATTATAAGATAACTATGATATCTTATATATCTATACTTTAGTAAAGCATTTGACAAGGTACCTCATCAAAGGCTCCTGAGAAAGGTTAGGGCACACGGGATAGATGGGAAGGTGTTAGGCTGGATAGGGTCATGGCTTAGTGACAGGCGACAGAGAGTTGTAATAAACGGCTTGAAATCCGAGTGGGGTCATGTAATTAGTGGGGTGCCACAGGGATCAGTATTAGGGTCATTGTTATTTTTAATATATATATCAATGACTTGGATAGTGGAATTAATAGTGATGTTAGTAAATTTGCGGATGACACAAAGATAGGTAGAATCGGATGCCATCGCCTTGCAGGCAGATTTAGATAGGATGAATAAATGGATGGACAGATGGCAAATGCAATTTAATATCAATAAATGTAAAGTACTTAGCATAGGTAGAGGAAACCCACACAGTAGGTACACATTAGACAACCAAACTCTGGTAGGTACAGGATACGAGAAAGATTTAGGAGTTATAGTTAGCTCAGAACTCAGTCTAGGAAAATAATGCATAGAGGCCAGAAACAGGGCAAATAGGGTACGAGGGTTCATTTTTAGGAGTGTTAAAAGTAGAAGGCCGGAAATAATATTAGAGTTATACTTGGCGCTGGTCAGACCTCATCTAGACTACGCTGTGCAGTTCTAGTCCCCACATTACAGGAAAGATATAGGTCTATTAGAATCAGTACAGAGGAGAATGACTAAAAGGATACAGGGGATGAGGAGTATTCCTTACGAGGCGAGATTGAAGTTGTTAGATTTACATTCTTTAGAGAAACGTAGGTTAAGAGGGGACCTGATAAAAGTCTTTAAGTGGTATAAGGGTTATAACAAGGGGATGTAAGCAAAATTCTTAGGATCAGCAACCAGGGTAGAACAAGAAATAACGGGTTCAAGCTTGAAAAATTTAGGTTTAGGAAGGAGACAGGAAAAAATTGGTTCACAAATAGAGTGGGAGATGAGTGGAACGGTCTCAGTAATCATGTTGTTGGTGCTAGGACATTGGAGAGCTTTAAGAGAAGATCGAACAGGTTTATAGATGGGGATAATAGATGGAAATAGGTAGGTATATTTCATACAGGGACTGCCACGTTTAAGCCATGTCGTTTCTTGCAGCTTCCCTTATTTCTTATGTTCTTATGTTCTTAAGAAGGGGATATAGCTAGGTTTGGAAGGTTAAAATGAATGAATAATTACCAAACAATTTGTAATAAATCAGTTTCACAAACTCTAAATAAATAATGAAATATATATATATATATATATATATATATATATATATATATATATATATATATATATATATATATATATATATATATATATATATATATATATATATATATATATATATATATATATGTATATATATATATTTCATTATTTATTTAGAGTTTGTGAAACTGATTTATTGCAAATTGTTTGGTAATTATTCATTCTTTACTTTAAGGGATCTGGAATCAATTATGTAAAACGATGTTTGGTATTCTTACATGATGATGAGTAATTTCGTTCCTAAAAAGGGTGACCATTCTAATCCCTCAAACTACCGTTCTATTGCTTTAATATCCTGCCTATCTAAAGTTTTTTTTTTTTAATCTATTCTCAACAGGAAGATTCTTAAACATGTATCGCTTCACAACCTTCTATCTGATCGCCAGTATGGGTTCTGTCAAGGTCGCTCTACTGGTGATCTTCTGGCTTTCCTCACTGAGTCTTGGTCATCCTCTTTTAGAGATTTTGGTTAAACTTTTGCTGTTGCCTTGAATATATCAAAAGCTTTTGATAGAGTCTGGCACAAAGCTTTGATTTCCAAACTACCCTCCTACTGCTTCTATCCCTCTCTCTGTAACTTCTTCTCAAGTTTCCTTTCTGATCGTTCTATTGCTGCTCTGGTAGACTGTCACTATTCTTCTCCCAAATCTATTAACAGTGGTGTTCCCCAGCGTTCTATCCTGTCCCCCACTCTCTTCTTACTATTCATCAATGACCTTCTAAACCAAACTTCTTGTCCTATCCACTCCTAAGCTGATGATACCACCCTGCACTTTTCCACGTCTTTTCATGGACGTCCAACACTTCAGGAAGTAAACATTTCACGCAGGGAAGCCACAGAACGCCTGACTTCTGATCTTTCTAAAATTTCTGATTGGGGTAGAGCAAACTTTTATTGTTCAGTACCTCAAAAACTAAATTTTTCCATCTATCAACTCGACACAACCTTCCAGACAACTATCCCCTCTTCTTCAGTGACATTCAACTGTGCCCCTCATCTACACTGAACATCCTCTGTCTGTCCTTTACATATAATCTGAACTGGAAACTTCACATCTTATCTCTAGCTAAAACAGCTTCTATGAAGTTTGGGGTTCAGAGACGTCTCCGCCAGTTTTTCTCAACTCCAACCCTCCACCGCGCTGCTAACTCTGTACAAGGGACTTATCCGTCCATGTATGGAGTATGTTTCACATGTCTGGGGTGGTTCCACTCATACCGCTTTTCTAGACAAGTTGGAATCAAAAAGCTTTTCGTCTCATCAACTCCTCTCCTCTAACTGACTGTCTTCATTCTCTCTCATCGCTGCAGTGTTGCATCTCTAGCTATCTTCTACCGCTATTTTCGTGTTAACTGCTCTTCTGATCTTGCTAACTGCATGCCTCCCCTCCTCCTGCGGCCTCGCTGCACAAGACTTTCTTCTTTCTCTCACCCCTATTCTGTCCACCTCTCTAATGTAAGAGTTAACCAGTATTCTCAATCATTCATCCCTTTCTCTGGTAAACTCTGGAACTCACTGCCTTCTTCTGTATTTCCACTTTCCTATGACTTGAATTCCTTCAAAAGGGAGGTTTCAAGACACTTATCCTTCAATTTTTTACTACCGCTTTGGATCCTTTTCTAGGACTGGCATCTCAGTGGGGCTTTTTTTTTTTTATTGGATTTTTGTTGCCCTTGGCCAGTGTCTCTCCTACACACACACAAAAAAAAAAAAATCATGACTTATCTAAGCAGCATCTAGTGAATTCCTCACCTCACTCATAGAGTCTGCAATGGCTACACTACCCGCAGACTTACCTCCTGCCCCACTGATAGCTCTTTTGCTGACAATAATTTCCCCACACACGAAGTAAACTGGTTACTTGCTGAAGCGGGCTGTGTTTTGTGGGTCGAATGTTATCGTGCAATGCCTGGGCAACAGCGATTGTCTTCACATCGGAATCTCAGCTAATCCGCTGTCAACTAAGGGATCTGGAACAAACACACTTGTTTCCTTCTTAGGTTGACTTAAAGTGCTTAATAGAATTACCGATATATTTTTTAGCTCTTTCTGTTGTTCTATTTTATACCTTATTTATTAAGTTTTAGTAGCACGTTAGCTGCATTTCCCTCGCTGATAACAACCTCAGCAGTCAGCATCCATTACTACTAACCGACACACACACACACACACACACACACACACACACACACACACACACCAGAACCATTACTCTCAATTGGCTATGTGCTGTTTAGAAATTTTGAAAAGTGACTACCAGTATTACTGATAATATTGTAAAAATAGTGGTATATTAGCCGGCAATTTTGCTAAAACGATTAACTTCACAAAATTACCATAACATAATCTGTTTATTTCTCTATTATATAAGAAATTAATACAATGATAAAAAAAAAAGTTATCTGAAAAAAATGTAAATGTGATTAACAGACAATTCGTTTTGCCATTAATTTTCACTAACATTAATAGTCCACTTATGTTAGTTCAAGATACTGTATATCTGAGAGTATCACTAGCAATTTTATCGCTATGAAAACATTGCAGTATTTTGTAATGTAATGTAGTGCTGTTTGTCTTAGGGCATTACAATCTGACACTTACGTAGCAGTTGTAAACATGTTTACAACGTAATGCATTATTTTAAAATCGAGAAAGCCTTTGGCGAGGAATGAATAAACATTTACTATAAGAAAAAATCATCCAAAATTATATTTCCCTAAGAAAGTTGTGTAAATTGTACGAATAAAATTACTTAAAGTTAGACATCTACGAGATCAGGCGTGAGAACAGCGTTGCTTTCTTCCTGCGTAGCAATAGGTGACGGTAACGGTGCAGGGATAACAGGCCGTGGTGGGGAATGACCGATCATTCCCTTTATTCTCTTTATTGGCGCCGAATGTCATGGGTCGCTTGAATACTGACGCCCAACTCTGTCACGCTTCCTTCTCTAGCTGTTGATGGTGGTTTACTCTGCCTGCTCCAGTGTCCTGTAGCACACTACATTATAAGATGTGTGGGAGAAGCAGCACGAGAACTTAGACTGGAGAAGAACTATTTTATTTATTTATTTATTTTTTCTTTTGTTATGCAGGAGGGACATTCACCAAGAGCAACACAAATTCAATAAAAAAGAAAAAGGCCCAGTGAGATGCCGGTGCCCGAATAGGGTTCAATGTAGTAGTAAAAAAATTGAAAGATAAGTTTCTTGAAACCTCCTTCTTCAAGGAGTTCAAGTCATAGGAAGGTGGAAATAGAGAAGCAGACAGAGAGTTCCAAAGTTTACCAAAGAAAGGGATGAATGATTGAGAATACTGGTTAACTCTTGCATTAGAGAGGTGGACAGAATAGGAGTGAGAGAAAGAAGAAAGTCTTGTGCAGCGAGGCCGCGGGAGGAGGGGAAGCATACAGTTAGCAAAATCAGAAGCGCAGTTATCAAGAAAAATAGCAGTAAAAGATAACAAGAGATGCAACAGTGTGGCAATGAGAAAGAGGCTGAAGACAGTTAGAGGAGAGGAGTTGATAAGACGAAAAACTTTTGATTTCATCCTGTCACCCTTGTACAGAGTTAGCAGCTGAAAGGGTGAGAAAAACTGACAGAGACGTCTCAGAACACCTAACTTCATAGAAGCTGTTTTAGCAAGAGATGAGATGTGAAGTTTCCAGTTTAGATTATAAGTAAAGGACAGACCAAAGATGTTTAGTGTAGATGAGGGGATCAGTTGAGTGTCATTTAAGAAGGTTGTGTCGAGCTGATAGATGGAGAAATTGAGTTTTTGAGGCACTGAACAAAACTAAATTTTCTCTGCCTCAATCAGAAATTTTAGAGATCAGAAGTCAGGCGTTCTGTGGCTTCCTTGCGTGAACTGTTTACTTCCTGAAGGACTTGACGTCTACGAAAAGACGTGGAAAAGTGCAGGATGGTATCATCAGCGTAGGACAAGAAGCTTGGTTTAGAAGATCATTGATGAAAATTAGAAAGAGAGTGGATGATAGGACAGAACCCTGAGGAACACCATTGTTAATAGATTTAGAAGAACAGTGACCGTCTACTACAGCAGCAATAAAACGGTCAGAAAGGAAACTTGAGATGAAGTTACAGAAAGAAGAATAGAAGCCGTAGGAGGGCAGTTTGAAAATCAAAGCTTTGTGCCACATCCTACCAAAAGCTTTTGGTAAAAATGTCTAAGAACAGCAAAAGTTTCACCAAAATCTCTAAAAGAGGATGATCAAGACTCAATAAGGAAAACCAGATCACCAGTAGAGCAGCCTTGACGAAACCCATACTGACGATCAGGTAGAAGGTTGTGAAGTGATAGATATTTAAAAATCTTCCTATTGAGGATAGATTCAAAAACTTTAGATAGGCAGGAAATTATAGCAATGTGACGGTAGTTTGAAGGATTAGAACAGTCACCCTTTTTAGGAACAGGCTGAATGTAGGCAAACTTCCAGCAAGAAGGAAAGATAGATGTTGACAGAGTTGAAAAGCTTGACTATATATCTATATCTATATATATATCTGTCTATCTATATATCTATTTATCTATCTGTCTATCTAATTATCTATTTATCTATCTATGTATCTATGTATCTATGTGTGTGCGTATATATATATATATATATATATATATATATATATATATATATATATATATATATATATATATATATATATATATATATATATATATATATATATATAGTGATAGTGTCTGGTATGGAGGCGTACATTCCTCACTCTTTTTCTCGACCTAAACCTTCCAAACCTTGATTTAACACAGCTTGTTTTCGTGCTATACATGATAGAGAGGTGGCCCACAAAAGGTACTTAAGCCTTCCATCACCAGAATCTCATGCAGTTTATATTTTTGCCCAAAATCATGCCAAATCTGTTCTCCAACTAGTCAAAAACTTCTTCATTAACAGAAAGTGTCAAAATCTTTCAAGATCTAACTCCCCTCGTGACTTCTGGCATATAGCCAAAAATATATCCAATAGCTTTGTTTCTTCTTTCCCTCCTTTATTTCAACCAGATGGCACCACTGTTATCACATCTATTTCTAAAGCTGAACTCTTCGCTCAAACCTTTGCTAAAAACTATACCTTGGACGATTCTGGGCTTGTTCCTCCCTCTCCTCCACTACTTCTGACTACTTCATGCTACCTATTAAAATTCTTCTCAATGATGTTTTCCATGCCTTTGCTGGCCTAAACCCTCGGAAGTCTTATGGACCTGATGTGGTCACTCCTATTGTTCTCCGAAACTGTGCCTCCGTGCTTGCACCTTGCCTAGTCAAACTCTTTCAGCTCTGTTTGTCAACATCTACCTTTCCTTCTTGCTGGAAGTTTGCCTACATTCAGCCTGTTCCTAAAAAGGGTGACTGTTCTAATCCCTCAAACTACCGTCCTATTGCTTTAATTTCCTTCCTATGTAAAGTTTTTGAATCTATCCTCAACAGGAAAATTCTTAAACATCTATCACTTCACAACCTTCTATATGATCGCCAGTATGGGTTCCGTCAAGACCGCTCTACTGGTGATCTTCTGGCTTTCCTTACTGAGTCCTGGTCATCCCCTTTTAGAGATTTTGGTGAAACTTTTGCTGTTGCCTTGGACATATCAAAAGCTTTTGATAGAGTTTGGCACAAAGCTTTGATTTCCAAACTACCCTCCTACGGCTTCTATCCTTCTCTCTGTAACTTCATCTCTATTTTCCTTTCTGACCGTTCTATTACTGCTGTGGTAGACGGTCACTGTTTTTCTCCTAAATCTATTAACAGTGGTGTTCCTCAGGGTTCTGTCCTGTCACCCACTCTCTTCTTATTATTCATTAATGATCTTCTAAACCAAACTTCTTGTCCTATCCACTCCTACACTGATGATACCACCCTGCACTTTTTCACGTCTTTTCATAGACGTCCAACACTTCAGGAAGTAAACATTTCACGAAGGGAAGCCACAGAATGCTTGACTTCTGATTTCTAAAATTTCTGATTGGGACAGAGCAAACTTGGAATTGTTCAGTGCCTCAAAAACTCAATTCCTCCATCTATCAACTCGACACAACCTTCCAGACAACTATCCCCTCTTCTTCAATGACACCCAACTGTCCCCCTCTTCTACACTGAACATCCTCGGTCTGTTCTATACTTATAATCTGAACTGGAAACTTCACATCTTATCTCTAGCTATAAAAGCTTCTATGAAGTTAGGCGTTCTGAGACGTCTCCGCCAGTTTTTTCTCACCCCTCCAGCTGTTAACTCTGTAGAAGGGCCTTATCCGTCCATGTATGGAGTCTGCTTCATATGTCTGGGGGGGTTCCACTCATACTGCTCTTCTAGACAGGGTGGAATCAAAAGCTTTTCGTCTCATCAACTCCTCTCCTCTAACTGACTGTCTTCAGCCTCTCTCTCATCGCCGCAATGTTGCATCTCTAGCTGTCTTCTACCGCTATTTTCATGCTAACTGCTCTTCTGATCTTGCTAGCTGCATGCCTCCCCTCGTCCCGCGGCCTCGCTGCACAAGACTTTCTTCTTTCTCTCACCCCTATTCTGTCCACCTCTCTAACGCAAGAGTTAACCAGTATTCTCAATCATTCATCCCTTTCTCTGGTAAACCCTGGAACTCCCTACCTGCTTCTGTATTTTCACCTTCCTATGACTTGAATTCCTCCAAGAGAGAGGTTTCAAGACACTTGTCCTTTAATTTTTGACTACCGCTTTGTACCCTTTTATGGGACTGGCATTTCAGTGGGCATTTTTTTTTATTGGATTTTTGTTGCCCTTGGTCAGTGTCCCTCCTATATATAAAAAAAAACATATATATATATATATATATATATATATATATATATATATATATATATATATATATATATATATATATATATATATATATATATATATATATATATATATATATATATATATATATATATATATATATATATATATATATATATATATATATATATTGAGTAAAGATCTTCATGATTACTTACCAGTAGTCAAAACGTAAGAAAATACAGTACTACTCCAGGTTTCCTTGCCACCTATCAAGTATTTATATTTCGCCTACTTCCCCCTCCCCACTACTGGATGTCTATCATTTACACGTCCTGCCCTACAAACAATAGTGGCTGTACTATATTCAGGCCTTATCCAACTATGCATCCACCACATACATATATTAGGGGATCCGCTCACACTGCATTTCCCGCTTCCTATGACATGAAGTCTTTCAAGAGTTCAAGAGACCTTCTGTTATGGGTAATCCACTTGACTCTTTAATGATCTGCACCTCAGTGGAGGTTTTTTTTTTTTTTTATTCATTTTTGTTGCCTTTGGACAATGCTTCCTTACATAAAAAAAAATTATATATATATATATATATATATAT
>NC_087168.1:8769649-8792149 GCF_035594125.1 Scylla paramamosain
ATTTATTCTCAGCTCCTTTTTGAATCCAACTTTCTCGAGCTTGAATCCATTGGTTTTAATCCTATCCTGATTACTAATGTTGATGACTTTCTGTATATCACCCTTGCTATGTTAGTTATGCTTCTAAAATACTTCTATAAGATCCGCTCCAATTTTACGCCTCTCTAACGAATGTAAATTTCAAACTTTAGTCTCCTCTCGTAAGAAATATTTCACATCCCTGTCATCCTTCTCCGTACTGACTCTAGCAGACCTGTATCCCTGCTGTAATATGGGGACGGAATTCCTCAACAGTGAAATGATGTGATGCGAGAAAATAATAACCTTTATTGAAATTAAACCCTACCCCTCACTACGGCTCTCCTGTCTGTTTGTGTTCCATCTGTCATCCAGCAGACTATTATCGTCACCCTTCTGTCTCTCAAATCACCCTTGCAATATTCCCATCACCCTTCTGTCTCTCCCATCACCCTTACACTATTCCCGTCACCCTTCTGTCTCCCCATTACCCTTGCACTATTTTCGTCACTCTTCTGTCTCCCTCTATCACCCTTTCACTAATCCCGTCACCCTTCTGTCTCCCTCCATCACCCTTGCACTATTCCCGTCACCCTTCTGTCTTCCCCCATCACCCTTACACTATTCCCGTCAGCCTTCCATCTTTCACATCATCCTTGCACTAGTCCGTCCGTCCCTCCGCTCTTCCCATCATCCTTCCATACTTTCCATCATCCCTCCGGACGTTATTGTAAATGCGGCGCACTCATGCATAGCGTCCTTCCTGCACACTGATGCTCTTGGGAAGCTTGTCTACCTACATCTGTTTTTCCATATTACTGGCCCTCCTCCGATAGGAAATGGTAGGATTTATAGGGACTTGTCGCAGCTCTCGCCCTACGGCCCTGCAAAGTACACTGATCCGTATTTAGAAAGGCTTTTGGCTGTCATAATAATTATTTTTAAAAGCCTCAGAGATGATAAGTTGCATTCTCATTTTTTTTTTCTCTCTCTCTTTAGTGGTGTTTTATTTCTTACTGCTTCATTTAACTTCGAAATATTTGAGCTGGGATTAAAAAAGAAATTAGTCACTCGATCTCTCCTTTTGCTATCGGTGGTGCCTTTTAAAATCATACTCTAAATTTGTGGCAGACCATTTTGTTAGGTTTAAGGAGAAGCCACAGCAGCCAAAGGGTTAAAGAATCATTGGAATCATGAAAACACTCTTCAAAACTGCAGGAACTTCCACTAGAGACTATGAGAAGTAGTCGTGATACGGCGCCCAGACATTTGAGAATGCGGTTTGGAGACAAAGAACATAGATTTTCAAACGTGATCTGTGTACTTTAATGTTCCTGCGCCGCAAGGTCTTCGTGAGCAAGGGTTTGTTTGGCAGAGTTTTCCAAGTCTTGGCAGGTCACGGCAGGAAGCAGGGACTCAGGCAAACCCACATCCTTGTTAAGAATGCCGGTAATCACCTCTTGCGTGGCTTGTTCCTTACACACAACACGGAATCGGTTTCTATACCTCAAGTTTCCGCAGGTAAATTTCTCCCTCCAACAATCCACTCACAAAATTTGGCCAAGAATAATTGCTTACATGATGAATTAGGTCATGTTAGGTTAGGGCGAAGGTGTCTTCATGGGGAGGGGGAGCTATTTGGATCAGATTTTTCATGGAGTAATCTTCGTGTGGGTATTTTACTTAGGGTTGGCTTCCCGGGAAAATAACATCAAAACATAAAGACGAGGTCTCACATTCCTCTTTATAGGGAATGACACTGATGGAAAAAAAAAAAAAAACTCTAGCTCTTTTTTTTTCTTTCCTTCCTGGCGGTGCTCCACTTTTTTTTTTTTTTGTACTACCAGTACACAAAAGCATTTTTCTTCTTTACTGCAACAATTATTATTTTTCTGCTCGAGATATGCTTATGCACATCTTAAGTGTTAGCAGTTTATTTCCATAGTATGCATTTTCAAGTTTTCATCTAACTTGGCTGTAAAGAGGATCTCATTGTGTTATCTGCTGAGCATTTTGCCAATGGATATCTTTATTAGTTTTCAGTGTGTGTGTGTGTGTGTGTATAAAAGAGAGAGAGAGAGAGAGAGAGAGAGAGAGAGAGAGAGAGAGAGAGAGAGAGAGAGAGAGAGAGAGAGAGAGAGAGAGAGAGAGAGAGAGAGAGAGAGAGAGAGAACAAACATACATACACAGACACACAGACATGCTTAAAGATAGACAGACTGGCAGACAGACAGAGAGAAATAGAAAGATAGGTAGAGACAGCAAGAGGGAGAGAAAGAGAGAGGAAAGGAGAGAGGGGTGGCTTGAGGCGGGATTGGGGGACGGGGAGGGAGGCAGAGAAGTGGACAGGTTTCCATGACTACGTGACCCAAACTGTGGCTTGGCCTTTGGTAGCTTCTCCTGCTTTGGACGCAGCTTTACCTACCATTCCTACCTTTCCCTGCAGCAGCATTACGCATTATTCTACTCGCGAGGACTTAGCATTTGTTTGTACACCGCACTCAAATATCACTAAACAAAGGGGAAGGACGTGGAAATGATGATTGGGAATTATATGTGAAGGGACCTATACGGCTTTGAGAAACATAGTGACATAATGGGAAAATAAATCAGGAAAACAATGAAACAGTGAATCGCATAGGAAGTTAAGAGAGGAATTCATCCCGCTTTCAGTGAGTTAAGTTAGGTTATATTATTGTAGGTTACGACAGGACAGGATGAGACGTAACCTTACCTTACCTAACCTGTCTTGATTCACCTCAATTGTAGTTATGGTGGCTGGTGATGTGATTTCCTGTAGAGCAAATATTTCTTGTTGAATGAATGCCTTGTGTGTTTGTTTGTTTGTTTGTTTGTTTGTTTGTGTGTGTGTGTGTGTGTGTGTGTGTGTGTGTGTGTGTGTGTGTGAGGTGGCTTGAAATTTCCATGATAATAATGCTATAATATATATATATATATATATATATATATATATATATATATATATATATATATATATATATATATATATATATATATATATATATATATATATATATATATATATATATATATATATATATATATATATATATATATATGATCTCATAGGAAGATACACAAAATACAGTTTTTACAACACAAAATAACACATTTTATGAAATGAGCCATGACTTGACAGAACGACACCAACACTGCCAATAAATGATTAACAAGGCTAGATCGTTCCACCATGCATTTGACTTTCCTGCATAATTACAGTCAAATAAATAAATAAGTGAAAAGATAGCTATGGCCAGAGGATTGAGTGAGCACATCATAAAGCCTTTCCTCACAATGCTGCCTCTGCTTCCAGTACCAAGTGTTGCATTGTGCCTCCCATGTTTTGTCCTCCATTCCGCACTCTACTGGCGCCGTTGACAATGGAATATCCGAGAATACTACTTTCGATTAATCTTTTTCTAACTACTGGCTGCATTTAATGACGTTTGCTTACAATAAATGAGAAGAATAGATTTCAAGAGACTTTTCGTTCTGGAATTAGGAAATTTCTTGATTATTTACCATCTACCAATAGAGTATGCGTGGGAACACACAGTAAAAATAGGACGTATATTTTCTTTATTCTTTTTCGTTTTGTAGTAGAAGAAGTAGAGAAGGGATGAGGGACTTAAACATGAACTGGAATTATATTTTTAGGTCAGTGTGAAGAAAAATTCGTGTTCATTTCGTAGAAACACAAAACAACAATTCTTTACCGAGAGCAATTAACGTTTCATCGCAAATGGAATGTATTTCTAAAGAGAGAGAGAGAGAGAGAGAGAGAGAGAGAGAGAGAGAGAGAGAGAGAGAGAGAGAGAGAGAGAGAGAGATGAATCACACATAGCTTAATAGTTGTGCTTAGGGAGGAAGGGAAAAGGGTAAGGGAGCAAAACCACACAGAGAGATATATATATATATATATATATATATATATATATATATATATATATATATATATATATATATATATATATATATATATATATATATATATATATATATATATATATATATATTTTAGAGAGAGAGAGAGAGAGAGAGAGAGAGAGAGAGAGAGAGAGAGAGAGAGAGAGAGAGAGAGACCACTCACCACACACACACAAAAAAAAAAAAATCATAAACCTTTGATTTACTTGGCATTGATCGCCTCATGTATTTTTATATTTTTTTGAAAGACAATTTTCACCTTGAATGAGAGACTTTGCCGCGACCACGTGCAAGATTTATCAATAAAAAAAAATCAGAATACCTAGACTGTTTACATAGTTACTACAGAATTTAAAACTTCTTCCGTAGAAATGAAAACATAGATCTCTTGCTTGATTAAGCTCGATGAAGTTCCATACAGCACATGCATCGTGTGCCGAGATAATGATGATTTTCAAATTTGGCGGGATCTGGATCAGTGCATTAACTCCACTACAGTGGAACAGTCTCCGTCCTTATTCGGTAATATTATTCTCACTGATACAGTCCAACTTTAGCATTGGTTTATGCATTCCATATCAATTGGTATTTCTTCTTCTAGTCATTCGGTAATAATTCAGTTTTTAAAAAATTCTATCTATAGTACCGAGTGAAAGACAGAACCAGCAGTACAACCGAGTGAAAGACAGAACCAGGCCGCCATGTGCTGATGGAGATGAGCGTTCTCCTTCCTCCGTAAAATAGTGATCCGTGTAGCAACGAACACTTGAATGTGTGGATTCGGAACTTCTATGGTGAACAAAGATGTTTTCAGGTATCGTATGGTGATGCTACGGCAATTGTGACTGAATGTGAGGAGTGCAGAGTGAGTGGACGGCGCGATGCGCTGCGTGAACTACCAACTATGACACTATGTTTCATATTCCAGCTCCTGTTATTAATATAGCTTCCCAAAGTGAGGCTGCTGTTTAATAGCTGCAGGAAGGTTCATAAACGAAATTAATCTTTATCTTCCCACGAAAAGCTGGTTGATGGTATGAGAATTACATATCTGACAACACACCACTGGCAACATTATTTCACATTAAATGCGAATAATTCCGTCTTTCTTTACCTAGTCAGTAAACTTGAGCCATTATAAAAACTGATCAAAACATTGCCAACTGAGAACCGCAAAATTTGGAAGGAAGATCACGTCACCACATAATAAACAACAATATGCAGCGTGGGAGCCGTAAGAATGAACCAAGGAGAGAGAGAGAGAGAGAGAGAGAGAGAGAGAGAGAGAGAGAGAGAGAGAGAGAGAGAGAATGTATCAGTTTGGTGAGATATAAAGTTCGCAAGACCATGAATGAAACACATCAAGATAGGGACAGTGTGAGGCTAGCCACCAACCCAAGAGGCGGGCACACGGGGGGAGGTACTGTGGTGCGGGCGAGGAGAGTGGGGCTGCCGTGTTAAGAGTTTCTACGTTTCTACTTGAACAATGAACATGCACCTCCATCTTCATCAGTTATTTATAATAGACGCTCCCTTAGTTCTTTTCATGTTCTGTAGAGATAGTTATGTGGTGGAAGAAGATGATGACTCGCTAAATGTGAAAGCGTAGTGTGATGTTAACACAGTTACGGCAAAGTGGCAACTCCCGTGAAATCCAAAGCGGCAGCCAATCACCATGCGGAGTTTGGTTCTCACCCATGGGGATGAAGTAAAGTTATTTATCACGTTTCAATTAGGTAACGGCGTTAGTCCGCCATCACTAATAATGGAAATTGATGAAATATGTTTTTTTTTTTTTTTTATCTATCTCAAGCAAACAAAAGGTTGCTTGGTAAATTTGATCATATGAAGGTGCAAAGTAGCGCCATCTTGGTATCCTGTAATTTATTTTATTTATCTATTTCAGGTTATTTGAAAAAAAAAAAAAAAAAAGTGACATGCAGAAGCCAGAAGAGGGAGCGTGTAATGGACTAGATATTTCATCCAGCGACACTGCTCTCAAAGTAAGCTCCAGGCTCCTCTCGCTGCCGTGATGTAGGCATGGGCTCAAGAAAGCTCACCTGTAACTTATTTGTGTATATTCATTTTCACCGCGCTACTCATTCTGAACCTCTATTATCGTCTGTTGTACTACTTTAGCTGCCCGCCACACTGCACCACACCACACCACACCGCAGCGCACCACATCATGCCACACCACAACATACCACACCACACCACACCACACCACAACATATTACACCACATCACACTATACATATCACACCACACTACACCATATCACACGCCACCACATCGCGTCACATCTTACTACACCACACCACAATACCACGTCATATCACATCACAGCACATCATAACTCATTGCACCACACCAAACCTCATTATATCACATCAGAGTACACTGCACCACACCACACCAGACACCACCACATCACAATATCATACATCATCACACCACACCACGCCATATCACATAACATCACATCACATCACACCTCAACACACGCACCTCACGGCGGCAAAGCGGGAACACACACACACACACACACACACACACACACACACACACACACACACACACACACACACACACGCATATATGAACGAGGTATTATATCAAACTAATCTACAGTCCTTCATGGCAGTTATTCATTTATTCACACCATGGCCTTAGGCTTTTCATATATCGTCACTTTTTTGTTCTGCTGTGTTTTCTGATCTCATGTAGAAATGTAGGTGTAGTTCTTTATATATATATATATATATATATATATATATATATATATATATATATATATATATATATATATATATATATATATATATATATATATATATATATATATATATATATATATATAATTTTAGTTGCAACATATATTACTGACAGTCTAATTAAATTAATTATCTTTTAAATTTCAAAATATGATTCTCGAATAGTGGGTGGATTTGCAGAGAGAAGGCACTGTTATTATAACTTTGCTATGGGTACATATATCTTAGGTGATCATTCGTTTTGTCACCTCGATCTTTTGGATCTCTGAAAATTCTAATTACAAGTTTATTTGACCTTTGCGAAAGGACATGCTCTGGCATTATGTTCTTTAACAATGCATGTGAGAAATGTGCGTAAAGAACATTTACATTTCTTTACTTATTGAATTGTGGCCTCGAGCAATGTGTCCCGATGTATGCTCAATGCGCTTGTATCGCCAACTGCCTTGGCGAAGGCTTGACTTAAGGGGGCGTAACAGACAATATTACTCCTAAGCCAAGAGTAAAAAAAAAAAAAAAAAAAAACAACGTACTAGGGAGGGACTTCTCAAATCCACGTCATGAGCTATTTTTCTAGTATAATTTTTTTTTTTTTTTTTTTGACGAGAACACACGGCTATGGTCCTTGTCCCTTCAGATTCATCTTAGGCCTCTTGAAGACCCTCTTTGCTGGAGCACCGGAGGAACGTCTTAGCGGCGCTGGTTAGTCGTAAAGAAAATTAGTAAATATTGGACACGATCGTGTGGAGGCGGATGGATATCGTATCTCGGTCACCTTGCGGCACCTGTCTGGATTTGGCGATGGTGAGCGGGGCTCATGGTGCATGAAGTGTTATAAGTGGCGTCATCCTGAGGCACTTATGGGATAGCATGGGTGAAGAAAAAATGGGATTACCTCTTGTGATGGTTGAGGCAGTGGCGAGGCGCGTGTGGTGACCTGTTGCAGAGGCGGCCGCCAGGTGAACTTGGTCGTGGCTCAGGGGGCGGAGGATCCGAGGAGGATGGTTCGCCCGCGCGTCGCCAGGCAGTGATGTTCAGAGTGTGTTAGGGGAAGCACGTCGCACCGCATCTCCGGCCACCAGTCCCACGCTGGCTAGTTGGCTCTTGCAGTCGCTCTGAACACTGTCGCTCTTCTTGGCTACTTGGACCGCGCTGAGGATTGCCCTTGGATAGTATTTATAGAATGTGATGCATCTGTAGCATGTGGTGAGCTCTGATAAGCCGTGGAGTCTGTTTCATCTGTGACAAGTTAAAAATATATCAAACTAGTTGCTAGCCATGTGTAACTTAGTGTAACAATGCCTGTACCGGCAAATATTACTACAGGAAAAGATTGATGATGTTTGTTCCGTGAGTGTCTAGAACAATACACCTTCTTGGATAGATTCATCACCATGCGAGTGCTAACACCTGTGATGCTGGTGGTGGTGATGGTGGTGGTGGTGATGGTGATGGTGGAAGGTTCGTCCATGAGGAGTGGGAGCAGTGCCTACCCACTGAGGCAGGGGATGAAGCTTGTTAACAATGGCTATGATGGCGTGGTAGTCAAGGTGGATGATCGTTTCCCCGAGAGCTGGTGCAACACTATTCTTGACAGACTTGAGGTGAGTATTAAATCTTGACCTTCCGGATGGCGCCCACATCCCTTCCCCCGAGCTGTCACGGCGGCCCTCAACCCGCGCCACAGAGATTAAAGTGACTCGTCTAGCACAACAAGCCTGGCCTCCCTTGTGTGTGTGCTGGTGTCGACAAGTGGAGAAATGTCCTGCTTCCGTAACTTATTTTTTTTTTTTAAAGTCAAACAAACCACAAGTCTTGTGTCGCCGCGGGTCCTGTTTTTCGTGTCTTGCGCTCCGTCTTGTGCTTGTCGGCCCCAGACGTCAGGTGTCTGGGACGTGTGTTTGCCTGACGGACGTCGTCTGCCTCATCCTGTGTTCTTAGGACTGATTACTTTAACCCTTCTTCGACAGGACTGCTTCACGTGTCGTTGCGTAATTGTATAGCTAAAGAAAATACAACTGAAATATAGAACCTGCCGACGTAATCTTACATTTAATTTTTTTAAGTTTCTTGGAAATATTTCAATAAATATGCTTGCTTGTCTTTACAAACAAATTTGTGAGGAAGGAACGCAGACGGCTACGCGTTGTAAAGATTTTTCCTTAAATTTGAAGTTTCATTTAGAAGTCTTCAGTTTTTCATAAAATGAGGCTTATGGCACCCTCTCCTCACAGATGCACCGTGTTTTATGTCAACATTACTCATTGTACTTGTGCAGCTCTATATTAATGAAGAGAAAAGGCTGAACCCTATCTCAGGCTAATTTGATATAAAATGAAAACATTAATCCAGTTACCTCGGAATGAAGCTTGAAGGAAGTAATCCCGGTATCCAGTACAAGTAGCCGTTTATGCAGCAGGTGTAGGTTGAATGGGCAAGACTGTGAGTGGCCGCAGCCAACAGTGTCTGTAGGAAGCATTCGTTGCTTCGCGTCAGAGAATTAGTTGACTTAAGGTCACTGTTTGGAGCGGCACCGAGAGGACAAGGAAGAACTGCGTGCCGGGAGACATTAACCACAGAAAGTAATTATGTCCCTACAGTATGCGGAACCGAACGAAAGCCAACATATTATACTCCCTACGCATTAGAACAACTGAATTGTCATGATAATTTTTTTTCTTTTTCCTGTCATGAATAAATAGGTTCATACACACACACACACACACACACACACACACACACACACACACACATATATATATATATATATATATATATATATATATATATATATATATATATATATATATATATATATATATATATATATATATATATATATATATATACAGTGTATGATATTGCGTTGTGGAATTTATAATTATTCCTGCACCCAAATTCCTTCAATTAAAGTTGGCAGACGTGCATAGGGAGAAGCATGTGCAGCAATGCCCCTCCGCCGCCGCTACTAATAGGCCGCACGTTTAATTCACGGCTGTGTCTAGAAAGTGTTAATATTTTTGCAATATGACAGGCAATATACTTGGAGATTGTAGCTTCAAAGGGCTAAGTAACAACTGCAGCCAGCAGTGGTTGCCACTCGGTTTCCAGAAAGATGCTGTATCGAAAACATTCTCCTTAAATTAAAATTTACTCTCACCCACATCGTGATACTAAGTAAAAGAAAATGTCATTATGTGTTGTGTGTATTCCTCGGAGGAACGTCAAGCAATATCTAAATATTTGATGTTCATGTTCAAATATTTATTGAAGTAAAATTAGAAAAGCAATATTGTTGTGTAATACAGGAAATTGAAAATGTCAATAGCACAGTGAAAATAGTGCCACGGTACAAGGTAAAAACCTGATATGAATTAGGACCACATGTACGTACTCTGCGCTTCTGATTATACCTGGCAAAATGCTGAGCAGGTCATGGTGTTGGGTGCTAATCATCTCGCAGCGAAGGGATGAGCGCAGAGCCACTCAGTTAGTAAGACTTTTAGTAATAAGCTGACAAACTCCTCGTCAGATTCCTGAGCATATACATGGAGACATATAATTACATATACCTTAATCCTTAGTATTTTCTGATCTCTCACAGATCTCCTTATCTTTGCTCGGAGCTGCTTCAGGTTTCATATTGGTGCAAGGCATTACTGGAAGGAAGTGAGTTTGTTGTAATTCATATCCCTTCGTGAGTCTATGGTGTGTGTGTGTGTGTGTGTGTGTGTGTGTGTGTGTTCAGGTAAAAAAAGATAGTTTTGCCCAGCATTAAAAAAAAAAAAGTTGATTATGAATACAGCAAGCAACAAGATGACTGAACGACACACACACACACACACACACACACACACACACACACTAGCTAAAAAAATAATAATAAATAAATTTTTTTTTAAATGTAAAGAATGCCTATAAGTTTTATTTTGCTTCTACGAGTGTAGGCTGTCTCATTCATCCAGACGATGGACCAAGAAAATTGCATAGCCGCCAAGTATGTTGAGAAACAGAGCATTGCTAATTTTCTACCTCATGTCCACAACTCGATGATTTTCCATTTTTTTTTTTAATTGCAAGCATATTACTATGTTTCCAGTACAGTCTATCAGCACCTTGGGTCATATAGTTCCCTCCTGTATGTTAAGTTAGGTGTACTTTAGTTTATTAAATTGCGGACATTCATGTTGTGTTCTCTGGTAGGTTATGTTAGGTCTGCTGGTTTAAGTTAGGTCAGGTTAGGTCTGGCTTGTGTAATCTGCTGTGTTATGTTTTGTTATTTTCGGTCGGGTTGGGGGTCGTTTATCTAGTTTGCTGGGATATGATAAGTTATATTTGGTCTAGTTTATGTAGTCTGCTAGGCTCTGGAAGGTTAAGTTAGGTTAGGTCTGGTTATGTAGTCTGCTGGCTTCTGTGGATCATGTTATTTTAGGTTCTAGCTTTATGTGGTCTGCTCGATGCTGCAGCGGAAGAATGAGGTGCAGCTCGCGTGCCGTGTAATAGAGGCCTGCGGGAGTGTGTGCACGGGTAGCGATTTCGCTTTTCTCTCTGTTTCTGTCTTTTTGCGAAAACATTACACGAATACTTTTTTACGCGAACTTTTTTTGAAATGTTTGCCATTTCAGTTTGTTTTATCTTGCGTTCCTCGGATAGAATTAATGGACATTTGCTATCCATTGTATATATATATATATATATATATATATATATATATATATATATATATATATATATATATATATATATATATATATATATATATATTTTTTTTTTTTTTTTTTTCTATTCATTTTATGGTATGTTAATCTTTTCATGTTTATTTATGAAAATAAGATTTACTCAAGCTTTGTAATTTTGTTGATAATGTCCTTATAATAATAATAATAATAATAATAATAATAATAATAATAATAATAATAATAATTATTATTATTATTATTATTATTATTATTATTATTATTATTATCATAAACATTATAATTACATGGGAAGGGTAAGACCTGTTATCTGATCGCCGTCTTTTCTTTCCAGTCACGATTTTCATAAATCATAATGATGTGAGGTTAAGCAAATAATGAAGAAAAAAAATTCATTCGCTGTAAAAAAATCTGAAACAAACTGAAATACGAAACGATTTCTCAATAGAGGCATTCGGCATCACCTCACGCAGCTCTCTCTCTTGCCGCTATACGTTCATCACATGATGGAGCTGATGAAGGTTTTTTTTATCAGGAGCAGGGCAGCATTATTAAGGTGTGGCTTAGGCCTGTGTGTTGGAGGTGCCTGAAGGGCGGCGGGAGGACGAGAGGGCAGGCCGCCGCCGCTGTGGCTTACCTGTGGTCGGCGCGCTGTGGTGGATCCTGTTTTCTGACAGTTACCTTTCGAACATTTTCATATTTTGGGGCATAATTTTTCTGTATATGATTCCTGACTTCGTGCTGCATTTTTCAATAACATTATTTAATATATATTTTTCATTTTTTGTTTACTGTTTTGCCATATTGCTCACACACACACACACACACACACACACACACACACACACACACACACACACACGTAACTCATACTAAATATCAGCATAATTTTTTTTTTTTTAACTCTGCAAAGTTACCGAAGTGCCGTATATTATTTGGCTTCGGTCCACAGCCTGTGGGAAGACAATTTAATCCCAACAATAAAGACAAAATAAATGCAAAAGCCGTTGTGTGCTGCTGTCTTGAGTGTTTCGGCTGAGATGAGGACGTGTGCATGTCGCCGTGGTCTGAGCAATTCATGATAATAGCCATGCACACTCTCACCCTTAGCTCTCAGTGTGCAGGATGTGTGGGAAAGTCAGGACTTCTCTCACATGCGGAGTCTCTCCTAAAGGTGTATCAACTCTCCAGAGTGTGTCGATAAAGGAGATGATAAGCTTAAGTGTAAGAAATAGGCAGGAAAGCTATAACGGATAAATGGATAATTGTCTCATAAACACAACGGAGTATAATGATGACAAGAAACACTTGAAAATTGCACTTTACTGTAGTAAGATACTAAGGTAACACAGGTAATAAGGTAAATAAGTAGGGAATGCGATAAGGGATAAATACTTAAGTGTGACGTAAATGTATAAAACAATATAAAAGAAAAGAAGCTTTGAGCAATAAATAATGATGGTATAAGTGTTCTATGAAGCAACAATATATTGTCATTTATTGTATAACAAATAAGGATACTGTTGAAATTAAATCCTTAATTATTGAATATAAATTACTTCACGCGCACATTTTTGCTTGAGTAGAAAAAAATATCCTGTGGACAGTAAATATAAAATGTAGGAAGAGCAGCAACATAAGATATCAGGCCAGATATATAATAAAACATCCTGCTTCTCGCATTGAGCAGTAAAGCCAACAAGAGTAGTGATATAGGTTATGAAATTTTAATTAGTACAAGGAAATACAAATGCGATATACAAATAAGTGCTAAGCAAATTAACTTATCGATGTGTTCAAGCATTTCAATTTAATACTTCTGTTACTTTTATTATTTATATTTTCGTCCTACTGTTGGATTGCATGGAAAATTTAAGTTCATATTTCTTGTTTATTCTCTCTCTCTCTCTCTCTCTCTCTCTCTCTCTCTCTCTCTCTCTCTCTCTCTCTCTCTCTCTCTCTCTCTCTCTCTCTCTCTCTCTCTCTCTCTCTCTCTCTCTCTCTCCTAGAGAGTAATAGCTTGAGGTCACGAGTCCAGCACGTGATCCTCAAGAATGTGAGTAAATTTCACACACACACACACACACACACACACACACACACACACACACACACACACACACACACACACACACACACACACACACACACACACACACACACACAGACACACTTGGTTCTGCCTTGGGGCGAGGACAATACTATTCCTGATTTCATTTCTGCTGCAGAAGAGGGCGAATTCCAGCGTGAGGCTTGCGTGTTGTTGTCTGGAAGTTCTCATTTCCAGGCCAAAAACATCGCAGTATTTAAGAAGGCGGCGGGGGAAGGGGGGGATGATTGGGGGTAAGGGAGGGTGCTGCGTGCTGACGGCTCTTTCCTCAGCACCTTAGTCCTCCACTCTGACTTACTTTTCTCTCGGTGCTGGGATAAGCTTTCTCTCCTCTTTTCCACGGCTCGCTTTCCTTCGTTTTTCTCTCTCTCTCTCTCTCTCTCTCTCTCTCTCTCTCTCTCTCTCTCTCTCTCTCTCTCTCTCTCTCTCTCTCTCTCTCTCTCTCTCTCTCTCTCTCTCTCTCTCTCTCTCTCTCTCTTTCTCTGTGTGTGTGTGTGTGTGTGTGTGTGTGTGTGTCTTTAGTTTCCATGAAATTTCTTTGTCCCTTCAATTCAGATACATTCTCTCTCTCTCTCTCTCTCTCTCTCTCTCTCTCTCTCTCTCTCTCTCTCTCTCTCTCTCTCTCTCTCTCTCTCTCTCTCTCTCTCAGTTTCGTGTATAGAATTTTGGCTTCCACGTCGACGTATTATTTCGTCTCTCTCACGTCAAACTTTTCATTAACTTTACTCAAAAGTACTTGCGGTCTGGAAATTAGTTCATCAGTGGTCTCGTCTTGTCGCAGGGATCCCCGTGAATCATGAATTGTATACTATGATTAGCTCTGTTGCCCCGTGTTGCTGTATTGGTTGTTGAAGGGCTTCTGGTGCTGATTTATTGTGTCTTCCCCTTTATCTCTGATGGTGTGCGGTGTGGTGCTTCTCCTTGCCATACCTGTAGACTGCTATGGCTTCCCCGCTTGATGAAACTGTCCGCTCTATATTTACGGTATAATTTCGAAAGACATCACTGACAGCAAAAGGATGTTATGTATTTAAACTGTTTCAAAGCCTCAAATTTTGCTGTGAGAGGTAGTCTAGGGTAGGTAACTCATAATGAGGTAACAAGTGTCACATTACTATAAAAGTTACCCTTGCTTCATGCCTGCAAAATGAAACGATGAAGCAAACAAGATTAACTAGAATTAATGAAAAAAAGATACAGATCTAGCAATTAGGCAAGTTGCATTACAAAATGTGCTGATAGGTCGTTAGTGTAATTGTGAAATTTTCATTGTTTTTCTCGTGTCCTTGATTCTGAGTGACCCACGTGGACATTGTGTGTGTGTGTGTGTATGTGTGTGTGTATGTGTGTGTGTGTGTGTGTGTGTGTGTGTTTCTCTATATTTATATTTTTTTTCTCGTAGATATCCAATGCGCGAATTCATTTGAAGAATTTATTATGTTTCTACATAATATTCCTCGTTTGAGTGCACACATGGGTGAATAACACGCAATCCTCTAAGGGTGGGCATTTCACTTGGCTAGTCAGATAGTGAAACACATTTTACGGTCCAGGCCTCCATTCGCGAGACAAAATAGACTCCGAGAAACCTTCCATACCTCCCCATTCTCCTCTTCATCATCCCTCCGTCATCCTTTCCTCCGCGTTCTTTCTCCTTTCTTCTCTTCTCCATGCCCTTTCCTCTTTCTTTCTCTTCCCTATGAACCCTTTTCTTTAACTCCTCCCCGTATTGTCTCCCTCTTGCTCCGTCTAAATAAACTGAGAAAAACGTGTGACTAAGCTTTACTGACCGTGGACTTGTACGTAACAATTCAGTTGTGTAAAGTAAACAACCGTCATGAGGCAGAGGCACGATGCTGATTAACTTTCGGTTTCTAAATCGGAGGGAATTGTGTGGCGTGTGTACAGATGGGACAGAACAAAGGTGAACCAATATGGTAAGGTTTGAGTCGTTCTGGGTCGTCCTAATCGTCCTACTTACGTGGCTGCTGGTGGTGTCACATCTGCGTCAGCCGCAGCAGGACTGAATGCTTAAGGAAGGAATGTCTGATTGGTGTAGCGTTGGCGTGTCTCGGGTATTCCCGTGTGTGTGGCCTTCCCCTGGCGGTCATTAGTGAAGGAAAAGTTAAAAACGCGTCATTCGTGCCAGAGTTACTTGACATATTTCTAACTCTTGCACTTGTTATACATATGCATCATTTGACACATAAGGAATGGTGTTGGAAGCCAAAAGAAAACCTTGCCGCTGGATGAGAAATACGTGTATTGCTAGAATCCACTTGAAAGCAACTAAACGAATGGGACATGAATTAACTAGAGAACTCTATGGGTAGGGAACAGTTCTGGCATTCATTATAAACTCCCTACCATAGTTAAGGAATGGTGTTAGAATTCAGTGAAAAAAAATCCTAGCCGTGGATATGAATGGTGTTTGAATCTCCTTAAAAAAAAAAATCCCTATACATGGACAAACTACGGCTAAAGAATCCACTTGAAAATATTGTACCACTTGACAAAGAATAGTCTTACGATCCTTCAGAAAACACTCCTTCAGTGGATAAAGAATTGTGTTGGAATCCACTAGAAAACTCTTTCCATGCCTGTTTGTGTTTTCTTGTGTCGCTGTGACGTGTATCAGTCTTGTCACGGATTTAATAAAATCTTCGTCCGTAAAGCATCAGTCTGTCCAGAGGGAGAGCCGTGCCTGCCTCCGACAGCACCCGACGCGACGGACATGAAAAGTGCATCGGTCATTTTATGAAATTTATGCCGAAGGAAAATGGGGCGTTTAGACGGATTATCATGTTACAGTGTGTGTGTGTGTGTGTGTGTGTGTGTGTGTGTGTGTGTGTGTGTATTCGCCATAAGTATCCTACATTTTTCCTAGCAGATTAGATAGTACAACTCATTACAAATAGCTTCGTTATGGTTAACATGACTTGTTGTTTATTCGTTCATTTTCATTTGTATTTCTTTGTATTCCTTTGTGTAAGAGAGAGAGAGAGAGAGAGAGAGAGAGAGAGAGAGAGAGAGAGAGAGAGAGAGAGAGAGAGAGAGAGAGAGATGGTCAGCTCACCTTTCGTCCTGATCTGTAAATCAAGTGGTATACACATTCCAACCTTTGTGTCGCTTCCGTATGGGCGTCTGTTTTTGTCGGAGTGCAGGAAGGCGGGGGAAGAGAGTGATGGACTGCAGGTGTGCGCTTAGGTGGAAATTGATGGACGTTGCTTTATTTTTCCCTCTCCTTCTTATTGCTTCACTAACTGCGTAATTAATCATTAGTGCATCCGTACACATTTAAGTCTTCCAGCTCTTCTCTTTTCTGTCTATCTGTCTTTCTTCCTGTCACACTGTTTGTGGTGTGAGTGTGTTTTGCTTGTTCCTCCGAGGTCAGATATAGGCATGCTGTGTAAATTAAGTGAATCACTGCAGAAATGTACCTGTGACATTACTCTGAAAACGTGGTGTCAGCCTCGGAAAAAAAAAAATGTAATGTTGCTATAAATTGTTCGTCATATTATATTCGTGCGGTGCGTAGATGCGTTCTGTTACTGATGTATTGTTAATTATAGCCTTAGCTGTAGTAGATAGAGTTAGTGGTGTAGGAATGCACAGACTTTCTTCAGTTTCAAAAGTCTTCCCTAGAATGATGAAGCCTGTCGAAACGTTATAGAGAGTAAGGCACTGCTGCTTCATTCTGCATTTTACTTCACCGCTAACTTTACCTATTTGACTCATTTGCTGTCGTTAATCGGGAAGTTGAACCACTTCCAGAGAAAGAACCGTAACCAAGACGAAGTGGATGACAGAGAAAAATTAAGGATTGATGAAGAGTAAGAAGCGTCTCAGAGAAACAACATGCATTGTCTTTATTATCTTATATTTTCAGCTCTTTAGAGGATAAAAACCTCCCGAGCCTCCTCCATTTGTTTACGTTTACTCTCCGTTTATTCTGGTTATATTCTGTCGGGTATCTGTTGTCTCTAGCCTTTCTTCACTGAGCTGTCATCCTGTCAGCTTCAGTGTCCATCTGTTGTCACTTTATTCGTATAACAGTCTGCTCATGTCCATTTCTTTTTCTTAATAATGTGCAGAGTATCATCTGGTTTACATTCGTTCCGGAATCATGTTCTTTTCTTTGTCCATCCGTGTCCTGTCTCATACTGTTTCATGCACTTATTTTTTTCTCCCTCCCTTTATGAGGTCATAAGTTTACGCTCTACGTATATATTATGTAGCGGTGATTACGTACGAAAAAAAAAAAAAAAACTAAGTGCCCTTGGAAAACCAGCTGGGATTAAGCCGCTCCATTGTAAATAAGTGTTTATTCGTCTTTCTGCTTCATATTTTTATGACCTAGATATTTCCGAATTCCTCGCTCCAAATTAATGCATTGAAATATTCCTGTTATTATCATCAACAATTTTGATATGTTTTCACAATGCGCGATTGCTTGCTGGAATATAGTTTTCATACTCACTGGACTATTTTCAACACATGTATTACAGCCTCTTTTTGTCGCAAATTCTTAGTCACTTGCTAAGTCAATATTATCCACAAACCTAAAGTTGCTAAGATATCCTGGTTCAAATTTGCAAATATTTCATGTTCATCTTATATTCCAAGAAATATAAGCAGGATTCGAGAAAGTTGTGTCTATCTTAAGAGAGTATTTATTTATTTATTTACTTATTTGTTTATATTTTTATAGCCTTTGGCCAGTATCCGCTGTCCGTTAAATTATATAAAACCATAAGATTATTTTGTTTGTGCGCAGATTCACATACAGCCTTCTTGTTACCCCTTGACTATGTGCATTTACTTTACTTACACTTGCATTCTTTACTTGTATTTCAAATGAAGAATTGGGGGGACATTTAGGGATGGATGACATAACCGGTGTACAAAAGAATGCACAGCAGGAAAAGACGTTTCAAGTAGAATATTGTGTGATATGTAAGAAATTTAAATTGAGTTGTTCAGGTATTACTATATTATATTCAGAGGAGACAGACTCGCGTGTCATTTCTTTGAGATGTGGCATTTTGTTCTATTAAACATTTAGTACCTATGTAACAATTATTTAGAACAGAGTAGCTATTTTCTATGTTTACAACGTAGACCAAATACTTTTATCCAAATATTTCCTATTTTAAAACTAGAGGAAAACGTAAAATTTCCATGTATTTTTTTTGTAATTAATCGTTCTAGGTGAGTGGGTATATGAATTTTTCAGAAGCTCATGGAAAGGTGCATGGACTGAGAAATGAGAAAAGGTTGGGAACCACTTCCTTAGAACAATTACACAATACAATAAAACATTGAAAACTAAGCTCACCCAAATGAACTGCACACCACCAAGATGGAGGTCATTGTGAGCTAAAGTTGATGACCTTGGCGAAATGATCCTGTTGTGTGCATTAGCAGCGTCTGTGTTCCGCTGAGAGAGGCACTAAATGTGAGAACGTCCTGTTTTGTGGCGTGATGAGTTGCGCCGCGCCTGCCAGGGTGGGAGGGAAAGAGCGTCGAGGCAAAGTGCTGCGTTGGAAGAATAGTATCCGCGTCTCTCTCTCTCTCTCTCTCTCTCTCTCTCTCTCTCTCTCTCTCTCTCTCTCTCTCTCTCTCTCTCTCTCTCTCTCTCATTTTATTTAAATGAAGCATTTGTACCCTTCCTTTTCCCCTAACCCCGTGGAAAAGCTGGAGTCACTTAATTAGTTGATGGAATGTAAATTAATTAATAACATGAGCGTACTGAAAGGTTGTATACCAGTTTTGTGTCAAGCATCATTTTGTAGTTTATCTCGGTGTACTTTACATGGCTTGCTATTATGGGGTGTATTATGGTGCTCTCTTTCTTGCATTATGCGCGAGGGGAAATATAGAGATGTTCCAGATGAAGAGATGCATTTTTTTTTACTTTTTTTTCCCTCGTTAGGTTTAGTTAGCAGGAATTGGCGTAATAGAAAACTCCCATGATGCATTTCTTGTAGGACTAAATTTAGATGAGAAAAATAAATAGATGTTAAAACCGGTGCAATTCATTGTTAGAACCAGTGCAATTCAGTGTTAGAACCAGTGCAATTCAGTGTGTGAACCTTTGCAATTCACTGTTTGAACTTTTGCAATTCAGTGTTAGAACCATTGCAATTCAGTGTGTGAACCAACGCAATTCAGTGTATGTACAATTGCAATTCAGTGTTAGAACCATTGCAATTCAGTGTGTACAATTGCAATTCAGTGTTAGAACCAGCGCAATTCAGTGTGTACAATTGCAATTCAGCGTTAGAACCAGTGCAATTCAGTGTGTGAACCAGCGTAATTCATTGTTAGAAGCAGTGCAGTTCAGTGTGTAAACCAGTGCATTCAGTGTTAGAACCGGTGCAATTCAGTGTTAGAACCAATGCAATTCAGTGTGTGAACCAGCTCAATTCAGTGTGTGAACCAGCGCAATTCAGTGTCAGAACCAGTGCAGTTTAGTAGTGTTAGAACTAGTGCAATTCAGTGCTAGAACCAGTGCAATTCAGTGCTAGAACCAGTGCAATTCAGTGCTAGAACCAGTGCAATTCAGTGCTAGAACCAGTGCAATTCAGTGCTAGAACCAGTGCAATTCAGTGCTAGAACCAGTGCAATTCAGTGCTAGAACCAGTGCAATTCAGTGCTAGAACCAGTGCAATTCAGTGCTAGAACCAGTGCAATTCAGTGCTAGAACCAGTGCAATTCAGTGCTAGAACCATTGTAACTCAATGTTAGAAATATTGCAACTCAATGTTAGAACCATTGCAACTCAATGTTAGAACCATTGCAACTCAATGTTAGAACCATTGCAATTCAGTGTTAGAACTGGTGCAATTCAGTGCTAGAACCAGTGCAATTCAGTGCTAGAACCAGTGCAATTCAGTGCTAGAACCAGTGCAATTCAGTGCTAGAACCAGTGCAATTCAGTGCTAGAACCAGTGCAATTCAGTGCTAGAACCAGTGCAATTCAGTGCTAGAACCAGTGCAATTCAGTGTTAGAACTGGTGCAATTCAGTGCTAGAACCAGTGCAATTCAGTGCTAGAACCTGTGCAATTTAGTGTTAGAACTGGTGCAATTCAGTGCTAGAACCAGTGCAATTCAGTGCTAGAACCTGTGCAATTCAGTGTTAGAACTGGTGCAATTCAGTGTTAGAGCCAAAGCAATTCGGTGTTAGAACCAGTGCAATTCAGTGCTAGAACCGGTGCAATTCGGTGTTAGAGCTAGTGCAATTTGGTGTTAGAGCCAGTGCAATTCGGTGTTAGAGCCGGTGCAATTCGGTGTTAGAGCCAGTGCAATTCGGTGTTAGAGCCGGTGCAATTCAGTGCTAGAACCGGTGCAATTCGGTGTTAGAGCCGGTGCAATTCGGTACTAGAGCCGGTGCAATTCGGTGTTAGAGCCGGTGCAATTCGGTGTTAGAGCCAGTGCAATTCGGTACTAGAGCCGGTGCAATTCGGTACTAGAGCCGGTGCAATTCGGTGTTAGAGCCGGTGCAATTCGGTGTTAGAGCCAGTGCAATTCGGTGTTAGAGCCGGTGCAATTCAGTGCTAGAACCGGTGCAATTCGGTGTTAGAGCTAGTGCAATTCGGTGTTAGAGCCAGTGCAATTCGGTGTTAGAGTCAGTGCAATTCGGTACTAGAGCCGGTGCAATTCGGTGTTAGAGCCAGTGCAATTCGGTGTTAGAGCCAGTGCAATTCGGTGTTAGAGCCAGTGTAATTCGGTGTTAGAGCCGGTGCAATTCGGTACTAGAGCCGGTGCAATTCGGTGTTAGAGCCGGTGCAATTCGGTGTTAGAGCTAGTGCAATTTGGTGTTAGAGCCAGTGCAATTCGGTGTTAGAGCCGGTGCAATTCAGTGCTAGAACCGGTGCAATTCGGTGTTAGAGCCGGTGCAATTCGGTACTAGAGCCGGTGCAATTCAGTGCTAGAACTGGTGCAATTCGGTGTTAGAGCCGGTGCAATTCGGTACTAGAGCCGGTGCAATTCGGTGTTAAAGCCAGTGCAATTCGGTGTTAGAGCCGGTGCAATTCAGTGCTAGAACCGGTGCAATTCGGTGTTAGAGCCGGTGCAATTCGGTACTAGAGCCGGTGCAATTCGGTGTTAGAGCCAGTGCAATTCGGTGTTAGAGCCGGTGCAATTCAGTGCTAGAACCGGTGCAATTCGGTGTTAGAGCTAGTGCAATTCGGTGTTAGAGCCAGTGCAATTCGGTGTTAGAGTCAGTGCAATTCGGTACCAGAGCCGGTGCAATTCGGTGTTAGAGCCAGTGCAATTCGGTGTTAGAGCCAGTGCAATTCGGTGTTAGAGCCGGTGCAATTCGGTGTTAGAGCCAGTGTAATTCGGTGTTAGAGCCGGTGCAATTTGGTGTTAGAGCCAGTGCAATTCGGTGTTAGAGCCAGTGCAATTTGGTGTTAGAGCCAGTGCAATTCGGTGTTAGAGCTGGTGCAATTCGGTGTTAGAGCCGGTGCAATTTGGTGTTAGAGCCAGTGCAATTCGGTGTTAGAGCCAGTGCAATTTGGTGTTAGAGCCAGTGCAATTCGGTGTTAGAGCTGGTGCAATTCGGTGTTAGAGCCGGTTTAACTCAGCGTTAGAATCAGTGACAAAACCTCAGCATTTTCCACGTTTTTTTTTATTTGAGTTTAACGGGTGAGCCAAACATTACGAGGGCTATAATCTTCCACACCTCCTTAATTGAAGATCTTGATGACCGACTGGGTAAAGGAGATATGCAAACAAAGACTTGAACACGCGCGTTTGCCACCGTGTGAAGTCTCAAGTCATGGTGCGCTGAGCTGCGGGAGATGCGCCAAGTTGAACACGAGGACGAGTATACTGGCCTGGTAGTGGCGCGTTTGTTGTTGTTGGCGGTGGTGGTGGCGGTGGTGGTGGTGGTGCACCCTTATATTTTTTTCTTCGTCTTGTTGTTGTTGTTGTTGTTGTTGT
>NC_087168.1:8804649-8809649 GCF_035594125.1 Scylla paramamosain
AATAATAATAATAATAATTATTATTATTATTATTATTATTATTATTATTATTGGTATATTATTGCTATTATTGTAGTTGTTTTGTTACTACTACTACTACTACTACTACTACTACTACTACTACTACTACTACTACTACTACTACTACTACTACTACTACTACTAGTACTGTTACTGCTACTAACATTGTTGCAGCTGATGTTATAACTTTCTGCAATGAAGTTCTCTTAGATTTACTGGCGATCTGACATATACATTTTCTTATTGACTGTGAAATGATCGAAGACCTATAGAAAGCTTAAGCTGAAGTTAACTCATATGTACAGTGTGTCGATCTAGATTTGTGTGGCTGCCTCAGTAAGGATTCTTGCTTGTGTTTTTCAATATGTTGCTTTCGCGACTGGGTACTTGTCCGGCACTTTTGAAGCCTATTGCGGCAGAGGGAAGGTAATGAGAAGACGCGTCCCTGTGACACTCGCCTTGCTCCTGCCTGACTTGGGCCGAAGACTGGAGGCAGCGGGTGGTGTCTTTCTTAGCCACAGAGGGAGATTATTATTGATTTAGTGCCATATGAGAGAATGAGAGAGAGAGAGAGAGAGAGAGAGAGAGAGAGAGAGAGAGAGAGAGAGAGAGAGAGAGGAGGAGGAGGAGGAGGAGGAGGATAGCGCCAAAGTTTGCAGTGTCTTATTAAACTTTGTGTGGCGAAGTACTTAGAAAAAAAAAAAAAAAAACTCAAGTTCATATCTACTTGGCACAAGGGAGGGAGGATACAAAAGCCGGAATGTTAGGCGGAGAAAGAGGAAGAAGAGGAGTTGGAATAGGAAAAGAGACGGAATAGTACAGTTACAATATATATGTTCATTTAGCAAATAAAAAAAAAATAGTGCAGAAAAAGAGTGAGTGTGATACTTTGTGAGTAGATGAACTGTAATTAAAATAAAGTTTTATCTTTAGTTTCTTTAATTTCTTTTTTTTTTCCATAAGTTATCAGAGGGTTTTTCTTTTCATCCATTCTTTCTTGCTTTAATTTTTTTGGGAGGACTGGTTATTCAAATCTTTTCTCTTCATTCTTTCATTTAATTTCATTCATTTATTAATCTATTCATTCTCTTTCTTTTTATTTAACTGGTTAGCGCTGAAGTGGAGAAGGGAAGGAGGAGGATGGTGAAACAGGTGTAATGAACAAAAATTTGCTATTCGCAGTGATTCGTCTATTTTTCCTTAAGTAGTGGTCCTCGACTAGGTTCAGGCGGCGCTGCAGTGCTGGGTCGAGTGGCCATTGAAGCCAAGCACATGACGGTAGCAATCGTTTTCTGTGCCCCATATAGCCAGATATAGACGAACATCGAGGGATTACATGTACCTGATACGTACAGTATATTTCCTAATAGAAACATGACTAATGGATAACTATTGACATTTCGAGGTCTGGTTGCCCCTGATACAGTGCTCGGCTTGCTTTTCTTATGGTTGTGAGTTGGAGTCTTGATCATGGCAGTTTTGTGTTAGAAAAGGAAGTATTTTTATAATCGTAACTTGTGCCGTATCCTTCTTTAGTGCGATGTCGTAAGTCAACAAATTTATATGCTGTATAGAGTTGTTTTATTATTATTATTATTATTATTATTATTATTATTATTATTATTATTATTATTATTATTATTATTATTATTATTATAATTATTATTATTATTTATTTACTTATTTATTCATTTATTTATTTTTATTTTTAGGGAATAAACGTAATAGTAAGTCGTGCACATAACAACAGCAGAATAACTGAGGAAACTCGTTTGCTTATAGCGGCGTATGGCATAATGAATCCACGGAGGCTGTGTGCATGACCATGTCATATCTACACATTTCATGAAAACGGTTTATTCCCATGTGGGAAGATAATTTATCCCGGAAGCAGGAAACCTCGTGTCGGCGGACATGTTGCCACGAGATGAAGGGACGGCTGCAAAATTAATTATTTGGAGTGAGAGTGTGTGAGTGGCTGAGAGAAGTGTATATTCTAGCCTTCCTCCTTGCCTTCCATCCTGCCTCTCCGCCTCCCTTTTGTTGCTTACGCCTTGTGTACATACACTTTTTACTTTAATATTCTTTATCATGTCTGCAACATCTACAAATTTCCCCTTATTATTATTCCTGCGCTACACCAACACATACAGTGGTTCTCTTTTCCCGGTATTCACGTGGAGTGTTGACGAAGACCTGTGCCTCCCTCACCCAGCTTTGTCCAGAGTATTGGATTCACTGTCCTTTTATTTCCAGCGCGTGTTTTCAGTCCCGCAGCTGGAAAGGGCGATTTGTGTTGTCTCCGGCTCAGAGGTGAGGTAGTGTGTGTCGGTAGTAACTTAGGCATAGTGCCTTTGTTGACGAGACTGTCGCGCTGTGTGATGTGTATACAAGCACCTCCTCCTCCCCCCTCTCTCTCTCTCTCTCTCTCTCTCTCTCTCTCTCTCTCTCTCTCTCTCTCTCTCTCTCTCTCTCTCTCTCTCTCTCTCTCTCCTCTAATCAGGCGTCATATTTGTGAAAAATAAGAATCCTTCTTACTCTATATCATATATAACTTTTAAATAGGGTGTATTTGCGTGCAGTACGAGGACACAAGAAGTGAAAGTTCTCACTAGCTAGATAAGGGAAGGATAATGCAGTGTTGGACACAAGAAACAGAAGAGTGAGAGAATGGGAAAAGCTAATTGGTATGGTAGAGAAGTAAAAGGTACACTGATGTTAAGACACCTCTAGTTTGAGGGTTAGATTCGAAATTCACCGCTGCCACCAGTGTGTAAGACGATCAAAAGCTGTCCAACGCTTCAATGACTCTGTAGTTCTTATGCAATTAAACAGAAGGAGCAGAAGGCGGATTTATATCAACTGTTGAGTGTTTTAAGTTTCCGTTATTTATAAGAACATGTGCAATATTTAAGTGCAAAAGTGTATCAGTTGATCGTAAAATATTGAAAAATGCTGCGAACGCGTTGGGTAATTATGTATTTTTTATCTTTTAACTCTTTTCATCCTTGTCTTCCTCTTTCACTGCTCTCATTTTGCCCGTTATCATCACTTTTATGAAGTTTTTCTTTCATTTATCTCGAGCACTTCTCCTTTGTTCGGTTCTCAATATATGTTTTCTTTATTTTCTCCTTTAATTCTCGGCTCCTTCGTCTCTGGTTGATTTCCGTCCCTTCCGTTCTTTTTATCTTCCTCTATCCTCACATCAATGCGTCCTGGAATACTTCCCTTTGATCAGGTCTTTCCTGCGATAATTTCTTTGTTTCTTGTCTCTTCTCCTATCTCTCTCTCCTGATATGCATAACTCCACTTTGATTTCTCCTTCCCTTCCTCCTTCTTACCCTCCCTCCTATTCGCTCCTCTTTTTCCTTCCTTATCTTCCTGCCCATCTCTCTCTCTCTCTCTCTCTCTCTCTCTCTCTCTCTCTCTCTCTCTCTCTCTCTCTCTCTCTCTCTCTCTCTCTCTCTCTCTCTCTCGTGTGGTCCATATTTTTCCGTTTCTAATCTTCTTTTCCTTTCTCTTGCCTTGTCTGTGTGTCTCTTATTTTTCTTTCCTTTTTGTATACTTACCTTTTACTCTCTTATTTTTCACCTGTTCCCCTCTTCGCGCCTCCACTTCCCTCCTCACGCCTCTTCATTCCTCCATTTCCTTTCTCTTTTCTCACATGAACTCCTTTTGTTTTTCCATATTCCTTCCTTTCCTTTCTCTTTCATTCATTTCCTTTTATTATCTCACCCCTCCTATCATTTGTATTCCCTTCCTTTACCTACTATTGCCTTGTCTTTTCTTTCATTTCTTCTTTTCTTTTTCTTCCAGTCTCATTCCTCATTTTTCTCTTCTTTTTCTTTCTCTTTCATTCCTTTGTCCTTTTCTTCATTTCATATTCCTTGTCTTGTTTTTTTTCCTTCTCTTCCTTTGCCTTCCCTTTTCCTTCTATCGTCTCATCTTTGCTTTTTCATCTACCTTCCCTTTCATTCACTCCTCTTCCATTCTCTTCCCTTCCCTTCCCTTCCCTTCCCTTCCCTTCCCTTCCCTTCCCTTCCCTTCCCTTCCCTTCCCTTCCCTTCTCTTCTCTTCCCTTCGTTTCCAATTCCATCATCTCATCTAACTTTACCTTACCCTTCCTTCCATCTCCTCGCCTTCCCTTCATTTGTTTTGTTCTATTCCTAACCTATTCTTGCCTTTTCTCCTCTGCTTCCCTTCCAATATTAGTACTAACTAATCTCCTCCATCCGCACGAGGCTACATTTCTGACACCTGTTCAGTTGCCTCACCTCATTACAGCGGCGCAGGTGATCTCGATACACACACACACACACACACACACACACACACACACACACACACACACACACACACACACACACACACACACACACACACACACACACACACACACACACACACACACACACACACACACACACACATACATACACATTCATTAATACTGACCGCATACAATTGTCTTTTTTTTTTTTTTTTTTACAATTTTTTTTCTGATTTGTTGTATTGTATTTAGTGTTCCATGCTGTGTTTGGCTGCTTGTTTAGTGAATGGGGCATGAAAGAAGCTTTTATTCTTACTATTATTATTGTTTTGAATATTGTTGTTGGTTGTGTTGTTGTTGTTGTTGTTGTTGTTGTTGTTGTTGTTGTTGTTGTTGTTGTTGTTGTTGTCGTCGTCGTCGTCACTGGTGTCACGGTTAATAATGGTACAGTTGTTCATCAGCAAAGCGTCACAGAATCAATTGCGTAGTGTACATAATTTACACCAGCATTCCCATTAAGCACTTACGACTCATAATGACATGTTTTGCTACTAATGAACTGAAACGAGCATCTGTTGTTGATGTCCAGAGAGAGAGAGAGAGAGAGAGAGAGAGAGAGAGAGAGAGAGAGAGAGAGAGAGAGAGAGAGAGAGAGAGAGAGAGAGAGAGAGAGAGTAGATATAGAAAGAATTTTGCCCTCTTTCCTATG
>NC_087168.1:8812149-8842149 GCF_035594125.1 Scylla paramamosain
ATTCCACTCCTGATTGGAAGCAAATAACAAGCACAGTGTAATCAGACAGGCGCGGGAAGGAGACATTAACGATGAGGTAGAAACTTCACTCCCCGCGGAAACTGAATAGACGAAGTTATCAATGAACACATGAGATGGTGAGGGGACGAGGTCTAATTTATCAGACTTTATCAGTGTTGGCGTAGCAGTGAGGCAAATATACTTGGGGTGGAGGACTAGTGGAGTGGGCGCTGCACGGCTCTCTTTCTGTCTGTCCCCTCTGAGGTAAATAACAAAAGTTTTACCGTAAAAGGAAGGAATAGTAGAAGGGACCCGCGGGCTGGAGGAAGGAAGCTTTACTCGGGATTCGGTGTATTCGTCTTGCGATCCTCTCGGCGTCCAATATAGATTATCCTTGTGGCTGCGACGGTTTTTGGTCATAAAGCAGCACAGGAACAGTGGGTGGGGCGCCTTGGTCCTGCGAGATGGGGGGGGCGTATAGAGTCGCGCGAGCCGCATCTTGCTGCTGAATGAGGAGTATCAAGAAGGAGGGCAAGATAGATATGGAGATGGAGGCTGGGCGGTGGATGAAATGTAGGGGAGGGAGAGTATGAGGAGGCTCCACACTGGCGGCACCGGGATTCACCGCGGATTACTGTGTGGATAGATGCTTGCTGTTTTCCTTAAGTGTTTGTGTGGTAGATGTTTTAAAAGACTATTGTGAATTTCTCTACCTTTCTTCCTCTCCCCCCCCCCTCCCCCCCCCTCCCTCTCTCCCCCCCCCCCTCACTCTCTCTCTCTCCTCTCTCTCTCTCTCTCTCTCTCTCTCTCTCTCTCTCTCTCTCTCTCTCTCTCTCTCTCTCTCTCTCTCTCTCTCTCCTCTCTCTCTCTCTCTCTCCTCTCTCTCTCTCTCTCTCTCTCTCTCTCCATACAAATGTACAGTACATATAATATAGGATGTCCCACTTTAAGTGTATCAGACTTCATAGAATTACATGCTCGCCTTCCTTCAAGCACAATTTCTTAGTTAAAAAATCCTAATTTCCATCATTACGAAGTTGCATCATCGCTAATTATCGCTTTCTTTGCCCCTGGAGAGCAGTAACGTCAAGTATTTTCTCGGTTGGTCATTGTTGTATTTTACAGGATTTCAGTATCATTAATCATAAACAATAATGGTGACACAACGAAGTGTTTTAATTAATTAGTTTATTTTTGGCAACGGTTGAAGCTTAGCAAGGATGTTGATAGGTTTAATCCTGATACGCATAAATGAAAGATCTTAAAATATTTGGTGCATCAAAATAATATAATAACATAGTTTTACACAGTTCAACAGTGCAGCTCTAAATTAGCAAAGGTATCTAAGCAGAAAACGAATTGAGAAAAAGTGTAAAGGCAAATTAGGGAGGAGATGGGCTGGCAGAGGGACACTGGCCAGAAGAGAGGCAGACAGGCACGCACTCACACAGATAACACGTGACGCGCACCACAAAAATTCGCTGGTCCACGCCTGTTGTCAGGGGCTTGGAAAATCGTCAGCATATTGTGTTATCATTCGTGACAAAAACGTCGCCCTCTGTGCCGCGGGCCGCCGTGCCTCTCCCATTATGTATTCATTGTTTCTTCTGATCGAACGCTTTTTTTCAAATTGTATATTTGTTTCACTCCCACTTTGGTAAAATAAAAACACCAGTGCAAGGAACGAACACTTTTCTCTCACTAAGTTATTTTGGAATGGTGTATTTTTACGTGCCGGGCAAAGTGAATTTTGAGCAACGACGACGTGTTTTCAGGCGACAGAGGCCCTGCGTGGTGAGGCGCCCAGGGCCTGTTGTGGAGGGAGTGAAGCGCCGTCCCAACACTCACCCCACCGCACACACCACCACACTCCCTCTTCTCTACCTTTTTGCCATTTCCTCCTTTTTCTAATCCTTACTGAATTTAGGGATGCGAGTGTCATCTGTCACAGTTGCTTCCATAACATCCAGAACAGTATAATTTAAAAATACTTTTTAGGTTCTTTTGGGTAAAGCTTTTGTTTAGAAAATAGGATTTAATAAGATAAGGAAATTTTTAGACATCTTTGGGTTTTGAACATTATACTTACATGCAGGAGCTATTTTCCCCACCACTCGAAAAGGTTGTTAGAAAGATGTAAACACGTTAATTTAATCTTATAATTATGATATCTAAAAGGATCGGGAATCAGGATCTATTTAGGCAACACACACACACACACACACACACACACACACACACACACACACACACACACACACACACACACACACACACACACACACACACACACACACACACACACACACACACACACACACACACACACACACACACACATGAACGATATGAAACGAAACAAATATCTAGTTCTTCACAAAATTTAAAATTTAGTATCCGATGAAATAAAAATCCATCAATTAATTGGCTCCAGGTGAAGGAAATAGATTGGTTTCCACATGGAAGCTGGTGGTGAAGGAGCGTGTGCCAAACTTCCTGTAGTGGAAATTGAATTATATATTATTTTTGTGATATCTTTAGCATTGATGGAATATTGCTGATTAGGATGTCACACCTCTTGCGGGTGGAGAGCTTTAGTGGTATGACTCTCTCTCTCTCTCTCTCTCTCTCTCTCTCTCTCTCTCTCTCTCTCTCTCTCTCTCTCTCTCTCTCTCTCTCTCTCTCTCTCTCTCTCTCTCTCTCTCTCTCTCTCTCGCTCTCTCTCAGCACACTAGTAAGACACATAACACGCGAGAAATTAAAGATAATTTTATGACACTTTTATTCAGTTATGCCAGTTTACCAAGACGAGGCTCGTGGCGCGGATGTCAGGACCTTGTGATAATTGACACAAAGTCTTGCACGTCTCACTCACCTCTCTCTCTCTATCTCCCTCTTCATCTCCAAGCGCCAACCTCCACTGCTACTACCACCACACCTCTGCGCCTGCTAACTCTCCTAACCACAATTTCTTCCCTAACTAATTTCATCCAATTTCCCCGGTGGCAGGCGAGTAGTGGTCCCCGCCGCGCACAATGGTGAGCTGGTAGTGGAGAGGGTCGGGACTGTACCTCTTTTCCTCGACCCCCTCTCTCTGCCTTCCTCTTCCTCTTCCGCTAGCCTTGTTGTTTCTTATGATTATATGACGTTCATCAGTTTGTGTGTGTGTGTGTGTGTGTGTGTGTGTGTGTGTGAGTGGGTGGGGTGGGTGTATGTCAGACATAAGAATGTTCCTCATGACAAACCAAGATACATTTTTAAGTGTGGCGAGAACGACTGACTTGTTTATTGCTATCAAGATTCAGGAACACACACACACACACACACACACACACACACACACACACACACACACACACACACACACACACACACACACACACACACACACACACACACATTTACTCTCTCTCTCTCTCTCTCTCTCACACACACACACACACTCATTTACTCTCTCTCTCTCTCTCTCTCTCTCTCTCTCTCTCTCTCTCTCTCTCTCCATTACTTTGTTTATCAGTCACCGATTTATAATTTTTTTTTTTTTTTTTCATACCATGACATTTATGTATTATTTTGATGTTTTAGGTTTTGGGCCGATTTTCTTTCGCTACTACAGCCCATAAACGTAAATCCAAGTATAGTACGTTTTATGTAAGAAATGAAATCCACAATTTAAACTTCATACACGTTCGTCAATGACTCACCACAAAGGAAAGTTCATCCTTTCACTGGACACTGAAGAGGAGCTGCAGATATTGGGTCACGCAAAACTGAGGGGGGAAAAAAATGTATCAAAGAAGTTTAGCGAAGTGAGGAAACCTTGGCCCGTGCAGAGTGGCAGGTACGGCCTTTGCTGAGCCGTGTTTTTTGAGATTCCAGTCGACACTCTCCGAGAAGGCGAGCGTGGAGAGGCTGCAGCTTCCCCACACACAGCATTTCTGGCGTCAGGATGGGTAGTGGGAAACGAGGTCAAGGGCAACTTGGACAACTATGTAACTAGAGAGAACTAGAGTGTGCACAGCAGCGAGGCAGGATGGAGGCACGTAAGTGGGGGAAGAGACAAAGGAAGGAGAAGCTAGTATGTGGATCGGCGAAGGAATTGCGATGTATGAAGGAAAGTAGTGGCTTTGTTTGGGAGTGATTTATTTGCTTGTAATAACAGGGACACTAAGAGTTTTTTTTAAGATTCTCTCTCTCTCTCTCTCTCTCTCTCTCTCTCTCTCTCTCTCTCTCTCTCTCTCTCTCTCTCTCTCTCTCTCTCTCTCTCTCTCTCTCTCTCTCCTCTCTCTCTCTCTCTCTCTCTCTCTCTCTCTCTCTCTCTCTCTCACAGTGGTCTTGTTCTTCCCTCAGTGTCTCAGGAGAAAACTTCTCTCGCCTCTCAAAGGGCCGCCCATACTCCCGGCAGCTCAGCGGGGCGTACACTCATCCCAAAGGGTCGTGATACTGCTGCTCGATCGGCCTTGGTCCCGCACAGAACGTTTACTCAGACTTAATCAGACCCACCCTCTGCTCTGTCGAACTCACAGAAAACAGCCAGCCTTTAGATTTAGGACACCAGGAAACTTAGGCAGCATTTATTGGTGGACGCGTGCCTGATTGAATGGTTATGAGCCAAGGAATGGTGGTCTATGGGCAGGAAAGGTGTGTGGGCTGTATGTAGTGATGCGTTCAGTGTTCAAAGAATGGTTATATCGAGATGGAGCTGGAAAAAAAAAAAAAAAAAAAGTTTATCATTTATGTGATTCTGATCACCTCTTTCTTACCTTGGCAAAAACTTAAGAGCAAAGAGGATTGCTGTCTCCAGCACCACTTGAACTTTCATAAAATGTCTGTTTTATGAATATTGTGCAGAGATTTTATAATAATGCAAGCAATTCGCTGCAGGTTTGCTTCATACAAACCTCTTTTTTTCTGCTGGGAAGGATGGTCGTGTGGCGGTACGGATCATCCGTAACAGTGCACAGAAAATACTGTAATATGACAGCAGCGACAACAGCACTCTTTCCCTGCCACACTTCATGCAATTCTACAGTTCTCTAGAATGCACGGCGTCGGACGGTTCAACAGTGCACGCTAGGGATGAATCTCTGCCACTGGGGAATGTGGCCGCACGGGCAGTATGTGAACGGTCTAATTAGTCTTCACTTATTTCAAGATTCCACGGTTTTGCCGTACGGAAAAGAAAAGAATAAAACACACACACACACACACACACACACACACACACACACACACACACACGTGAAACGAGCCTTATTCTTAATGGTAATTGAGGACGTGTGCCAGGGGTAGTGTTCCCCTGGTTACTCCCACCAACTCTTTCTGATACTTTGGCTTTACTGAAGCCGCTACAGCGACAGTTTCTCGAGTTGCCAAATCTAAGCGCAACCGTTTATACTCTAAAACCCCCGTGGCAGGTTTTCTAATTAAGAGCGTAACTACTCTGTACAAATTTGTTCACTTGTTTACAGAACATGCAACAGATGAAAGCATAAAGAATACCAGTGAACCACGATCCAGAAGCCTTTGCTTGTGCCTCCACTGCCCCGGGCCACGGCAGTGGCTTTGCGTCACGCAAAAAAAAAAAAAAAGAAAAGAAAGAAAGAAAGAAAGAAAGAAAGAAAGAAATCTGCCTCTGTTCTTTGAAATTCTGATGAAATTAACTGCTTGATCACTGACACTGGTATTCACATATATTTGAGCATGTTTGGGGACACATGCTGTTCCAAACACACACACACACACACACACACACACACACACACACACACACACACACACACACACACACACACACACACACACACACACACACACACACACACACACACACACGAATGATTTATGAGGAGGCAGGAACGACATAAAACTATTTCAGCGGCATTTACATATTCAGTGTTCAAAGGAAGTGCTGCACATGGTATATACTCTGTAATGGCCACGAAATTACTCCCAAACTTTTCAGTGGATCAATGGCCGCTGCATTACCGGCAAGGCAGCGGCCTTCTGATGCCGCTGTGTCACATGGCAGCGAGCTGCGGCTCCTGCGGCACTTGTTTAGTCAACAGTCACGGAGCCTTTGATCCGCAGCCTCCATAGAATTCTTATGAGAAGCATCACAGAATTTGTATTATATATCTGTAAGATTCCAGAAAAGAAATGGAAAGTATTTCTGACAGTTTTATATTTTTTTCTGTACTGGTTCACATTTTTACGTCAACCTGAAGTGCACTAACAGTTTTCTCGCAGGATTTTCACTTACTTGAAGTTGATTAGTTAGCACGCCGTGTGTTCCTGGCCGTTGATTGGCGGAGGCTCTACGACGTGACGTTTTTCTTACCTCTGTAACCTTACCGCCGAGTCTGCCTCCACCGCTCGACCGTTATTACAACACGGCCAAGATTCGTTACTCGAGAGATGTAAAAGTGGAACGTAATATTCTCCCTGCTGGCGGCCCTGTACAGTAAGCCACGGGGATCTCAGGCTCAGCACACTTCACTCCTCAGCTGGGGAGTTAGATTGATGTTGCTCAACTTATTGTGCGAGTGTTGTGTCCGTTTCCTGTTTCTAGTGACGGGGTTTCTTCATTTTTGAGCAGGAAATTTATTAATTTTGAGGAGAACCACGTACTTTTTTTCTTGTTGTTTTTTGTTTAATATGAAGACTATTAATTTTGAGGATAAGCTTACGTGTTCGTTATTATCCTTCATATCATTTCTTTGTTTTTCAGTAGGAAGGATATTTCTTTAGAGAATAATCATTACAGGCTGGTTTTTTTCCTCCACGTGATTTCTTAAATATTCAATAAGAAGAATAGCAATTAAACGATAAACATATATATATAATATATATATATATATATATATATATATATATATATATATATATATATATATATATATATATATATATATATATATACATATCTATATCTATCTATCTATCTATCTATCTATCTATCTATCTATCTATATATATATATATATATATATATATATATATATATATATATATATATATATATATATATATATATATATATATATATATATATATATATATATATATATATATATACTCGTATATATATATATATATATATTTTTTTTTTATTTATTTATATATTTATTTATTTATTTATTTATTTGTTTATTTTTTTACTAATGTGATTTTCTCCTTCCTCAGGTACGTGTGATGGGAAGGCCTGGACGTTTGCTCCGCCCTCTTTGGTTATTAGGTATGGTGATTGTCTTGGTAGCAGTAATCAGTGGTGATTATGTGTCTTGGTATCAGTAGTTAGTGAGTGTATTGGTAGCAGTAGTCAGTGAGTGTCTTGGTAGCAGTAGTCAGTGAGTGAGTGTATTGGTAGCAGTAGTCATTGGTGATTGAGAGACTTGCTAGCAGTAGTAAGTGGTGATTGAGAGTCTTGGTAGCAGTAGTCAGTGGTGGTTGTGTCTTAATAAAAATAGTATTCAGGGGGTGAGTATTTTCGCGGTATGCTGTCCTCACGTTAGTGGCGCTATAAACCTTCACCAAGAAATCGATTAGGTGTACTTACGTATACCGACCAAGAAGGATTACACTGGTACCATTTGCATTGCCTTCCACCACCACCACCACCACTACTTTTCTCCTTTAAGCTTTTGTCTCACTCTTCGTCTCCTGCTTCATACACTAACGATTTCACGAAAGCTGATGCAGAGCGAGCTAATTCTATGTACAAAGACGCGGAGCAGGCTCAGATCGATTCTTTTGTTTTAATCAAAGGGAGACACTTATTTTTGTGTACTTACAATACCACTAAAGGTCAGGATAGTGCAGATGGCGGCAGTGTCTCCATCCCCCGTGACTGATCTGTGAGGCGTAAGAGAGAGAGAGAGAGAGAGAGAGAGAGAGAGAGAGAGAGAGAGAGAGAGAGAGAGAGAGAGAGAGAGAGAGAGAGAGAGAGAGAGAGAGAGAGGACAGGCAGTGAAGAGAGCAAGGGGATAGAGTTGAGGGAATGGGAGGGAGGAGGAGGCGGGGAGGTAGTAGATTAGCGGCGTGAGGACCTTCATTATGGCGTATTAGTGTGATCATGGTGGTGTTGTTCCTGGGAGGGCGCTGTTTGCTTCCTCTTCTTCCTACTCCTCCATCTCGAGCATTTAAGTTTTCGCAAAGCAGACCAAGTTCCAGGGAGATAGGAAGAAGGGAGAGAGGGAAGGTTTCATGTTAGTGTTGTCTTTTGCCATAACTAACGGAACGATGACAGTTAGAAGGATGAGTACCATTTCGTACCCTTCACTTATACTCTGTCCCTTAACCCCTAGGAGGAGGAGGAGAAGGAAGAAGAGGAAGAGGGAGAGGAGGAGGAGGAGGAGAGGAGGAGGAGGAGGAGGAGGAGGAGGAGGAGGGAGGAGGAGGAGGAGGAGGAAAGAAGGAAGAAAGGAAGGAAGGAAGGAAGTTAACATTTTACACACCCCTTTCCAGTCCAGTGTCCTTCAACTCACTTCAGCTCACCACCTGCATAGATAGATAGGGACTGGTGCACCGGAGAGGAAAGGAGGAGTGTGAAGGAAGGTATGAAGGAGGGAAGGTTGTAGTGAAGGAAGGAAAGTTGGGAGGAAAAGAGGCCACGTGCCAGGCCAGAGCTGCGAAAGATTTTGACACCATTTATTAGCTGGATTATTATTATTACTATGGATATTAGGGTCTTCATGAGGCCAGGCTGGGGTTGAGTGTAAACAATTACCGGCACAATGGCTGGGGGCGGCAGCGATATTAATGAGCATATATGGCTAAGCGTTTTTTCTTATATATATATATATATATATATATATATATATATATATATTATATATATATATATATATATATATATATATATATATATAATATATATATATATATATATATATATAATATATATATATATATATATATATATATATATAATATATATATATATATATATATATATATATATATATATATATATATATATATATATATATATATATATATATATAATATATATATATATATATATATATATATATATATATATATATATATATAATATATATATATATTTTTTTTTTTAAGGGGAACATTTTGGAAGAGGAAATCGAAGGAAAAACAGAGCGTGTTAATAATGGTGATGATATAGGATGTAATAGTTCTACCGGCAACCCGTAAGCACACAAAGGTTGAGCGAAAAGAAAAAGAGGAAAAGAAATAGAACAAAAATAAGAATTCGCTGCTGTAGAAGTTGAAGAGGAGAAAGAAATGTCGAAATGCAATTCAAGTTTTGGAGGCGACATGATAGTTTCCTTTTGAGAATGTCCGGGTCTATAGAAAAGAACAGGAGTAAAAGGAGACAGCCGGTTACAAAGTTTGCCAGTATGGGGGACGCAGGAACGAAGAGATGTCAAGAAAGTAAAAACAGTCGACATGATGTAATAGTATGTGACTGGCAGGATAGTAAGGAGACAATAGCAGAGGCAGGTATTACTCTAGCATGAGTGGAAAACTCAATTGTTTTATGGCGGATTCACACTTGGCAATTCGCTGCTGAATTGCCAGCCACCGCAAGCTGCGTTGGCTCGCCTGCTTGATTTTTGGTGCCTGGCGGCTGGAAATCCTTGCCGCACCAACAAGACCGACAGGTCGGTCTTGTCCAGCAGCTTTGTTTACATCGTATCTTCAGGAAGAAATTTGTGGAAGATGTCGTGTCCAGAGGCAAAATAGTTAATGCTGGAGCTAGTGAGGGACCAGCGTCATCTCTGGGACCCGAGACACGCTCTTTAAACCAAACAAAGCCTTCGGAAAAGGTCAAAACACATCAAAAGAAACACGGAAAAAATGTAGTTTCATCCGAAAGTGTAAGGCTAGTGCATTTATATAGATTTACCCAGATTATAACCTTTCAAGTTATTGGTGGGGTGTAGGACATAACCTCCTGGACATAAACTCACCGATTAAATGCAAAGGAGGACAAAAGCTTGCTGGAGAGAAAGATTGAAGTGAAATGGTGTAGAGTTGCACATTTTATTAATTAGTTTTTATTTTATCATATAGGTTGCAGAAAACTATGTTACTGTTTCTTGTTGAGGCGTATCCTTTGTCTCATAGTGTCTTGGTCTTCCACGCTCAGCTCAGGCAAAAGAGTGTGGTACACACTCCTTTCTCCTCTTCTACTCAGCCAAGGACGTGTCCACACACGTTTCCCTTTTCCGTTTTAGCTTCCGGTACGCCAAAAGAAATGCACCTATCACTTCGGCATCGTCGCTGGAGGAAGACATCTTGCTGAGTTGCTGTTGTTTATATTCATTTCCCCAGCCAGCCGCCCCTTCCCAGCCGCCTGTGTGAACATACATCCAGTTGGGAGGATTTATTGCTAGGAATTGCCGGCTTGTGGAGGCTGGAAATTCAACAGCGAATTGCCTAGTGTGAACTCGCCTTCATCATAACTCTCGTGTAATGATAAAGAGGAAGGAAACAGCTGTAGATTTGTTAAAAAATATTATCGTTACAAGAGATACACTAACACGTGTGTGTTTAACTTTTGTTCAACTTTGCAGTATGTTCTGTGATGGAGGGAAAGGAGGAAAGTGACTAATGATTTCTTGAAAATGGTGCCGCAGTAGAAAGTTTAATTGCAACATGAACATTCTGGCGGATGAAAACACAAAAACGGAACGCACGTAGCGACTTCTTGACAATATTGCTGTTATAGAGGGATGCTATAAAAAAAAAAAATAATAATAAATAAATAAAAGGTATCTGCAGGATGCCTGTGTAGTGTTTAAGTGTTCATTTGAGTGAATAGCAGGGAACAAATAGGTCCGTATGTGTAAAATGTCTGCATGAGAAAGGCACTCTGGTGTCTTGTTCAAGACAGAACACAACCAGATAATTTAACCTTTCGAAGTGATGTAGCTTACGTAGTTCATGAACATTGTTACAGTACAATAGAGACCAAACATAATAAGATCCAGAACAGATGCAATTGTTATAAGACAGCGTGTATTTAAATGTGTGTAATTCAAAGTCAGCGTTTCATGAGAGCATGGGAGTAAGTACAACCTTCGTTATATACAGAAAAACCGACTTTTACTTGTTGGATATTTCAGAAGGAAGTCTTTGGTAATCTGTACGCCATCAACAGATTTTATAAATAGATACTTCATTATATTATTATTAAAAAAATATCAGTTTGTCTACAATGGTGATGTACTTAGGTACAGCGTAAACGGGCAGCAAGTCAAACGTATATATGCTGAGCACGTCGTTAGCATGTTTTATACACACCATAAATCTTTTGCAATAAAAAAGAGAAAGTTAAATATCGCTCTCATTGTAAAAAAAAAAAAGTAAATAAATAAAGCCTGTATCTATAGCTAACAGCTGAGAAGCAAGTAGATGCACTAAATATCTCATGCAAGTGTTACATAGATACTCGTACACTCTACATATCTTTAGAAAATCATAAATAAAGTGCGCGTCATCGGGAACTCTATAGTTTATCCTCTCCCCCAACAAACACATTTCACAGGTAATGTCTTGTAATAGGTTTGTATCTCGGGTTCAGTGGGCCGTCCATCTGTTGAACGACATAATGAAATGCAGAGTGAAGTCATCATTATACGAATGGATGCAACACGATGGTTTGCTGAAAGACTGGTGATTAATATATGAGAGGGTGAGATGATAGAAGATGATCCGAAGAAATAAAGTGTTTGTGAATTTAAGCTTAATGTGTAACATGTTACTGCAGGAAGTAGTAGTAGAATATTATTTTGATATTTTCTAAAACAATTGATACTGTTTCTACTAATTGTTATTATTATTATTATTATTATTATTATTATTATTATTATTATTATTATTATTATTATTATTATTATTATTATTATTAAGAAGAAGAAGAAGACTTCTACAACAACAACAACAACTACAAGCTTCTTATTGACTTGGTACTAAGAACCTGATTACTGAGTCAATTTCAGTCATAAGCTGCAACTACTACTACTACTACTACTACTACTACTACTACTACTACTACTACTACTACTACTATTAGTAGTAGTAGTAGTAGTAGTAGTAGTAGTAGTAGTAGTAGTAGCAGTAGTAGTAGCAGTAGTAGTAGTAGTAGTTGTAAAACTAGTAGCATCAGCAGAAATACTATTTATAGTGGTGGTAGTAATAGTTATGTAAACGGTAGGGTGCCTTTAACACCGAAAATTCTGAGCATATATATAATTGCAGCGGTTATAGTGGTAGTGAGGTTTGTGATGAAAGGGTCAGCAGTGGTGATACCAGCGGTGATGACTGAGGTGATGGTTGTGGTGGTGGTTGGCACACACAGAGATCGGGGTGAGAGAACCGTGATTTGAACGCTGGTGTTGTGGTGGCGAGGGCAAAGTAGCAGTGGTGATAGCATCTGTAATAGTAGTTATGTTGGTGATGGGGAGGAGTGCGGGCTTAGCAAGAGAGGGGGAAGAATTTTAAGATTTCCACCGTATTGAGAATCGTTTGCTGGACCGCGTTACGCTTCTGTCGGGGCCGGGAACTTGTTTTGATAGCAAGGCTGTTATGCTTCTGACGAGGCGGGCAGAAGTGCTTTACTCCAAACAGGGCCAACATTTTCTGGTCATATCCACGGCTTCTCTTTTCCTGGACGGTGAAGAGAACTGTAGCGTGTGCCAGTGACCGTCATTGTAAAGAGCTGATGGTGCGATGGTGGTAGATTAATGTTCTCCTAGTAGGTACAGTGTCAGTTATTGCTTTTTTTTCCTACTTGGTGAAAAAGATAGTAATAGTGGAGTGTGTTAGTGCTTCGTGGTGGTGAACTGACATGGTATCGAGGTGGTACAATAATGTAGAGTTTCTTATTAGTGTAAATGCCATAAAGAATCGTGTATCATAAAATAAAAGTACCTTCACGGTGTATTTATGGAGTGTTCATGATTGTATCTATTTAAGACTGAAAGCTAGTACCACTAAATTAAAACATCTTCGGGTTTAAATAATTGGGAGTAAAATTTGGTACAAGTCTATGTAAAAAAAAAAAGGCATATTTTTCCCTTTAGATATTTGGTTTACATTTTCAGGATTCCAGCGATACTAAGATGGTTTAGGCTATATTAGATAAATTAAATATTTGTCCACCTGTATATATATATATATATATATATATATATATATATATATATATATATATATATATATATATATATATATATATATATATATATATATATATATATATAATTTTCATTGCGTAGTTGGCATGCTTCATGCGCTTATGATTCCTTTTTCTACCTAAATTAATCAATTTTTGCCACACTGTCAAAGCCGCTGGTGTGTATCCCTGCCACTCACTGTCCACATGTCGTTTATGGAGAAAAAAAGGCGATACAATAACAGTCCCCTCCTCCTCCTCCTTCATAAAATGGGTGTCTTGGTTGCTTCTCCTTTAACGGGAAGTTTTAAAAGGTTGTTGTCAAGAAACCCACCTCTCCAGCCTCCTCCCTTCACACGGGAGTGCAGAAAAAATGCAATACCTGAGATTACAGACGAGTTCTTAGTTTGGTGTTTTGGTCAAAGTTCTTTGCCCAAGTTACGTTAGAAACTTACCGCTGGGTCGGGAGTCAAGTAAGGGAGCAGCTCTGAGTGCAGGATAAAGGACTCCAGTATTGATGAACATTTTTGAGACATTTAAACTCAGTCTCTGCATTAAGAACACTCTTTCCTTTCTGTTTTCTTAATCTGTAGAAATAAATGTTTTCATGATAAAGTCATTGGTTAAGCATCTTGGATGAAAAGACATTTGCTAATAATGATTAATGATGATAATTGTAATAGCAATAGTGTGTAGAGTAAGAGTAGGCTATATCGATTCATTTACATTAGAAGTGTATGATGAAGTGAAAAAATAGAATGAACAGTAATAATAATAATAATAATAATAATAATAATAATAATAATAATAATAATAATAGTAATAATAATAATAATAATAATAATAAGACGAATAATAGTGATAATGATAGTAATTACAAAATAACAACAACACCAACAAGAATAGTTGTAGTAGTAGTAGTAGTAGTGGTAGTAGTAGTAGTAGTGGTAGTAGTAGTAGTAGTAGTAGTAGTAGTAGTAGTAGTAGTAGTAGCTGTAATATTATTATTATTATTATTATTATTATTATTATTATTATTATTATTATTATTATTATTATTATTATTATTATTATTATTAGTTGTAGTAGTAGTAGTAGTAATTGTAGTAGTAACAATAATAATAATAATAATAATAATAATAATAATAATAATAATAATAATAATAATAATAATGATAATAATAATAATAATAATAATAATAATAATAATAGGTAATAATAATAATAATAATATTAACATCGACATTAATACCCAACGTACCAAACCCACCTATTCCATTCTTCCAATATCAGGTGTATGTGTTCGCATAAAAAATGTGTACCCGAGTTTTCTTATGTTTATTCGACCCCGGTTTGATGTTTACTTGCGTGTGGACAGACAAGATGGTTTTCCTAGGTCACTTCCCTCTTCTGCTCTCACGTTCAATTATCATGTTAACTTTTCCTGCTCCCTCCCTCTTTTTCAATGTGCAAATTTTCTTCCATGTCGGTCTAAATTTACTATGTCTTTATTCCTTTTGATTTATTTCATGAGGTTATTTTCAAGAACGCAGTTTTCTTTCTTCTCATTTTCTTTACGTTCTTTCATTCCAGATTAATTCCATTCATTCTTAATTTCAGTCGCGCTCGTAATGTTTTGCGCGTCGTATAAATTCATCTTCACTTTAGCTCCTTTGTTTCTCAAATCTGCAGCTTATAATCTTACACAGGTCACGAGGTGGGTAGTTCTTGCCACGAATGGGTTTTAAGAACGATGTTTTGTGTGGCCATTTTTTTCGCTGCCTTTTCCATCAACTCATAGCTAAACACATTTTTCCAAGAGCATCAAATGGCAGACACAGTCCCCTCCCGTATTCATTAATTCCCTCTTCATTCAGCTTTTTTGTTCGTGTCACGTTTCCCTCTTGAATAGTTTGTGTAGGTAATGAGTGTATTTTTCATATGAGTTTATTTCCTCTTTTGCTGTACACACGTACAATTTATTTTTTCATAACTTTTTTGCTTTTTCGTTGTTTATTTTTCTTTATTATATTGTTTTTTCTTCATTATATTGTTTTTTTTATTTGTTCTTTCTGATGCTTTTGTGTGTCTTTCTGTCTCTTGTCAGTGTCTCTGTGTTCATCTTTGTGGCTCCTCAAAGGATTTTGGATTTGATGCCCTGGATGCCTATTTGTGCGTGAGTCTGTCTGTCTGTCTGTCTGTCTGTTTGTTTGTTTGTTTGTTTGTTTGTTTGTTTGTCTGTCTGTCTGTCTCTGTCTGTCTCTGTCTGTCTCTTTCTGCCTGTCTGTCTGTCTGTCTGTCTGTCTGTCTGTCTGTCTGTCTGTCTGTCTGTCTGTCTGTCTGTCTGTCTGTCTGTCTGTCTCTCTCTCTCTCTCTCTCTCTCTCTCTCTCTCTCTCTCTCTCTCTCTCTCTCTCTCTCTCTCTCTCTCTCTCTCTCTCTCTCTCTCTCTCTCTCTCTCTCTCTCTCTCTCTCTCTCTATTGTGTTACTGACTTCATTTGTTTGAATACTTGCCCTTTTTTTCCTTGCAACTTTTCTTACTCTCACCACTGTGCTTTATTTTTTCCTCCTCTTACTTGGATCAACTTCTGGGGACTTCTCTGGGACTGCAATTGTCCAATCGAAGCATCTTCACGACCTCCTCCTTCCCCTTCCGGCTCCTCCAGTCCTTCCTGTAGGCGCGGCTCTCTCCCTAAGGTTTCGCAAACTTGAGTCGTCTTGAGTGGCTTTGTCGTTCACAGTCCGTCACAAGAATGCGAGGAGCGTGTCCATGGGCTCAGCAGGAGGGTAAATAGGGCATGAGTCAGCGGGAGTGAAGGGCGTCCGAGGTGATGGGGACGTGGGAGGGTAGGGGATCATGCCATTGCAGAGGGTGTGAAGTGGTGAGGTGGTCTTCGTGTTTGTGCTTGTGTTTCTATCTGTTTGTCTGTCTCTCTGTCTGTCTGTCTGTCTGTCTGTCTCTCTCTCTCTCTCTCTCTCTCTCTCTCTCTCTCTCTCTCTCTCTCTCTCTCTCTCTCTCTCTCTCTCTCTCTCTCTCTCTCTCTCTCTCTCTCTCTCTCTCTCTCTCTCTCTCTCTCTCTCTCTCTCTCTCTCTGTTCTAAATATATTTAATGAAACATACTAAAAGTGAGCAGAGAAAGCGAGTTTAACTGTATCATGGAAGAAATACATATCGATTAAAAACACTTACTGAGGTCGTCACATTCACTAAATAAGCAAGTTCACAGAAACAGGTAAAGGAAAGTAAGAAAAAGAAAACAAAAACAAATAGGTCTGAGATGAGGAAAAGAAAGTAAAGATGACGAAGGTTTCTAAGGACTTTGGCTGATGTCTCCTAATATATGGTGGACCTCCTTAAGGGTGCCTGCGTCTGGGCCTGAGGGGAGGCTTTCATCAGGTGAAGCTAACCACTCTATGGACGGAGATGACCCTCCCTGGAAGCTCCCCAACGGAGATTACTTGCCGCTCCTCATTGATGTGCTGTGAGATGTGTGTGTGTGTGTGTGTGTGTGTGTGTGTGTGTGTGTGTGTGTGTGTGTGTGTGTGTGTGTGTGTGTGTGTGTGTGTGTTTTCCTTTGACTTTTGTTCGTTATTTAAGGCTCATTCTTTGTTCTTCCTTCATTAAAGAACATCACGTTAGATCAGGATAAGTTACTTTAAGTTAGGACGAAAAAAGCGAATTTATATTATGTTTATGCGTATAGTCTAAGTTAGGTTAGGTATAGAAGGTCAGGTTTCCTATCAGTGGGTTTCGTTGCCGCTGCTATCAAGGCTTGTCGTTATTGCCTCACGGGACCACCCGATATAAAGGGCACAGGCCAAACAGGAGAACCTCAGGTGAAGCCCCGCATAATGGAAGCATCTTGAGCTGGGATTAAATTTAGGCCATGAAAAGGTTATTACTCTATTTTAATGGAATTCATATAAATACGTAACTCTCTCTCTCTCTCTCTCTCTCTCTCTCTCTCTCTCTCTCTCTCTCTCTCTCTCTCTCTCTCTCTCTCTCTCTCTCTCTCGTATCTAGATGTATTTTTTGGCAATTGTTATTGTATTTTCTTTTTTTTAGGTTATTGAATTAAGATCCTGTCTCGTCTTTTATACATATATATATATATATATATATATATATATATATATATATATATATATATATATATATATATATATATATATATATATATATATATATAGCGTATGTGTGTGTGTGTGTGTTTGTGTGTCTCCCAGTTGATCCCACGATTAGTTACTACCGCACGTTTGTTTTATTTATTTATTTTATTTATTTTTATATTATTTTATTTTATTTTTTTTACTCTGCGGTGGAAGTCACAGCTCGTACTCTGCCGGTTGTCGTGTATCCTTGCGTCGCTGTGGTGGCGCCGCGCGGCGTCTCCACAGAAAAGTAGGTTGTTTACAAGTCCGCGGCCTCCTCTTGTTTTCCAGGCGGTTCTCCGTTTCTTTTTTTTTTTTTTGTACGTGAAAAGTTTTTCGGACACCAACACACATACCTTCTGACTATGATGCGAGTGACTGTTTTTCCGTCCTCCCATCTCTCTCTCTCTCTCTCTCTCTCTCTCTCTCTCTCTCTCTCTCTCTCTCTCTCTCTCTCTCTCTCTCTCTCTCTCTCTCTCTCTCTCTCTCTCTCTCTCTCTCTCTCTCTCTCTCTCTCTCTCTCTGTGTGTGTGTGTGTGTGTGTGTGTGTGTGTGTGTGTGTGTGTTAAAGTTCATAGAGAGAGAGAGAGAGAGAGAGAGAGAGAGAGAGAGAGAGAGAGAGAGAGAGAGAGAGAGAGAGAGAGAGAGAGAGAGAAATCGAGTAATGACAGAAGGGAAGCCAGGAGGGGCACGCCAGTTAGCACGGGATTCTTGCATTGTTGCCGTGACGCGTATCTGAGTGTCTCGTAGGGTTGTTAGCAGCGCACGGCTCCCAGCGCTGCTCTCTTTATCGTCGTCTGTTACTGTTTAACCTCTGATATGGCATTCCGTGCTGCTGCTCCCTTGCCCTTTGTTACCTTGTGTGTTGCAGGTCGCACGTCTCTCCAGTCAGTCTGTTCCTCAATAAAAAAAATAAAAAGTTGTCATCGTCAGTGTAATATTATTTAGTGGGAAAGTTATAAAACCCGAACGCTAACAGGTTGCGGGTAATGGCATTCTGAAACACTTAGTCGACCGCCTTATCTCAGCTACTTTCAATAGTCTCTTGTGAAAGTCTGGAAAAATTTCAAGGGTGTTTTCATGTGCTTAACCTAACAAGGTTACTTCATCATCAAAGGGGAAAGACACCCATGAGAACATTGGCAATAACCTGTTGCCTTTTTAAGTAGCCATAATGAGAGACTAGAGCGCCTCTAAATACGGTTCAGAATTATACAGTGAACTTATAATAGATATACAGGAAGGAAGGAGAGCGTGAAGGCGCCCGGTGTACTGAAGTGTATATTGTGGAAGGAAACTCGGCACCGTCAAGCAGAGGCAGGCATGTGCGTTCCCTCACTGCAGGAATGACGCACCCGCCCTTCCTTTCCTCAGGTAATACAGGGCTGGAGGACACGTCTAGCCCCCGTCAGCAGCAAGTAATTAGCAATATTATTAACTTTGCCTAACGAGCTTGAGAGGGGGAAGGCTGCAGGGGAGGAGGCGGGGGAAGGAAGGCAAGCAAGCAACCGACTGCTGTGTGAAGGAAAGACAGGAGCGGGAAGACACTGAAGCACAGGATGATGCACTGGAGTGGAGGAAGGATGAGAGGACGTCTTTCCAGGTTTAAAGTGAATGTACTGAAGGAACCGTCGAGGCTGAGTAAAGGAACCTTAGTGAGTGAATGGTTTTGAACACAATTTACGAATAAGATGAATATCCTCACGTCACGCCCAGCCTATTCTGCCCTTTCTTTACACATTTTTTCCTTATGCCTACTCGTGTGTCAGTCCATCCTGTGACATTCCCGTCATATCCAGGTCCTGTCAACATCTGTCTTCTCTAACCATTAATAATCTTATCAAAATATCTCTTGTACCTCAGTTTCTCTTTGTTTTTCTTTTGTCTTTCTCTTTGTCTATTTCTCTCCCTTCGTCTTGCGTCATTCTTGTTTATCGCCCTCAACAACTCGCTCACCTCCTCTCCTCTCCCCTTGCCTTAGTTCCCTCGTGCCCTCCTTCTCCTTGTCCTGCTCTCACTGCCCTCTCCTTGCCGTGTCTTGACGCCGCTCTTGTGCATCATCTCTCATAACACTCTGGCCTCCTTCGCTCTCCCCTGAATCTGCTCTAGTCCTCTTCTGTCCTTCCCTGTGCTCTCCCTGCCTCTCTTCCCAATGTCCTGATGGTTTATCAACGTTACCTCTACCGCCGTTGGGTATTTCCCTTTTGCTTTCACTTTTCTCTTCACTTTTTTCTTTTTTTCTTTTAGTTCCATGTTGCCGCGTGTTTACGAGGTCCTGCCGCTGTCAGGCCAGTGAAGAGTTTCCACATCCGTTGCCTTTAGCTCATATCCTTTGTGATGATTTTATTTTCTGTAAGTTCTAGTGATTTACTGTGAAATCTGCCGTTACATTCAAAGGGCTCAACTGTAATTGTTTTCGTTGCTCTCGGCTCACGGCTTGTCAGGTGAATTTGACTTTTCAATTGGTTTTGGATATTCATAGTGAACCGTGATATTACTTTCAAAAGTGACAATTATTATTATTCCCGTAAATCTTATCATAGAGAAATTTGTGTAGATATGGCAAGGCAAACGTTAGTCGAGTCTCACACTAGTTCCTCTCTCCGATGGCTCAGCACAGACTTTTTTAACTCGTATTTTCGTGGATAAACTGCGTGGGTCTATAAACATTTTTTTGCCTTTCTCATTAAGTGATACGGTGTGATCTTATTCATACCATACGAAAAGAAGAGAAAACACTCACATGTAGATATTCTGTAAGTTATTTATTTTTATTTATTTTTTTTTCTATTTCAGTGTGAAAAAAAAAACACTCAAGAAATATATCTTTAGGGAACATTTTCTTCATTTCCTGAGTAGCTTATTGCTTCAGTATAAATTTGTGTATACCATAAGAAGGAAAGAAACTCACACGTAGATCACCAGTGGAGCCTCATACTCACCTTGTATCCTGCGGTGTCCTCGCCTCGCCCCGCCTCGCCTCGCCTTGTCTTCTATCCACGTCTGTCCCTGAAATCCACGACGTCACACTCAAAGGAGTTACCCCGCCACGCCCAGTCTTGCCAATGGTTTTCATTATACTCAACACTGAGCTGATTTTTCTACATTATTCGTGAGCGTTTGTCTAGAATCTCGAAAGTAGTTGACAGGAATTGGTGTGTGTAACGACTGACACTTGGGGGTGGGAGAACTGCACATTTCTGCTGTACCATCACGCTTACGACTTGGGGAGAGAGAGAGAGAGAGAGAGAGAGAGAGAGAGAGAGAGAGAGAGAGAGAGAGAGAGAGAGAGAGAGAGAGAGAGAGAGAGAGAGAGAGAGAGCCCATTTATGCAAATTTCATATTGTATTTATTTTTGTCTTTAAATAGATAGCTGCTTTTTTTATTATGTGTGTATTTACCCAATATCTTTGTCTTCATCTTTGTGTCTCTTCAGAGTGTGTGTGTGTGTGTGTGTGTGTGTGTGTGTGTGTGTGTGTGTGTGTGTTTAGAGAAAGGTAATATGTATCAGCGGTGACTGTGTGTGTGTGTGTGTGTGTGTGTGTGTGTGTGTGTGTGTGTGTGTGTGTGTGTGTGTGTGTGTCTGCGTGGGAGGGGAGGGGCGGTGCTCGGCGCGGCACGTTCCCTGCCTCCCTCACCGTCTAATGGACGAGGCCTCCAGATTAAACTACGACCAGATAAACCTGCCGTCGTCGCCTTGTTGCCTGAAAGTCGTCGCCTCACTTAGGACGAGGGTGTGCTGTGTGTGCCGATCCCGTGGTGCTACTGCTCATGCTGTATCTCCTGCCTCCTTGTCTGTGTGGCAGGTATACAGTTAAATCGTACGTACATAAAGTTGCAAGAAGCCAGTAGGTTTACACGTGGCAGTTCCTATATAAAACCTACATACCTGTGTTCATTTATTATCCCAGTCCATACTCCATAGGCCTTTCTAAACTTCTCTTAAAGGTCACTATTAACCTTACATCGCCGATTTGATAAGAGAAGTTGACTCGAGACTTCTACTATCTTATTTCAGAATTGATTTCTTCCTCACTCTGTTTTTTAATCTAACTTTATCAAACTTGACTCTATTACATCTTGTCCTATCTTGATTAATAACCCTAAGAAATTTTGAGACGTACATACATCTCAGCCTAGTTACAAGAAAAATTTGATACTGTGGAGGCAGAATGAGAGAGAGAGAAAAAAAAATGTATTCTTATCTTAATATGAGATGAACTTATATATATATATATATATATATATATATATATATATATATATATATATATATATATATATATATATATATATATATATATATATATATATATATATATAAGAAAAAAAGTACCCACATACGTGTATCGTTGGGAAGAAGAGCAAAGAATGTTTCAAAGGGTGGTCCAAAATGAACTAGAAAAAAGAGAAGAAACCGTAAATGTCAATGGTAGAAAGCGGTACGTGAATGCGAGGCAGGAGGAGATAAGGAGGAACGCTTCATACGTCGCGGCCCAAACCGTAAAGAGACACCTGTACATGTAAAAGACCTGGCCGCCCCACGCTTGTCACCACCTTCCGTCCCCGTGTAAATGTTTCCCTCGCATTCTTTCCTCCACCTGACGTGTCCCTTCCTCTCTCCTGTTGTACGTAGTTCAAAAGGCACTGATCCCTTCCCCTTCCCCCTCCCCCACTCCCCCTTCCCCTTCCCCCTTCCCCTTCCTCTTCCTCCTCCTCTCCCATTTTCCTTCCTTCTTTTCTCCCTCTTTTTCGTCTTTTTCTTTGTATCTTCATCTTTGTTTCTTTTATACTTAACTGCCGAACTTCCTCTCCTTCCTTTTCGTTCTTTCTATTTTCCCTCATTAGTTTTTCATTTTTCTTCCTGCTAAGTATTGATCTTATGCTTTTCTTCCTCTTTTTCTTCTTCCTCTTTCTCTCTTTCGCTCTCCTTCCTTTTCCCAGCTTTTTTCTTTCATTTAACTCTTACCCTTCTTTTCCTTCCTACATTGCGCACCTTCCTCCTTCCCCTTCCCTTTTCCTTCCTTTTTTCTTTTGTTTCCTATTCACTTCCTTAATTTTTCTGTCATTCCTACCGCCCACCTCTCTCTCTCTCTCTCTCTCTCTCTCTCTCTCTCTCTCTCTCTCTCTCTCTCTCTCTCTCTCTCTCTCTCTCTCTTTGGCAAACTGATACGATTCATCAATAGGACTCTTCCATGTCTTACTGCCGCTGCCTTTTTCGCCCTCTCTGTATAGCTGGTGCGTTTCCCTTTCCTGGAATTCGAGAAAACTGAGTCAGTCGAGAAACGGCCAATTTTTACCCGTTTTCACTGCTTTTTTTTTCTTTTCAGTCCGGGAAAAAACGTGGAGCTTCTTCTGTTTTTTTCTTTTCTTTTTCCACCTTGATCATTCTTTTTTTTATACATTAAAAAAAATTTTTATTATTGTTCTGCAGCGGTCCAGTGTCTTGTTAAGTTTCTCGTTTGGACATTTGCCCGCATTCAGAAACACTGCTCTCTCGCCACGACTGTATTCAAAGACCACAGAGGTGATTAACCGGATTTTCAAGACTGCTTCCCCTGTTAATCATGTAGAAATCTTGTTCATCTGTCACTAAAACCGTAAAAAACATCCTTCAAAACCCATGTAATTTCATTTAAAGCCTATTAAAAGTAGTGAAGATGAAGGCAGAAGTGCTTCAGAATATGGTCCTTAGTCGTTAGTCAGGTGGTTCTATGTAATATGTACAGTATGGATGACTACACTACTTGGGTGGAAATTTACTACCGCCGGGACGTGAGGTGGTAGATACATACAGGGAAGGAATGAGTCCCATTACACGAGCCTTCCATTCCTGGCTCAGCGGCGTTTTGGCTGTGATGGGTGCCGGGCCTCTCTCGTGCTGGGAGACGGTCTTCATTGTCCTGTGTAGAGTGTAGTAGTAGAGTGCGTGGCATATTGAGTAGTTTGTGAAAGTGTGTTTGAGAGAGAGAGAGAGAGAGAGAGAGAGAGAGAGAGAGAGAGAGAGAGAGAGAGAGAGAGAGAGAGAGAGAGAGGGGCAGCCAGACAAACAGACAGACAGAAAGACACGCGAAGAAAGCTTTTTTTTTTTTATGTAGGAGGGGCACCGTCCAAGGGCAACAAAAATCCAATAAAAAAAGGCCGACTGAGATGCCGGTTCCCGAATAGGCTCTCAAGCGGAAGTAAAAAAATTGAAGGATAAGTGTCTTGAAACCTTGGAGGAGTTCAAGTCATAGGAAGATGGAAATGAAGGCAGAGAGTTCCAGAGTTTACCAGAGACAGATTGATACTATTTAAGCAGGCAAGAAGGGAACACACGGTAGGGGGTTCAGGGTGAGGGGGTAGGGTGTGTCCCACGAGCAGCGAAGCCCAACGTTAGGATATCAAGAGGCGTGACTAAGTGAGCCGAGGCTGAGGCACCGCCTGGGTGAGCGAGGCATCCTTGATAAAACGTTGTTCCATCTCGAGAAACAATCTAGTGGCGTATTTCTTTTCCAGGACCTTCTTTCTCTTACATCAGCAACTTACAAGCTTATTTCGTTTCCTGGTTCCTTTTATCTTCGTGATAGTTTTAGTCTTTAGTTCTCACTTCCCTCATTTTCTTTTCTGTTTTCTGTATATTTCTGATGGTTCACTCTTCTATTTTTTTACTAGCGGTTTTATTGTGTGTTTCCTGCGTCCACGCTATTGACTTCTCTTGCCTTCTCATACTCCCAACACTTTTTCCTTCCTCTGCGTCCTCCCAACCCCAACACTTTTCTCTTCGCTTGCCTTCTCTTACTCCTAACATTTTTCTCTCTTGCTTTCTTCTAACCGTACGTTATTCCTTTCTTTCGCGTTCTCCTGCTTCCACGCTATTCCCTTCTCTTGCCGCCTTCTACCCCACACTATTCCCTTTCCTTGCCTGCAGTCACACGCCACTCAGTGTGAAGGAAGTCCTCGCCAAACGGCCAGCCAAGTATCCTCCACGTCCTGGGTAGTGACGGAGGCGGGAGGCTAAATTGACACGGACTGGAGTGCCGGCGGTGTGCTGAGTCGGCTGAAGCCCAGATACTGAGAGTGGGTGCAAGAAGTGGTCATGTTAATACTTCAGCAGTGATTCAGGGCTGAGCGAGAATGCCAGTGGAGCCCTAAAAGTTCCTCTGAGGGGGAATCTTCACGTGCTGCACCGGTCGCTGTTTTCCAGGGTTAAAGAGAGGCGGCCCATTAAATGCCCATTTTTTTGGAAGTGCGCTCCAGCGTGAAATGCAGCTCCCGATGCATTTGTTTCTAATTCCAATGTATCTGTTCTCTCGTTCAGAAAAAGTGACTCGTGTATTTTAAAAGAGAATTTCCCCAGGCCAGGCCCTGTCCCAGGTAGTTATCTATGTGATTATTTGTTGCAGCGGAAGTGTTTGTGCTGCGCTGGGATATTGGGCTCTCTCGGAGGTCGTATGTGTGTGTGTGTGTGTGTGTGTGTGTGTGTGTGTGTGTGTGTGTGTGTGTGTTTGCTTGTGTGAGGGTGCTGCTGCAGTGTTTCATAGTGACTGATGTCGAAATTTCATTTTCTGGTCCTCTCTGCGCAACTTGTCTGTATCAAAATCCTGCCGAGAGCCAGACATTGATTTTTACATTGAAATTCTTGGTGCAACTTTCGTTCATTATGAGCGTCAGCGTGAGTGCCGATGCCTGCATGCATTACATTCTCTAAAAGGGAAGCTTATTAAGGCCATTTGATTAAGATGACACGTGGTCTGCGTTCCTGACGAGACTCGAATCCACCTCAGTAGGAAAGTCGCTGTGCCAGTGCTTTAGGGGGTAAGGTTATGTCGGTAACGGTGGTGGCGGTGGGAGAGGCGGCGGCAAGCAGTGATGTAGTGTGTGTGGGTGGCGGAACAGTCTCGCTCCTTGACACTATTTGGTGGTGACGCGTGCTGGCCTAGGGTGGAGCTCCCTGAAACACCTACCCCCTCTTCCTCCTCCTCCTCCTCCTCCTCCTCCTCCTCCTCCTCCTCCTTTTATACATCTTTCTACTCCTCATACAGCTCACACCCGCAGCTCTCTCCAGCACCGGTATACACCTGCGTCTCATACTCATACAGACCTTGCTCACCCACATCACGTCCGTCTCACCTGCCTACACTGTCCTCACCTGCCCTGCACACCTATATAGTATGCCTGAGGCAATATACCGTTTCTCTCCGTCGACATCATTCAGCGATCCTTTTTGATAGATGAGATGAAATAGGAGGAAGAGGATTACTTTACTGTAGTGGTGAATGACGAAGGGAAGGTGAAGGGAGAAGAGGAAGGTGATGCTGGAAGATGAATAAAGAATGGAGAAAGGAGAGAAGGAATAGATGAAAGAAAAAGAATTAGGGAAAGAGGAAAGGATTAGGATTAGGATTAAGGGTGAAGCTGGAGAGGGAGAAGAATAAGAAAATGAACATGAAAGAGAAGGATGATAAGGAACAGAAGAAAGAGAAGGAGAAGAGACAACACAAGGCAGCTCACAAGGGAGATACAAGTTCAATACATGAAGTTGTGATATGTCCTGTGATGTGTAGTTGGCTGGCCAATTTGTAAGAAAAGACTCTCTCTCTCTCTCTCTCTCTCTCTCTCTCTCTCTCTCTCTCTCTCTCTCTCTCTCTCTCTCTCTCTCTCTCTCTCTCTCTCTCTCTCTCTCTCTCTCGTTCTTTGTCTGTGATTGTTCTTTCGTTTCGTGTTTTGTCCTGCACTTTGCTTCAATTGTCTTATCTCCTCCTGTCCTTCCTCCCACCTCCCTGCATTCCTTCCTGCTCACCACACACCTCAACTCTCCTTCCTCTCACGCGACTCAGTACCCGTGACACACACGCACACACACAAACACACACACACACACACACACACACACACACACACACACACACACACACACACACACACACACACACACACACACACACACACACACACACACACACACACACACACACACACACACACACACACACCAAACCACACAAAAACAAACACGTTGGACAGGGGGGACAGGTAGAGCAGGAGGACAGACAATATGCGACAGGTGACAAGTAGATGGGAGGGACAGGCAGGGAGGGGGCGTAGTGTGTGGGTGGGAGGGAAGAGGATAGTGGGCGTCCCGGGTGGGTGAACAGACCGGCGTTACCCATGGGAGGAGCGTGGGAGCAGAGCATGGGAGGGCCAGGTGTTCTTCCTTCCCCTCCCTTTCCCTCCCTTCTATTTCTCCCTCCCAGCCTACCTCTCCTTCCTCACTCCCTGACTTCCCGCTTTGCTCACTCGCATTGCTAATCTCGTATCGTCAAGTTGGGAGGAAAAGGTCCCATGTTACGTCTATTCTGATTAGATGGTAAGTACTGAGAGAGAGAGAGAGAGAGAGAGAGAGAGAGAGAGAGAGAGAGAGAGAGAGAGAGAGAGAGAGAGAGAGAGAGAGAGAGAGAATTATAACAAAGTGAATACACTTGTCAGAGCGCCATTTAAGGTTTTGTAAGTACTTTATGTGTGTGTGTGTGTGTGTGTGTGTGTGTGTGTGTGTGTGTGTGTGTGTGTGTGTGTGGGTGGGTGGGTGGGTGGGTTGCGTCCCTTAACTGTGTGGGCGCCTTCTGTCCATTTGTGTTGTGTGTTTTGGAATGTCTGGTGTGCGAGGTCGTGAATTAAGAACACACACACACACACACACACACACACACACACACACACACACACACACACACACACACACACACACACACACACACACACACACTATCAGCAGGGACATTCCGCAAAGCACGATCGGTGTTTGTTCAGCGCAACACAACGCTGTCAACATCAACAAGAGCACAACACCAGCTGACGGATCGCAGTCGCTTAAACTCAACACAGTCCCAAGCCTTCAGTGTCGCAACGAAAGCACACCAACTGTCCTTAAGAAATAATCCCTCTTAAACTTCACTCTTATTTATATTTTACGTGAAGGTGTAGCAGGAGGACAGTTTGCATAAATACACCTTTGAATAACTACTTTTTTTTTTCGTAAACTCTCACAATGCCCAACTTTACAAGAGCATGTGGCCGCAGCTTGAACCTCCGCCCCTCGACCTCAGTCCTTCCCTCAGCGCACCTTGGCTCTCTTTTCACGTATACGCGCGACATTATTATGCCATTTTCTCGTTCGTTTCCATGCACGTATAATATAGCATGCGTGAGAGGAGAGTGCAGTGATGTGTACCCTCCTTCCTGCGTCCCCTGCCCTCCCGCCCCGCCCCGCCATTGTTAAGGCTCTCTGCGCTCCACATCAACATTATAGTGCTGGTTCACGCCCTCCTCTGTTACGCCAATCCGGTGCACCGCGATGTAAAGTGTTTCAGTGCGGTGCGGCGGGTCGGGCCTTCCCTACCTGGCCCATCTCAGGCAGGACATGAATGATTGCTGCTGCTCCTGCTGCTGCTACCTTTGTGACGGCTGCGGCTGTTATGACTTTTTTAATATTACTGATGCTCTTGTTACTACTACTGCTACTACTACTACTACTACTACTACTACTACTTCTACTACTACTACTACTACTACTACTACTACTACTACTACTACTATTACTACTACTACTACTACTACTACTACTAATGATAATAATAATAATAATAAAAGTCCTACTGCTACCATCATGACTAAGTGTTAACAACTGAAAATCAACAATAGTGATAGTTTAGTAGTTTATTATCTGTATTATTATCTGTATTTTTATCATTATTATTATTATTATTTTATTATTATTATTGTTATTATTATTATTATTATTATTATTATTATTATTATTATTATTATTATTATTATTATTATTATTATTATCATTATTATTATCATTGTCGCTATCATCATTAATATTGTTCTCAGTGTTTTTATCATCACCTATTGAACTATTTGATATTCGCTGTTGGCAACTGTTGCCGTTCATTCTTATTTCAGGAATATTTCCGGTTCACCATGAGGTGCAGGTGCTACTTCCAAGTTTTTTTTTTTTTTCTCAATGAGTTGCTGCCTTCACAGAAATAAAATTTTAGTCCCAATCACACCTCACCAATATCACAAAAAGTCCGAAGTGATGAAACCGTGCAATTATCGTGTGTGTTATATATATATATATATATATATATATATATATATATATATATATATATATATATATATATATATATATATATATATATATATATATATATATAAAGGCTCTTTTGGCATCAATTATAAAGTTTGGAAGCTTAAAAACTTTTGGTCCACTGGAGAAAAAAATCCGCTAGACGGCACTGGTTGTATTGCACACACACACACACACACACACACACACACACACACACACACACACACACACAGGCCTCAAATTAGTGTACTGGACCGGAGAAAAATAATATAAAAAGCGCAAGCGGCGTGTACCAATTAGTGCTTCGGACAAGAGAAAGGGAGGCGAAGGGAGGCAGCAGGGGAGTGAATGGAAGAGTGACGGTGCGTTACGGGGAAAAGAAGAATGCTGAAGAAGAGTCTATAAGGACGAACAGAGAGAGAGAGAGAGAGAGAGAGAGAGAGAGAGAGAGAGAGAGAGAGAGAGAGAGAGAGAGAGAGAGAGAGAGAGAGAGAGAGAGAGAGAGAGAGAGAAAGAGAGAGAGAGCAGCAGCAGCAGCAGCAGCAGCAGCAATAACATCAAGTTGAGAGAACAACACCATACACACCCTTGTGCCATGACGGAGCAACACACAGGCGCTCGAGTATTAGGTATCAGGTATTAGGTATCAGGCTCTATGTTCAACGGTGAGAAAAATCACAGCCTCTCCCGTTTGCGCCAGTTGGTAAGGAAGCCGGAGCCTGTCTGGCTGGCAGCGGGCGATGTACGAGGCAATCAGGAACCTCCATGAGTCTGAGTCCAGCGAGGCGCCGTGCGAGTGTAAGTTTATGAAGCTGCCCGTCCGCTGGTCACGTCCTCAGCGGGAAGAGAGACGTGGGGAGGGCGCCAATCTTGATCTCTCTGCGACTGACCCTCACCAGGAGGCTGCAGGAGCGAACGATAGAGAAGGATGACTGTCAGGCAAGTGATGCAGACGGAACGAAGGAACGGACAGACCTCAGCTTCTTCAGGAACTTTGGAATACCTGAGGTTTTATTTGTGGCGACTCAGCACCCACGAGTTATCTCCATGAAGCGCCGGTGATGAGTCTATTAGTGGCTGGAGGGGCGAGAGGAGCTATCTTCCTGCTCAAATATACTACTCCATGAGTAAGCGCCTGTCGAGAGTGAATGCTGTGTACTGCTGCAAGTCATCTTAATCCTCAGGTTCCAAGAGAATTGCCTTGGTCATTCCAGCAGATTAGAAACTGCGTCCCGAAGGATTAACTCAGTGCGTCTCTTTGCTGTTATTCAGTACTGCTATCTTAAGCGAAGGTTTCAGATGTGAAGAGGGGAAAAATATATTAGCTAGAAAAATGTGATGATGTATACTTCACAATGATAGCTTAGACAGTCACAGCATAAGTGGTCTTATTCCTTACGAGACTAACAATATAATGCACAATAAAAGTTTCTACGCTATGTATGAGACAAACAACTAACAATACCCACCAGTACTTGAAGCAGTTGCCGGCAAAGGATTATTCTTCTACGTTCTGCTTGAGTTGCGTAAGTCAGTGAGCACCGAGGAGACCGAGATGTTGCCGCTGC
>NC_087168.1:8857149-8864649 GCF_035594125.1 Scylla paramamosain
ACTATAGTCGTCTAGTAAAAATGTATCCCACTCAATCAGATTTAAGGTAAAGGAAGCGCTTCATCAGATGACACAAATATTAGGATTGTTCGTAGATTATACTGTGCCTCCGTGCTTGCACCTTGCCCAGTCAAACTCTTTCAGCTCTGTCTGTCAACATCTACCTTTCCTTCTTGCTGGAAGTTTGCCTACATTCAACCTGTTCCTAAAAAGGGTGACCGCTCTTATCCCTCAAACTACCGTCCTATTGCTTTAATTTCCTGCTTATCTAAAGTTTTTGAATCTATCCTCAACAGGAAGATTCTTAAACATCTATCACTTCACAACCTTCTATCTGATCGCCAGTATGGGTTCCGTCAAGGCCGCTCTACTGGTGATCTTCTGGCTTTCCTTACTGAGTCTTGGTCATCCTCTTTTAGAGATTTTGGTGAAACTTTTGCTGTTGCCGTGGACATATCAAAAGCCTTTGATAGAGTCCTGGCAAAAAGCTTTGATTTCCAAACTAGCCTCTTACGGTTTCTATCCTTCTCTCTGTAACTTCATCTCAAGTCTCCTTTCTGACCGTTCTATTGCTGCTGTGGTAGACGGTCACTGTTCTTCTCCTAAATCTATTAACAGTGGTGTTCCTCAGGGTTCTGTTCTGTCACCCCACTCTCTTCTTATTATTCATTAATGATCTAAACCAAACTTCTTGTCCTATCCACTCCTACGCTGATGATACCACCCCTGCACTTTTCCACGTCTTTTCATAGACGTCCAACCCTTCAGGAGGTAAACATATCACGCAGGGAAGCCACAGAACGCCTGACTTCTGATCTTTCTAAAATTTCTGATTGAGGCAGAGCAAACTTGGTATTGTTCAATGCCTCAAAAACTCAATTCCTCCATCTATCAACTCGACACAACCTTCCAGACAACTATCCCCTCTTCTTCAATGACACTCAGCTGTCCCCCTCTTCTACACTGAACATCCTCAGTCTGTCCTTTACTTATAATCTGAACTGGAAACTTCACATCTCATCTCTAGCTAAAACAGCTTCTATGAAGTTAGATGTTCTGAGACGTCTCCGCCAGTTTTTTCTCACCCCCCAGCTGCTAACTCTGTACAAGGGCCTTATCCGTCCATGTATGGAGTATGCTTCACATGTCTGGGGGGGTTCCACTCATACTGCTCTCCTAGACAGGGTGGAATCAAAAGCTTTTCGTCTCATCAACTCCTTCTCCTCTAACTGACTGTCTTCAGCCTCTCTCTCACCGCCGCAATGTTGCATATCTAGCTGTCTTCTACCGCTATTTTCATGCTAACTGCTCTTTTGATCTTGCTAACTGCATGCCTCCCCTTCTTCCACGGCGTCGCCTGCACAAGACTTTCTTCTTTCTCTCACCCCTATTCTGTCCACCTCTCTAACGCAAGAGTTAACCAATATTCTCAATCATTCATCCCTTTCTCTGGTAAACTCTGGAACTCCCTGCCTGCTTCTGTATTTCCACCTTCCTTTGACTTGAATTCCTTCAAGAGGGAGGTTTCAAGACACTTATCCACCAATTTTTTGACCACTGCTTTGACCCCCTTTATGGGACTGGCATTTCAGTGGGCATTTTTTTTTATTAGGTTTTTGTTGCCCTTGGCCAGTATCCTTCCTACATAAAAAAAAAAAAAAAAAAAAATATGTGGTAGAAGTACAGACATCATCTCTTTCTTACTTTCCTCTCAGATTCCATGTTGCATTTTACTGTACAACATGGTACCAATTCCTTTTCCAGCCAGCTTCGGCTGGAGGAGGGTGGGGATGGGGAGCAGCCTTCTACTGTGCCATCCTGTCTTTCCCACTAGTAGTCAGAGTAGAATAGTCACCCAAACAGTTTAATAAGGATCTCAGAATCTGTTTCTGTTTAGTCTTCCTTTGTATTCCTTTGAATTCCTTTTGTACTCCTCCTCCTCCTCCTCGTCATTTTTCTTCTCTTCTTCTTCTTCTTCTTCCTTCTTCTTCTTTCTTCTTCTTCTTCTTCTTCTTCTTCTTCTTCTTCTTCTTCTTCTTCTTCTTCTTCTTCTTCTTCTTCTTCTCCTCCTCCTCTTCCTCCTCCTCCTCCTCCTCCTCCTCCTCCTCCTCCTCCTCCTCCTCCTCCCTCCTCCTCCTCCTCCTCCACTTGTCCTACCTCATCTTGAATACTGCATCCAGTTCTGGTCACCCTGTTAAAAGAGAGATATAAAACAACGTAGAGAGAGTACAAGAAAAAGTTCCCAAGATGATCCAACGATTACGAAATAAACCATACGAAGAGCGTTATAGGGAGCCTCATCTTGTTGTTTTAGAGAATTGTAGGATGCGAGTGGATTTAATAGAGCTATTCAAAATGTTTCGAGCGTTTGATAACATAAACAACTATGTTATTATTGACCGAACTAACTCCACTCGAAAATAATGGTTACAAGATGACAGGTAAGCAATTCAGATCAGACGAAGCTAAACACTTTCTTTAGTAGAATCGTTAATATTTAGAACTCTCTCCCGGCACAGGTACCAAATGATGACACTTAAAAAACATTTAAGCATAGGTTGTATTAAGCTTCTTGTATCAAACCCTCGAATAACGTACTTCACTTCTGCATATTTTTTTTTTCTCTTTTGCTATAGTATTAGATAAAGTAACTTGTTTCTCTTTCATCCTTTCCTATCTCATTCTATGACTGCATGGTGTTCCTTTCTTGAACCTTGCTATCCTTTTGACTTCAACTCCGATTCTGTAGTGGTAGTACTACAGTCACACAGACAGACCAGTTAGGCTCAGTAAGGCTGTTGCTGTTTGTTCTTTCCTTCATTCCTTTGTATTCCTCCTCCACAGTACATTGACAGGGTATGATTTCCAGGTATACGCGTGTTCTGTTGATTGCTTTTCTTCACCCCTCCCTCCCCACACCACACACACACACACACACACACACACACACACACACACACACACACACACACACACACACACACACACACACACACACACACACACACGTGGAGTCAGTTCGAAGGTTCACCAGCCCACTTCCATCAGTCTCCATTGGACTATCAGTTTTGACAAGAGCCACCATCACGCCTCCCATGCACGTCACTGAAAGCTTGACTGATTACTGGTGGTGTCTTTGCTTGGTGACTGAGGCTGGAAGGATTCTGGCTCTCCTTTGTTTGTCTTGCTTGTCTTCAGAGGACGCGCTTGACAACTTCATTGTGTCATGGAAAAGATCAGGCATTTGTCGCAAGGCTGGTTTTGTTAATGGCGTGCTGTGTCGCGAGGCCACATCTGCAGTGGCGGCCGAACACAGGAAGCAATAAACTTTGCAACATTAGGAGAAAACAGCAAGGCTCGGCACGAACGAATCCTCGTACTGGGAATACAGTGCATTTAGCCCATAATTAGAACAATTACAAAAGTTAGAAGAAAATAAATTCCTTGCAATAATCCATTCTCCTGGGGTCCGTATCGCCCTCCCAACTGATTGAAGTAATTGACTATTAAAGTCTGGGAATAGCGACGTTACCATTCGGTCCGGGGCCATTGAGAGAAGCATAACACGGCTGTTGAGAAGCACCGAGTGGCTAACGCTCCCTAACTTGCTTGCACTGCACCTAGCGATCCAGCTTCCCTTCACGCCTCCAAAGTCTTCCTTTCACACCAACTTTACCTCACCCTGATCCTTCACACGGCGGCTGCATACCACTTTTCACTTCTGCTCGTTACGGTGCTGTGTGATTCCACTGTTGCGACGCACTGAATGTAATCAATCATTCTATCAATCAGAAGATCTATCGAGAAACCCTCAGCTCATCATATCAACTGCAGAAAAGGGGGAGATAGATAGGACGAATAAGGAGGGAGGAGAGGTGCTAGAGAGCCACGAACAGAAAAGGGAGAAGAAAGAAAAGGAAAGAAGGAGGGAAGACTAAAGCGGGAAAGGAGAAAAGGAACTCAATAACTGAATAAGGGGAAGCGAGGGGGACGGAGGGGAAGTTAGGGGAATTTAGGGGGGCGTACTCGTATGGTTGTGGCCTGAGGGGAGCGGAAGGACGATTATTACACAGTGTATCACGTGCATCATTATCCCCTGGACATTCGCCTCACCCAGAAATAGGCCCTAAAAACTTTTACGACCTGATGAAACTGTCTGCCTCTTGTTTATATCCATAGATTACTTATTCTTTATACATCCATTAGATAAAAAAAAAGAGTGTCATTATTTTTTGTTTGCTTTCACATTCAGTGTTGCGTAAAGCGATAATATAATTCTCTCTTCGCTCTTATACCGCCACGTGTGAAGGTTTAATGTTAAATATTTCCTTCTTTCTGTCTTGCAGGTATGTGTGTTTTCCCAGCCATTTGACGCTCCTATCACGTGGGGCTGCGGCGGCTCAGGTAAGCAGCAGCAGCAAAAACCACGATGGGGTAAAGGGAGATGTGGATGAGAGTGAGTAGGAGGAAGCAGGTAGACGAGGTTAAGGAAAAGAAAGGGAAGAAGGTGAGGTGGATAACAAAGAAAGAGTGAGTGGATGAGATGAAAGCAAGGAAAGAGAAGGTGAGTGAGTTGAGAGAATGGTGTTTAGGGGAATAGACGACGTATATACTAATAGAAACAACGTAAGGAAAGGGAGAGAGCGGAGATTTATGGGGAGGGCATAAAATGAAAAGGGCATACAAGAGCAAGGGAAGAGTAGTAAGGTAAAGGAGTGGTGGAAAGATGACTGGATAGTACTTATCAGCAACACGCCAAGGGAAGGGGGAAGGGAAGGGGCAGTACGAGAGGGGAATGAAATCAAGGGGATATAGTGAGGGGAACGAGCGGAGTGAATAAAATAGAGGGAAGGAAAGAATGAACGAGTGAGGTAAGGAAGTGATGAATGAGAAGGAGATGACTGGATGCACTTAAAGCCAACGCCAAGAGAAGGGGGGAAGGAAGGGGAGGTACGAGAGAGAAATGAAGTCAAGGGAATATAGTGAGGGGAACGAGGGAGTGGGCAAAATAAAGGGAAGGTAAGGATGAGGTAAGGGAGTCATGATACTAACAGCGAACACGTCCGGCAGAAGGAGTTAGGGCAGTGGGATGAGCTGGATGGGAAACACTAACGGTACGAAGTGAAGGGATCGATCTAGTGACATGATAACCAATCCCACGAACCAAGGCTACATAACACACGTCCGTTCAGGGTCGTCTTCCTTATAGCTCTTCGCTGTGCCATCAAGAGCCATTACGTCAACCGGAATACATTGAAGCAATAAGGGAGGAGGGATGGTGGTATGTGTAACCCTTATACCAGTAATAGAATGGTGGGGAGGTAAAGGGCGAGGGCTCCAGGGAGATATGCTTTTTGTTATGATGGTTTTAAGTTATATGAAAGAAGCGTGCGGAGGTAAACATGAAGAAAAAATAGATTATGGGTGAGAGGCACTTTAGACTATGGAAAGGTAAAAGTAATTTTGAGAAATGAAAATTCTTCCGGGAAATACTTCATCTTCAACAAAGCTTAACACAACCTAATGCGAATAACCTAATTTAGCCTAATTTATCATAAGAAATAAGTTTGCGGTGAATATTGTGGATGGAATGCGTGTAAAGCGAAAAATTTTCGTAGGGAACTTCCGGAGTTCTGTTGAAAGTTGTCTTTCCCGCGGGTGGTGACGTGGCTTCGAGGGGATGAGGAAAACAGGTTAGCTTTTCCATACAGTGACTGAATCCTCGTGAGCTTTAAGCAGGGATGTTATTAATAATATAACTGCTGGGGGCCTCCAAACATTATTATTATTATGACTGCGTGTCCTCTCTCTCTCTCTCTCTCTTCTCTCTCTCTCTCTCTCTCTCTCTCTCTCTCTCTCTCCTCTCTCTCTCTCTCTCTCTCTCTCTCTCTCTCTCTCTCTCTCTCTCTCTCGCATCACCTTGACCGCCACTCATTCATATTCCCTCTCTGTATCCCTCTCTCTCACTTCATAATTCTCACTTGCACCTCTCCCCTTCCTTCTTTCCCGGTGGGCAATACATCACATTTTATGGGTCCTCGTAGTACACAACAGCTCAATGACAGGGAACGCTCATTTTTCATGCAATGTATTTATTATGAACGTGCAAATACACCCGGAATGATGTATGTTGTGTATGCGTGGATGAGAGAGAGAGAGAGAGAGAGAGAGAGAGAGAGAGAGAGAGAGAGAGAGAGAGAGAGAGAGAGAGAGAGAGAGAGAGTTAAATGAATCGATAGAGATATACCTTCCGGTCATCTTTTTATGATTGAATAAGACGAGAATCTTTTCCAGGATTTAAATGGATGACAAAAGAAAATATCACTGGGGACGAGAGAGAGAGAGAGAGAGAGAGAGAGAGAGAGAGAGAGAGAGAGAGAGAGAGAGAGAGAGAGAGAGAGAGAGAGAGAGAGAGAGAGAGAGAGAGAGATGGACCTAAACTCGAATTGTCCACTAAGTTCTGTGTAAATGTTCGTCCAATGTCGCTCATCTCTCTCTCTCTCTCTCTCTCTCTCTCTCTCTCTCTCTCTCTCTCTCTCTCTCTCTCTTTCTCTCTCTCTCTCTCTCCTCTCTCTCTCTCTCCCTCTCCTCTCTCTCTCTCTCTCTCTCTCTCTCTCTCTCTTTCTCTTGTGTGTGTGTGTGTGTGTGTGTGAGTGTGTGTAGTGTGTGTGTGTGTGTGTGTGTGTGTGTGTGTGTGTGTGTGTGTGTGGTGTTTGCCTCTTGCTTTGTTTTCTTTGCACTCATTACCTGTCTATCTGTCTTTGTTATTCTTCTTCCTTTTTAAGTTAATATTTCCTCGTACGCAAGAAAGGACCAGAGGCCGAGAAGAAACCGGAAGAGGAAACTGTTAGAGAGAAAAAAAAATTGAAGGGAGGTAAACATGGAAAAACAAAGATGAGAGAGAGAGAGAGAGAGATGAGAGAGAGAGAGAGGAGAGAGAGAGAGAGGAGAGAGAGAGAGAGAGAGAGAGAGAGAGAGGAGAGAGAGAGAGAGAGAGAGAGAGAGAGAGAGAGAGAGGCAAGGGGGGAAGAGAGAGATGGGTAAACAGAGACAGACAGATAAAAAGAAATACAAGAAAGGCGAAAGGAGAAGAAGAAGAAGGAGAAGAAGAAGAAGAAGAAGAAGAAGAAGAAGAAGAGAAGAAGAAGAAGAAGAAGAAAAAAGAAAAGGAGGAGGAGGAGGAGGACGATGACGACGACGACGACGACGATGACGACAACGACGACGACGAAGAAGAAGAAGAGGCGGAGGCGGAGGAGGAGGAGGAGGAAGAGTAAGAGGACAAGGACGACAACGAGGAGGTAGAGGCAGAGGAGGATAGAAAGAGAGACGCGAGGACGACGACGACAAGGAGAAGGAGGCGGAAGGCGGAGAATATGAGGAAGAGGCCGTCAAGGGCCCGGGTTTCCCTGATGCCTCCGTCAGTACATTAGGACGCAGGGATAAAGCAGGAAGTTCAGGATTAATTGATGTCCCGTCTTTCCGTCCCCTTCCCTGAGG
>NC_087168.1:8872149-8884649 GCF_035594125.1 Scylla paramamosain
AGCTCGCTATATTTGGCAGCAACGACCAGTGGACAGATATAGCAGAGATGTAGGATATAAAGACAAGTATATATTGTATCTGTAGATGAGATATAACACATAATGGCACCTGTTGAACATATATTTTCTTCTTTCTCTTCTTATTCTCTTCCATTCGTATACACGTTATTTTTTTCTCTTTTTCAAAGTAAATTAGTGTTTATTATTTACCTGTTTATGTTGTTGCGTTTTATATCTGGTTTATTATATAACTTAATTAGTTTTTTTTTTAAGTCCTATGGCTATACTCGTATATGTGTGTGTGTGTGTGTGTGTGTGTGTGTGTGTGTGTGTGTGTGTGTGTGTGTGTGTGTGTGTGTGTGTGTGTGTGTGTGTGTGTGTGTGTGTACCCCGGCATTGCATTCCCTTTCCCTGCTTTCCTTCACTTAGCTTTATCAATCTATCATTTTCTGTATACCTTCCTCCTCCTCCTCTTCCTCCTCCTCCTCCTCCTCCTCCTCCTCCTCCTCCTCCTCCTCCTCCTCCTCCTCCTCCTCCTTTTCTGTATTTTTCTTCGCTTTCCTCTGTTGTTGCTTTATATTTATTTATTGATATTATTTTCTGTTCTGTTATTATTATATATATTTTTTTCTGTTGTGCTTGCTCTTACCTTGTGACATTCATCCTTCTTTATATGTTTCATATTCTATTTTCTCTGTCCTTCTTCCTTTCTCCTTTGGTCTTATTTTTTTCCCATCATTGTGTGACTTTCTTCACAGTCGGTGCATTTCTTAGTATATATATATATATATATATATATATATATATATATATATATATATATATATATATATATATATATATATATATATATATATATATATATATATATATATATATATATATATATATAATGTGATTGCACTTGAAATATTTATTGACTTGTCCTGATTCTTATAAAATTTAATTAATTCATTTCACAATCTGAAATATTCTCTAAATTAACTTAAAAATTCCTCTCTCTCTCTCTCTCTCTCTCTCTCTCTCTCTCTCTCTCTCTCTCTCTCTCTCTCTCTCTCTCTCTCTCTCTCTCTCTCTCTCTCTCTCTCTCTCTCTCTCTCTCTCTCTCTCTCTCTCTCTCTCTCTCTCTCTCTGTCTATTGCATGCATGCTCTCCCGCCCACACATGTGAGTTATATCCATCCCATGTATACCGGAAGTTTGACTTTATGTTTTCAAGTGCAGTATGACAATTTAAAATGTTACCTACCTATCTATCTAACAAACTAACTAACTATATATATATATATATATATATATATATATATATATATATATATATATATATATATATATATATATATATATATATATATATGTATGTATGTATGCATGTATGTATGTATGTATGTATGTATGTATGTATGTATGTATGTATGTATGTATGTATGTATGTATGTATGTATGTATGTATGTATGTATGTATGTATGTATGTATGTATGTATGTATGTATGTATGTATGTATGTATGTGTGTGTGTGTGTGTGTGTGTGTGTGTGTGTGTGTGTGTGTGTGTGTGTGTGTGTGTGTGTGTTTGTTTCATGCAGACACTGGGCGTGTGGCGTGAAGTGTCTGCTGCGGTATTTTCTGAGCCTCTTCTCGAGGGGCACAGTCTTAACACAAATATTACATGTTAGGATGCAAAAAAAATTCACTTTTTACCTTGTTATTAATATTTTTCCTATTTTTATTCCTTGTTCTTTTGCTCAAGGCAAGAAGAATCCGTAGTGTTTATGTGTTTGCTCGAGTCAACAGATAAAATAGGAGCCTGGTTACCTTGTATTAAGGTTAAGTAAGTTTTTTTTTAATAAGGAACAGTAAGCCTCATATTATTATTTTTTTTTAATATTGTAGTATCATTATTAACTCTTCTACTATAAACATTTCTTTAAAGAAATGTTTTATCTAGCGGTCATCTTAGAGAATGTTCCCAGCATTCACAGGCCGGTGACAGCAGATAGCAGTTAGAAAATGTAGGTCGTGGGCGTGGATGTCGCTCCTTGTATGGGGCAGTCCTGCTTTGCTGCGTGTGAGAAGGGTTCTGCTTGTTCCTTCCTCGTTATCAAAATCTTGGAGGGCGGTGGGCAGTTGGGCAGTGACATGCTTTGCTGATCGTGTTTCGTTGATCGTTTGAACATTGTAGAAATAACCTACAAAACATCACAAGGTAAATTTGCTGTCAAATTTTGTGATGAAAGATATGAGTAAGTAAGAATAGTAAAAAGTAAACATTTCACAGACTTACCTATAAAAAAAACGTGCCATCATAACTTCAACACACTCTCTTAGAAAGCTACAAAAATGGTAGCACAAAATGTAAACCGAAAAATAAAATGTAGGTAATTGGTATCGAGGATAAATAATTTAGCAGAAGTTTGTAATGAGTTGAGTGAAGACTGTAGGTGCCATCAATTGATGCTGCAGAACATCAGTAAAGGAAAAGTCCGAATTCGACTTTTTGATTGAGAAGTGAATGGACTCGCTCTCGTGAAAGTCTTTTAATTCTGATGAAGAAGTAAGAATAGTGTAAAACATTCTGTCCTGGAATTGACTGCTGGAAGGAATGAAAGAGTTGAGACACTAGTTAACTCTTACAGCAGATTGACGGTCTAGAGATGAAAAAGACTGTGTAGGAAGTGCAGACGGCGGGGCAGGGCTTGGTGTGAGGCTGGCGAGCTCACCGCTGTGCTCAGTAGGACAAAACTTTCACAGACAAATGAATTACACAATAATGCAAAGGTAAATCTTTCTTATGTACACCCATTAGATAGTAGATATAATCTATATCTATATCTATCTATCTATCTATCTATCTATCTATCTATCTATCTATCTATCTATCTATCTATCTATCTATCTATCTATATATATATATATATATATATATATATATATATATATATATATATATATATATATATATTATATCTACTATCTGATGGGTGTACCTAAGAAAGTATTTGGAAGAGGCTTAGGGTGTTATGATATCCATACCATCTAGCGTTGGCAGGCAGTTCTTCTGCAGTTTTAGGGAGAGTGAGACGGCTGGCCCCTTATATTTGTGGAGGTTTGTTGGTTGGCCTCCGCCTTTGGTGGCGCAGGCAGATTTTTAGAGTGACTCCTTTGCAGAGACTCTTGCCGCCCCTCAGAGCGCCCTGATGAAATCGCCTTTGAAGAGAGGGTTGATAGGAGGCACGTGGGTATTCTTCAGCCACTCAGTGATATCTTTAAAAATATTCCCAGCTTCCGGCAGGACTTAAAATCGCGTCCCGGAGATCACCGCGTCTGAGTGCTGACCGCAGGACTGCGCATGACTGAGCTAGAAACCTTGAAATACTTATGGAAGCATGAGAATATTTACCTAGAAAAGAATGAAAAAAATGAAGAGGCCGTAAAGGTGAATGACTCTCTCTCTCTCTCTCTCTCTCTCTCTCTCTCTCTCTCTCTCTCTCTCTCTCTCTCTCTCTCTCTCTCTCTCTCTCTCTCTCTCTCTCTCTCTCTCTCACATATAAAGCATTAATTTCATATCGACCACACACACACACACACACACACACACACACACACACACACACACACACACACACACACACACACACACACACACACACACACACACACACACACACACACACACACACACACAAACTTTCCTTTTGTTATAATTGTTTTCAGCCTTTTATTGAGTCTCACTTCATTATTTTTTGTTCTCAATCCCCAACTTTTTCTCACAACTTCTCATATTCCATTATCATTCTTGTTTTACTCAAGTTTTTTTTTTCTTTTGTCCTGCGCGTTGCTTCCCTTCTTTTTTTTTATCTACATCACAATTAATACTTTACTTGTTTTCTACTAAGTCTAGAAAGACGGAGGGGAGGAAGAGAAAAAAGAGGATGGAAAGAAACAAGAGGGGGAGAGAAGGAGAATTATTAAGAAGAAGAAGGAAACGGAGGATTGGAAGAAGGAATGAGTTAGAAAAATGAGAGAGGGACTTACACGCACTTCAAATACATACAATTGAAATATACTAAATGCACAGTAATTCTAATTGTAGAGAAAAAAAAAAGTATATTTATACGAAACTTAAGTCTTAAAAAAAGAAAACACACACACACACACACACACACACACACACACACACACACACACACACACACACACACACACACACACACACACACACACACACACACACACACACACACACACATTTACATAAGCTTTTCCCCATAAATGAAAGAAAAAAAAACTGATTACGAGCAAAAATATTTCCACCACCTTGAATAGCAACAAAAAAGCCAAACATTTCTCTCACTGGTATAGTCGTACATAAACACATCACTACTGATAAAACATAGAGATAGGCATATTTTCTTTTTTTTTTACCAGTTTCCTTATCTTATTGCGCCTACACATTGCTTTTCACCCCATAGAAAAGGTAGAAAGGTTAGGTGTTAGTAACGGAGGAGAAAGAGAAGGAGAGGGAGGAGGAGGAGGAGGAGGGAGGGAAGGAGGAGGAGGTGAAGTGCGCGGTCGACAGGCTGTGCGGAAATTGCAGCTTTAGAATTACTTTTACCACCTCTGTTCTGTATGTTGAGCAAGAGAGAGAGAGAGAGAGAGAGAGAGAGAGAGAGAGAGAGAGAGAGAGAGAGAGAGAGAGAGAGAGAGAGAGAGAGAGAGAGAGAGAGAGGTGGGGTCACCTATACATAATGACAGACAGAGGCAAAGATTTAGGCGCAATATACTGAAGGACAGACAGGCTCACAGACAGTTATATACTAAACGAAACACACACACACACACACACACACACACACACACACACACACACACACACACACACACACACACACACACACACACACACACACACACACACACACACACACACACACACACACACACACACACACACACACACACACACACACACACACACACACACACACACACACACACACACACACACACACACAAAACACCTACGGGAGATAAAGAGAGAGACAGTTTCCTCTTCACCTGTCCTTTGTTCGTCATCTGGTGTGTTTGGTGGTGTTGTGATTCACGACATCCTGACTGACGGTTGATTTTTGTGCCCGTGTAAATGTTCCCGCCCTAAAAATGTGGAGAGAGAGAGAGAGAGAGAGAGAGAGAGAGAGAGAGAGAGAGAGAGAGAGAGAGAGAGAGAGAGAGAGAGAGAGAGAGAGAGAGAGAGAGAGAGAGAGAGAGAGCGTTCATTTGCAGCCTTTGGATTTACTTTCATTCTGTTAACCTTCATGTAAGACTTAAGGAAATGCACCATTTTTCATTACTTATTGTTTTTTCTTCTTTTTCATCCCCACTCTTATATTGAACTGTACCGCTTTACTTCAACAACAGTCGTTATGAAGAAATTGTTAGCCGTAGATGAAAGATTCCTTGTACTTGTACGTACGTGTATTCCTGGGTACGTTTGTATGAAATTTATAAAGAGCGCTGCATTGGCTGTCCATCACGTTACTCCCTTTTGCCACACCACGCCACGAGTTGCACATTTCTTTACCACATCTCCCACAACTCTACGTCATATGTAGCACCGTTTTTGCCTCTACATGCCCTACTAGTCACTCCATGTCAAAATGTTCTCAGGAATGTAGTGCTAAATTTCGAGATGCCAGTGCTCGTGGAATACACTGGCGTGCGTATCCATTCCTTGCGTCTGTCAGGCTGTCGGCGGGGTAATTTCATTTGTCATAACGAATGGATGTGTTGGGGTGACTGTACTGCAATCAAGCTCCTCTCCCGTGACTTTATGTAGGATCCTGCACGTTATAAGTCACCTTGCCTTGTCCTTCCTGCCACACTGTGCACTACACTACATTCTGCCCCATATGCCGCGTTGTGTCAACCATACTTATATTATTCTCTCTAGATATTTTTTTTTTCCCCATCAACATTGTCTCCCAAAATAATTCCCCTATGATGATTTTATTTTAGTTCAGACTGGAAGAATTCATCATGGGGCGATTGTGTAGCGTAAAATTTTCATGGAGGACTCTTCGTGGGTGGTGGGGTTCACATATTAAACTCTATCCTTCCCGCCACACCATGGATGACATCACATACTGTACAAGCAGCCTCTTTCCACACAACACAGTGCCTCGTTTCCGATTCTCACCTCTCTCTCTCTCTCTCTCTCTCTCTCTCTCTCTCTCTCTCTCTCTCTCTCTCTCTCTCTCTCTCTCTCTCTCTCTCCCCCCTTAATCGGTTTCATTCATTTATACAGTGTTATTCCCCTTATTCCTTCCTCCTCTTCCTTCACATCCAAGGACAAAATTATTTATTCCCAGAATCTGTACACACTGCAGTATGCTTAGCTGAGTACAAGACATGTAGGTTTTTAATACTTCTATAGGATTGTATGACCGTTCGCAGAGGCTGTAACCATTCTGTAACCCTCTTCCATTGCCTGTTTCGTCTTCTAACCTCTTGTATTTACAAAGGAGAGATTCACTGGATTATTCACGATATATTTTGAGTCTTCTAAGCGTAGGAGTGCAAAAAATACAAAAAAAGAATATTGGACTGCATGTTCCAGAATGTCTCAGTCACTGATCACCTCCACTAAGTCATGCATTACTTGTTTACTGCACAGGGAGGAACAGGAGATACTCGGAGCTTTAATGCATATGTAGATGAGGAAACATCATTACATTGCCTCCCTCACAACATTTTAACCTGCAATAGCTTTCACAGAACTCTTCATTCACTTGTTTACTCAATGAGGAGGAGGAGGTTGAATCTTCAAATGGTAATGCAGAGGAAGAGTGACAGAGAGAAAAGGTTCTAGGCCGTTTTGATTTATTATTCTACCCGTCCTTGAAGATGTTCCAGCGCTTAAAAAGATATGCTACATTCACTTGCTTTCTGGTTTAATAGGATTAGCAGGAGATATTTCAAGTCTTACGAGTGCAGCTGTCCCAGAGTAGATACTATAAAGAATAGTTACTGGGCAGCTTTAGTGATATTCTACCTTTATTCGTAGTCTTGTGAGCTCCACCGCACTCTCCGACCTCTTCATGTTTCCAGAAAGGAGCTGGAGTTCAGGTAGCGAGGTTACTTCACGCTTTGGAGAGGAAAGCACTCGTTGGGAATTTGTTAAGTTAAGAGAGTCAAGTTTTATCAGAAAATCAATACCGTGTATCAGATTTCATTCGTAGTTTTGATGTGTGTGTAATAATAATAATAATAATAAACGGTTTATTATTTAGGCAGTTGACAAACTGAAAATGTACATAGGGGATGGGGAAAAACTTAACATTAATCCTAAAGGTAAGTCTAATCTAGGAGGGAAATACTATTGATTGATGGCTCGCACCATGGTGGGAATCGCACTGAGTCTGTACCGGTCCGTGCGCGGCGCCTTCAGGGGCGTTATTCTGTTGTGGTGTCTGGTGGCACGGACCGGGCGAGGCGCGTCGGGCGGCAGCATGTTTCTGAGACGCGGATGATGCAGTAGTCCCCTCCCAAACTTCTCCAGAGCCTCTCGGTGCCTGGTGGATATTCTGGACAGACTCAGGGTGGTCAGGGCTTCTTCATAGGTGGTGTATGCAGGGCCAAGGATGACCCTGCACGCCCTTTTCTGCACACTCTCTAGCTGTATCTGTTGAGTGTGTGTGAGGGAGGAGGACCACGCTGGGGAGGCGTACATGAGTTTGGGGAGGATGAAGGTAAGGTACACCCCTTAACTCATCTGTCGGCGTCCCCAGCGACCTGAGTCTGCGCAGCATGTACAGCCTGTAGGTAGCTGATCTCACGGTGCTGGCGACATGCTGCTTCCAGGTCAGCTGGTCGTCCACCGTGACTCCGAGAAGCTTGGCACATTGGACCACCTGGAGGGGGTGAGGGCCCACTGTGAGCCGGGGAGGGGGCACTGGTACAGAGGAGGTACAGAAATGCATCACCACAGTTTTGCTGTGGTTGATGGTCATCCTGCTCTCCTCTGTCCACGTCTGCAGTCGCTCCAGAATTGCTTGCAGTGGCGAGTAGTCCGGGTTCTTGGTGGAAACTGGGACGCCCACGGTGCAGTCGTCCACATACTTCCAGCGATGGGGGGTGTCGGTGAGGGCGTCGTTGATGAGGAGGAGGAAGCATACTCGTAGAGGACCCATCCTGGTCCCCTGGGGGACTCCACATGTCAGCTGTTGGAAATTAGAGACAGAGCCCTGATAGCGAACGGCCTGACGTCTCCCTGTGAGGAAGTCGGCTAGCCACGCTATCAGATTAGGAGGAGACCCAGACTTACTGCCTTGCTGATGACAACAGTGTGATCAACAAGATCAAAGGCTTTTTTGAAGTCCACAAAAGCAACAGCTAGAGAGGTGTTTCGCTTGTGTGTGTGTGTGTGTGTGTGTGTGTGTGTGTGTGTGTGTGTGTGTGTGTGTGTGTGTGTGTGTGTGTGTGTGTGTGTGTGTGTTATTACCGTTTCTTTCAATGCTGGAGCTCATCCAAATGGAAGTCTGAACTTTAGTCGCTGGAAAAATCCCAAATAAAGTTAAAAGCTAAAGTTTGATGCCTCTCCCGGTAGCGGTGCCAAAATTCCTTGATGCTGTGGCGTGGCCCTGCACCGACGTCTTCACACACACACACACACACACACACACACACACACGAATCTCACTTCTCATGTGTATTTATTTTCATCCTGAAATTTCCTGGAATCTTCTTCCTGTAATGTAACATATAGTACATAGTTTTGCTGAAATGTAACCTCAGCCTTCAACTTTACTGGCGTGCACTCTTACTTAAGACAACATCCTAAGAATCAATAGGGTTCGTGCTGTTTTTTTTTTTTCTCTATATTCCTTTGTGCTCTTTGTGTGTTGCTGTGCTGCTGTCAGTTCGCCATCCGTTTTCTTCCCATCATAAGTGACGCGTGTAGAGCTAAGCTTCCTTCAGACTGTAATTGTTGCTGTCGGCGCGTCGGTCTCCGCCCATCACAAAGCCTCTCGCGGGTGGCTGCCAACTTGTAATAAGCTCCTAAATTCCGCCTTGACAACCACAGAGTTCTGACTGGAGCAAACTTTACCTCTTGCGCCGCGGAAAGAGAGACTGAGGGAGAGGGAGGGAAGAAAGGTGACCCCGTGTGAAGTTTTCTTTCAATGCTGGTCTGAGGTGAATAGCTCGGACTTGCACTTGAACCCTTTGTGAGAGGCTGAGGCCAGACTTGCCTGTACCTGACTCCCTGATACCTGTCTGCCGCATTGCATGACTCCGCCTTGCTCCTCTCCTTCCATTTCTTTCATGTTGTCTTTACTTGTTCTTTTCTTGTTTTGTCTCTTCTCCGTCTTCATTTTCATCTTCGTTTTTGTCTATGTCATAATTTTTTCTTCTTCTTCTTCTTCTTCTTCTTCTTCTTCTTCTTCTTCTTCCATCCATCACATTGTACCATTTTTTATGCCCTTCATCTACCATTCCTCCTATTCTTTTTCCTTCATCGCTTTATTAGTTACGTGATTGTACACTCGCAACCCATAGTTCCTAATCCACCCAGGACGAGATGGAGCTTCAGAAGTGGGGTCTTTCTAGACGGAGGCCCACGCTGGCTATCATGGGCAACACACGCATGCTCGAGCACACTCCTGAACCATTCATCGGTTTCGCATTGGACTGAATCATGTCGTAATATTCAGAAGTATTACGGCATGATTCAGACCACAACAAAACCAACGCAATGGTGTTCGAGTTTCCGAACCTCCGTCTCGTTCTGGGTGGGCTTGGAACTGTGGATTGCGAGTGTACCTTTCAAATGACTCAATTGTGCTCCTCCACACGCCACCTAAAACACGAAAGCAAATGACTAAGTGAAGAGGATGTGACGAGGGTTGTCTTATCTAATGGTGTGTGTGTGTGTGTGTGTGTGTGTGTGTGTGTGTGTGTGTGTGTGTGTGTGTGTGTGTGTTGCGTGCCTCGCCAGCCACACACCAGCCTTTCACAGCCCAGCCATGTTGTTTAAACCCACTGCATGCTTCCCATTACGCCGTAACTTCATTATTGGTTTTGTATCAAGAAAAGTGTGGCGTCCGCGTGATGGAAAATTATGGCTGCCATTATGACCATAAAACCTACTCTCCTCCAACAATAACTTTTTTTATTATTTTTTTTTGTGACAGGTGTGCGCGAACGAGCGGGCGTGCACGAGTGGGACACACACACACACACACACACACACACACACACACACACACACACACACACACACACACACACACACACACACACACACACAGACAGACCAATTTGTACTTTTATTTGTATTAGTTATGATGACTGATAAGTATTTTAAAGAAAGCCACACTTGATTGATAATGAAAATATCTCTTAATAGTTATTTTTCATCTTAATTATTGCATTTCTGGAAACGTCAATCGATCTGATGACAGTGGTCAGTGTCTAGAAGGCGCTGCATATACCTCTGGCAGCGACACGTGTTTGAAGAGCGAGGTGGCAGTAGCTATAATTATCACTCAGACTCTGGAGGTGTTGACTGGTGTTAGGGATCATGGTATTGTAACAGAGGTTGTGTTTATTCCAGCGGAAATTGCAAGAGTCATGTTTCAGCCAGTCCTCTGCTTCAGTGACACTGTATGACCTCTGCGTTGCGGTGCTGAAATTGAATCAGTCTTTATTTGTTTCGGTTTTTGCTGTGGATTTCTGAGGCTGTCTGTTTAGCAGAGGTTGCCTCGCTCTCAAGTCTAAGTTGTAAAGCAGGAAGAGAGCCGGAACTGCTTGTAAACATTCTCGTGGTCTTTGGTAGATTTGTTTGATGTGCCCAAAACCAGAGTTATTGTTGGTGTTTTTTTGTTTGTTGTTGTTGTTGTTGTTGTTGTTGTTGTTGTTGTTGTTGTTGTTGTTGTTGTTATTTTTATTATTATTATTATTATTATTATTATTATTATTATTATTATTATTATTATTATTATTATTACTGTTATTATTATTATTATTATTTATTATTATTATTTATACCATTGTTATTGTTACCATCATCATCACTAACTGCAAAATTTCCTTTCCCAAAAAAGGAAAGAATGTAAACCTATTGATTCTTTTCTTCTAGTGTGTGTGTCTAAGATACATTTAAGGAGCACATATCAGGAAGCGGATTTACGTAGATGTATGTACTATTAATATTGTCAATGTTCCATAAATCGTTAATGGTCCTCACAAGCAATAATTCTCCTAACTAACCACTGCGACTGTCTGATCCGTAACACATTTCACTTATATACCGCAAAATTAATTCAGCATGGAGCTCCGGGAGTGAGTCAGGATTTCAGCAGGGTTGCTCTGCCTTGTAAGACATACGGGACAGGTCTTGGCAACCTGCGAGCGTGGGAGACTGTTTGCCCCTTCCAGCTCTGCGGCGTTAGCATCTTAGGGGACGGGCCACTAAAACCCAGAATGTATGTGTTTATTACTACTCAGGTGAACGCGGCGCCTTTCCGATAGCCAGGCGCACCGGTGTGAAGGGAAAGGAAGGGCCGCCGCCTGCCCCTCTGCCTCTCGGCGCCACTACAGGCACGGAATGCACGTCCCCGCTGCATTTGCATGAATTTGCCTAATGACTTTCTTTGCAGCAGGTAATGACCGTTGTGGCGTTGTTGTTAGCGGCAACGAGGCTATGGTGTTGTGGAGCTGCGGCGTTGTTTACCGACGACTTGGTGGTGATGTCTAGCGCAGACTATTTTGAAAAAGTCTTCCCTGTGTAGTGATGGTGATCTCGGTGGCGGCGGCAGTTTCGGTGGTAGTTGCGGTAGAAATAGTGGTAATGGTAAAAGTAATGTTTCTTGTTGGTGGTGTTGACATGACATGCGTAATTAACGGTACCGGGAGATGAAGAAGTCTTGTTTTTTACTTTTCTTTACGTCGCTGTTGTGATGGCGGTGAGGGAGGAGGTTGTGGTGGTGGTTTTGGCGACGCTAATGACTGTGGAGGCTAACGTGAATATGGAAGGGCTGGAGGTAGTGGTGGTGGTATAACTGGCCTGGTAATGGACGTGTCGCTGGGACGTTTTGTTCTGGCAGAGGAGGAGGAGGAGGAGGAGGAGGAGGAGGAGGAGGAGAGACAATGTACATCGTTGGAAACACGTAAGAGCACACCGAATAAGGCACATCTAAGGATAAAATGAATATTAGTAATGCCTTTCGTCGCTATCGCGGCATTTTATATTAATGATAAAACAAACAACTCTTCCTACCCGATGACAACCTAAAAAAACGTGTGTGTGATTTTATAATTTTAGAGAATAATTTGTGCAAAATATCTCTAATTCCCAAATATATATATATATATATATATATATATATATATATATATATATATATATATATATATATATATATATATATATATATATATATATATATATATATATATATATATATATATATATATATATATATATATATATATATATATATA
>NC_087168.1:8889649-8902149 GCF_035594125.1 Scylla paramamosain
CTCCTTCTTAAGTAATTGTTGTTTCCTGTTCATATATTTTCCTGTGTCTATTTTTCTTTCTTCTTTCTACTAAGGGATCCTGCTTCTCTTCTTTTTCATTCTTGTTTTCTTCACTCTCATCTTCACTCTTCATCGACAATATCAACACTTTTAAGCTTCCTTCACTTTCTTGTATTTCTGACTTCTTTTTTCCTCTTTCTTTTCTCACCACACGCACTTTCCTCTTTGGATTCGATGTAGCCTTTTTTTTTCATCCCATAATAAAGCGCTTTTGACGTTATTCCGCTCCTCCAATTCGCTATTACAGCATCCTCACGCTACTTCATGCCATTCAGTTTTGTTCGGAGTCAGCTGAAGCCTTGAGGAGCTCTGAAGGAGGCGCATGAGGAGGAGCAAGACGAGGAAGACGACGAGAACGAGGAAAAAGAGGAGAAAGTAAGGAAAAAAATAGCAGCAAGGATATAAAAAGTGCGGTTGGAAGAGGAAAAGGAAGAATGTTTGAAAGAAAAGTTGGAGGAAGAAGAGGAGGAGATGGAAGAAGAGCAAAACAAGGACGACGACGACGAAGAGAACAAGTAAAAGGAGAAAGGGAGGAAAAGAAATAGCAACTAGGAAATAAAAAGAGTGGTTGGAAAAAGGAAAGGAAGAATATTTGAAGGAAATGTTGAAGGAAGAGGAGAAGATAGAAAAACAGAAACACGATGAAAAATAATAGAAGGGGTAGAGAAAGATGAGAAATAGAGTAGTTGGAATTAGGAAGGAAGAGTATTTGAGGGACGAAAAGGAAGAAAAGAGGAAACTATGCAGAAAGTAGATGAAGAGGATTAAAAGAAAGACAAAAATAAAGAGACGAGAGGAAGGCTATTTGAAGATGGATGAGAAAGAGGGGAAGAAGGAGGAGGAGAGGGAAAACATGTAGAAGAGAGTAGGACAGGATTAATAGAAAAATAGAACAAAAAATAGAGAAGTTAGGGGGAGGAAAGGAAGAATGTTTGAAGGAGGAGAAAGAAGAGGAGGCGTAGGAGGATGACTAGAGACCAAGGCTGGGTGGACAGAAATCGTTAACTGGAAGCATCATTCAAAAAAAAAATTGCATGGTAGTCTTCATATTAATTGCTGGATCTGTAGCGGAGGGCCAGGGAGCGAGCGGCCACCCCCTTCACTTTCTGCCCCCACAGATGCCGGCGCAGTTTCATCCCACTGTACCTTCGAAACGAGGTAAAAGGAGAGTTCCTGTACACTGTCCGATTGGTTTTATGTTATCTGTGAGTTAGCTTTCAATTTTGCCCCACACCGGGAAAGGAAAAAAAAAACAATCGCTGACCTGTACAAGGAAGCGGGGATACATAATACGTACACAGGCTTTAATTAAACAGTGGGTCATGTTAGGTTTAGAGATCAACGAGGTAATGTGTCTCAGTGAGTGTCTCTTTTTTTTTTTTTTGTATATTTTCCCCCTATCGTTGGTCAGATGAAATAAAGAAAAAAATAGAAAGAATCTGCAGTGCGTCGCCTGAAGTGGTGTCCTTTTTTTTTCTTCTTTTTTCGTTCTTCTTTAATCCGGGACGGTGAAGTGGATGGGGTCCGCTGCTATGTGGGTGGGTGTGGAGGGGGGATGGAGAGAGAGAGAGAGAGAGAGAGAGAGAGAGAGAGAGAGAGAGAGAGAGAGAGAGAGAGAGAGAGAGAGAGAGAGAGAGAGAGAGAGAGAGAGAGAGAGAGAGAGAGAGAGAGAGAGAGAGAGAGAGAGAGAGAGAGAGAGAGAGAGAGAGAGAGCTTCGATAGACAAGACAGACAATAAAATATAAGCCAGACACAAAATTAGTAAGGAGAAAGAAACAATTAGATAAACAGACAGGTATATATACACACACACACACACACACACACACACACACACACACACACACACACACACACACACACACACACACACACACACACACACACACACACACACACATGGATATACAGTGACATATAACTAAGATCCCAGCTCCACACACGAGAACATGAAACCATCAGGGGAGAGAAAAAAAAAAATACAAACACGAGCTTGGAAAATGAGGGAAGGAAGGGTAAGTCGTATTCTCAGAGATGTTATGTACTGACGAATGATCCACGTGTGTCGGAGTGGAGCAATTTGTACCTATATGACCTTAATGTGCGCGCGCGCGCACGCACGCACGCACGCACGCACACACATACGCACACACACACACACACACACACACACACACACACACACACACACACACACACACACACACACACACACACACACACACACACACACACACACACACACACACACACACACACACACACACACACACAAGAACCAACTATGCTTCTGTTGTTGCTGCCGTCGATCCTTCTTCGCCAACGTCAGCTTGTTGGCGGCAAGCAAAAGTTCATGAGGGGAAAGTCAAACGTCGCTAATGATGTGTATGTGTGTGTGTGTGTGTGTGTGTGTGTGTGTGTGTGTGTGTGTGTGTGTGTGTGTGTGTGTGTGTGTGTGTGTGTGTGTTTAGTCTTCGGAACTGCTACAACTTACTACTGATTTCTTTGTTTCTCTCTTCTATCCTCTTCCTCTCAGTTCATGTGACGTGAGCGAGCACTCCCGTGGTGGTGAATGTAACAAATATTGAATCGTCAGATGAAATGTTTCTTTACAAATATTATGCTCAGAAGCACTCATGTTTTGGGTCTGGGAATAATATAAGACAGAATTTTAATTACTTTGAGTGGAGTGCAGGCATAGTGAAGAAGTGTGTTTATGTATTTCTTTATTGTGGTAACTTATTATAGTTCTCATAATGGTGGTAGCATTTGTTACTTCTTGTTATTGTTATTTCGAGGAAGTTGCGCTTATAGTTGCATTTCTCGTTCTGCTGTCGTACTCATTATTCTAGGAGTTGTTGTAATAGCTGCATTTGCTTTTTGTAGTTATTTTAGTGACTATTGGAAGTTGAGTTGCGTTGGCGGTGGTAATGTTTGCTGTTTGATACTGTTGTCGATGTTGCTGTTGCACTAAATACAATGTTGATGGGATCGAGTGTTTTGATGAGAGTCGCTCGTCCAGTGATGCAATAATGGGCTTGTTGGGTTGGGGTGACCTGCTATTATGTTGCCTTCATGTAGGGCTTTTATCTCATTCAAAAGTGCGACACACACACACACACACACACACACACACACACACACACACACACACACACACACACACACACACACACACACACACACACACACACACACACACACCATCACACACCATCACACATAGATGGATAGACGCAGATAGACATACAGACTGATAGACAGATGAATGGATAGATGGATAATAGGTATAATATGACAAGGTAATATGTAATGAATCATGTAGCTCATACTGCAACGTAATACAGTGTACATAAAAACATGAAGCGAGTATCAGGTAAATCATTGCAAGGAAAAGCGTATAGGGTTGATATATATTGCACAGGTGTCTCGCATACGTGCTGTACAGGTGGACCACTAATTGCACTCCCTGCAGATCCTGTTACCTGTGGCCCCGGGTGAGGGTTAATGAGGGTTATTTGGTAGGTAGTTGTTTGTTATCTTGCATCATTATGCTCATATGTTGTGCGTTTGGCGCGACATTTGATCACGGGAAATATATGTATTCTCACACCTCTTCTGTAGGTGATGCGAAGCTGGCCGGGATGGAGGGAACGAGAGGGAACGAGAGGACGCGTCACCAGAGAAATTGGAGGAAAGGGCTTCTCTTTCTCTTCTCCCTCCCTTGACTTCCTTCTTTTCTTCTATAGATCGATGGTGTCATTGCAGAATCAATTATTACTCGCTCTCTCCCTATCTGCAGCGCCCTTTCATCTGTCTACCTGTCCATCTCCTTTCTCTTTCTATTCCTCTCTCTCTCTCTCTCTCTCTCTCTCTCTCTCTCTCTCTCTCTCTCTCTCTCTCTCTCTCTCTCTCTCTCTCTCTCTCTCTCTCTCTCTGTGTGTGTGTGTGTGTGTGTGTGTGTGTGTGTGTGTGTGTGTGTGTGTGTGCGTGTGTGCGTGTGTGTGTGTGTGAACGCCCGTGTGCATTGATAAAATGGGCAATTGTTAAACTGAAAATACAAAACTTGTGTATGGAAGTTATTTGACCACAATACCAGCACTTACTACCCATTAAATATTATTAAGTTGTAATGAGTTGAAAGCATATGCGCGCGCGCGCGCGCGCGCGTGTGTGTGTGTGTGTGTGTGTGTGTGTGTGTGTGTGTGTGTGTGTGTGTGTGTGTGTGTGTATACATGTTGTTGAATGGATGAATGGCAATGTGCTGGTTTTGTTCCTCGTGTTGATGGCTAAAAGACAAGTCAGCAAACGTACTGAATGAAGGAGAGCCGCGGCGCAAATCCTGTTTCTCCAACTTTGGGTAAATGGAATATCCTCCCCCTCTTTTTTTTTTTTTTTTTTTAACCCTGGCAAAGTATAGTTCATTTGCATGTAATGAATTAATCTTGTCTGCCGTCACCAGAGAGCCAGTTGCCGACCAGTAAATATGTTGAGTGGCGTTGCGTCGTATCACAAATAACAGCGTTAATCCCTAATTTTGCTAATGGATTCCGAGCACTATCAATTAGGGTGGTGACGTTCTGTATGAGGACATATCACTCTCTAAACCTTGCCGTCCTTGGGGGATGCTAGCCGCAGTTAACTCCGGCTAACTCTCGCTGCAGGCGTGTGTTCACCTCCACGACTTAGACTGGCGCAAGAGGTTTGTGTACGGTTTGTCTTGCGACCATAGTAACACCTCACATTTGCTCCACAGTATATTTTTCCCCTCTCTCTTATTAATTAGTCTGCCTTTGGTGAAAATTTCAGCCTATGGAGGGAGGACGAAGCTTTGTTTTAGCGAGCTGCACGTCTCGCCCGCTTCAAACACAAATTAAACTCATCATTTTTTTTTTTTTTTTTTGCGTGTAAAGTTCTTAATTATGCGAGCAAAGCACCCTTCCGTGAAGCTCTTCATTACTGGACCAAACTGTCGTGAGTCTATTACGGAGCAAGGACAGGACGTGGAACCAAAGCTACGGACAGGGACGTAGTGGTGACACATCACCAGACTCCTACCAGGAACTGGACAACTGGACTCAAAAATGTTGCAGGAGGCTGTGGGCGAGGCAGATATATAGATATATAGATAGGTAGATAATTGAGCTCATTGTTGCAGAATGAAATGCATTCATGCATATCACAAAATTATAAAAAAGTTACAACAGAAATCTTGACACATCATAATCCACGTAAAGCACTTTATTTAATCTCAGACTTGATACATGGCAGGTATAGCGCTCAGGAGCCTGGGAAGGGATTCGGTGGACGTAAGGATGAACGTTGCTCCATTAATCGTCGATAATCAGGTCGAAGGGCGGAGCATAGCACGTCAAGTAAGATCAGTGTGTTTGGCTTTGCATCTATGATACACAAAGCTGGGTGAAGTTAGCATCATGCACACGGCAACCATTCTAACTTGGCCTTTGGATAAGACTCACAAGCTGCCTGAGTTTCATAAAATGACCAAAATATAGTATGAAAATTTTCCATTAGGCACTAAAAGCATTTTATTAAGAAATGCAAACAACCACTGACTGGACTTATGCTAATGCAACTGAAGAACTTGACTGGAGGATCATAGGAGAGCACCACTTGACCCTCGCTTTCAGTCAGCGTCCAACAGAGAGGCTTAGCAGGAGGCACCATTTGGAGCTCTAAGATTCACATTCTTTTCCTCAAGGAAGGTTAAGCCGGCAGCGTTGACGGTCGAGAAAATGCTGCAGTATTTTTTCTTCCCCTCCAGGTCCGGAAGCCTTTGCCTGTGTCCCTCAAATTATATTTATTGCGTGAAAACCGTGTTGGCTGTGCGTCAGAGGCAGACGTGGCAGGCATGGTCACCTTTACCGCGCACTGCACAGCGAGGCGCCCACGGAAAATAAATTGACGAGAAAAATGATGGAATATAAGTTACTGTAGGAAAATACGTAAATCCCATAAATGTGTGATGTGTTTGGCGTGGATATATACAATGAAAATTCAGGACCATTTTAATTTACGAAGAAGCAAAACTGTTAAGCGTATGGGAACTTTGAAACACCAATATTGGATTACAATGTCAAAAAGAAAACAAATGGAAAAAAAAATAGACATTTTGAACATTTCAGAGTCATGGAAATTCTCGGGAAACGTAAAACTGAGGTGTGGAATAACAATAAAATATGGACCTGAGAAAAGAAAAAGGTAAATCCGTTTCAAAATACAAACTCTAAAATACAACATGAAAATCAGAGGCGTTGGAGTTATTGGAGAGAGAGAGAGAGAGAGAGAGAGAGAGAGAGAGAGAGAGAGAGAGAGAGAGAGAGAGAGAGAGAGAGAGAGAGAGAGAGAGAGAGAGAGAGAGAGAGAGAGAGAACACGAGTACCCACTCATAAAGAAAAAAAAAGTACAAAATGATGGTGATAGATGACGCCAGGCGAACGGTTCAGAAAGTCTCCGAGAAAAGGACGGAATCTGTGAAGATCGGAAACCTGAGTTGGTAGAAGGCGTGTCTGCTGTCAAGGGAGGAAGGTGATAGGAGAGAGCAAATTGGTCGCTAAGGGAGAGAGGTGCATGGTAAGAAGATCATCCACGATGTAGACTGGGACCTGTGGGCGTGTGTCTGGGTGTGGCTGTGGGCGTGGAATAAGAGGATCTAGGGTGCTGTAGGAAAGGATATATGGGTAGGAGTACTTTAAGTTATGAGTTTGTGGCTATATTTGTGTATAGCTGGACGCAAGCATGAGCGTGAATGTGGGTGAAGGAAAGGATGAGTGAATGCTCCCGTGTCTTAGTCTAGTAAATGACAGTATGACACTTCATTAGGGGAATCGTAGACAACTTAAACGAGCAAAAGCACAATTACAAAAGGAAAAAGGTGAACTACTCGGCCACTTATTGCGCTGTCAGTGGTGGTTTCTGGAATCATGCTGTAAACCTGCATAGGGCTTTTCCTTAAGCTGGAGAAACCGTAGTCAAAGGATAAAATGACACCTGAAAAGGGAATAAATGTATGAATTATAAAATAAAGTGTATGAGGAAGGAGTCATACGAGTATACTTATCCACGGCCATAATAATCTAGCATCTGTTATCACAACATCTCCCATGCGATGTCTCATGAATATCCGAAAAGGTGCGAGACAAAAGAATGTACTGATAGTCATGAAGATGACGTTTACGATCGCTAACATCCAATAGGAGAATGGTGCAGAGCCGGAGTCATTGTGAGGGCGGATAACGTGACACGCGGAGTGGCTGTCCTGAGGCGGAGAACGAGGGAGAGGGAGGACGAAAAATTGAATTACCCAAATGGAGACACGACCATGAGAACGACCGACAAGCGGACCGTAACGGTGGTGTTTGCGGTGGCGGTGTTGTTGGTGTTCACTTTGTTGGTGTTAGTGTGTTGCCGGGTGTTATTTAGTGGTGATGGTAGAGTTGTTATGAAGTTTTGTTTGAAGGAAACTGTGGTGGTGGAAACAGTTTTTCTGTTGTTATGTTGTTCCTGCTGACTTAAAGTTCCGTGAGGTAATGTAGAACAATGAAGAATTAGTCGTGATAGTAATGGCAAATGGTAGAAAAGACTTTAGTTGTATTGGTAAACATTTTTTTATTCAGTAATTAACTGATCAATTACTGATGATCTCTGATAATGATCCTTAGTTTTATTCCCTCATTTTCTCTGTATTTAGCATATATATTGAGTCGCATTAACTAGGTAATAAATTTCATAACTTGCGTCATGCTTTTTTATTTATAAACACAGATATCCTTTTATTTGGAAATTCAAGTCTTGTTCTGTAATGCGCATGAATATATCAACAAGAAACCACACCTCGCCACCTTGTGTCCCACTCGCACCTGTCCATCCCACGCAGGCCAGCCCCGCCTCGCCTCACCTCACCGCATCCCCTCCCTCCTCGTCCCTCGTCGGTTCCTGCCAAATTGACACATTACTGACACCTGTACTTGACATATGAGTGGCGTCATGGCCCTCCTCAGGTATGGCTCTCACGCCCACCCGACGTGCCGCCCGGAAATTGCTAACTGACATCCATTTATCATCTTGGTGAAGGGAGAGTCTTGCCGGGAAAGCGATGGGTGTTGATGGTTCTTTGTGCGAGTGTTGTGTAGGGATGGTTGATGTGCGGTTAGTCAGAGTAAGGGTGGTGATTGTAGGGATGATACCAGTTGGGAACATAATAGGGAGATGATGAGTTGTAAGTCAACAGTGTTCCAATCGTGGTGTGACGGTGAAGATGGTGAATTATTGGATGAGAGGAGCTATAGAGGCAATGGGTGGGTGGGTGAGAGGAACCGTGGTGGTTTAGAACGATAAGGACACTGTAGAAATAGTGGGTGAGTGGATGAGAGGAACTGTGGTGGAGGTGGTGGATGCATGGCTGAGGGCATTGTGGATTGGCTGATGGGCATTTGCGAGAAGTTGTTGATGGTAATGTGAGTGGATAAGGGTGTGGAGGTTGTGGATGAGGGGATAAAGAGAAGTAAAGAGGAGGTGTAGGAGGGGATGATGAGACATGGGGAGGTCGTGGGTGAGGACAGCACAGGGCGGGGGAAGGAGCGGTCTCCCAGCAGGCGTGTGGCGGTGGCTGTAGCAGGTGGTGTGCAAAAGTTGGATGATACTTGCATTCCATGACCGGTTTATTTGGGTTTAATGGCACGGGGAGTTTTCGAGGCACTGATAATTTTAATGTCAGTTATGGTGTCGACAATCGTCGTAATGTTATTAGCAAAGTGCTTTTAATGGCGATAATATCTGTAGTTGTGTTAATTGCATTAATTTGTACCTAGCGCTGATTCCCAATACCTGGGAATGGAACATAGCTTTGATTTTTATTTATTAAAAAAAATGATAATTTCTGTTTTCATCGTGCACTTTATAATATTTGTGTAAGTAAACATTGTGTGTGTGTGTGTGTGTGAGAGAGAGAGAGAGAGAGAGAGAGAGAGAGAGAGAGAGAGAGAGAGAGAGAGAGAGAGAGAGAGAGAGAGAGAGAGAGAGAGAGACCTGTAACAGGGTACGAATAAATGGAGTCAGCGATGCGCACCACCGAGGTACACCGTGGATGCTGAGAGTAATGTAACCTGTTGACGTCTGAGAGACTGAGAGACACTAACTAGACAAGAGCTGGGGACATTGTTTTTACCTGAACAACATAATAAATGAAACCTCGTTTGGGTATCCTTATACACCCTCCCTCACACAAACACACAGGTAAGGACATCCGAAGCCTTGTGAAGAGGAATCTGAACAAATAACGACCAAACAAGGAAGCTTAATTGAGGAACGAGCACAAGAGAGAAAGAAAGGAAGAGGAGACTCAGAAGAAAGTTGAGTGGAAAAAATATATATATATGTAAGAAGACAGACACTTGCAATAACCGGGCTCTTGGGAAAGAAAGATCACAAGAAAACATTTCTGACTACAATCTGAATTTCCTGACACTCACACACACACACACACACACACACACACACACACACACACACACACACACACACACACACACACACACACACACACACACACACACACACACACACACACACACACACACACACACACACACGTCATTTACGTAAAAGTACAATAATATGACTAAAGTGATTATATACTGCTTTTTAAACGAGAGATAACGATGTAAATTAAAAAGTAAAAAGTATCATAATCATAATCAGTTTATCATCAAGCCGAAAGTAACAAGCAGCGAGCATACATTTTATTTTCCGTACGTGACAAAGGTACTGATGAAACCCCTTTAAAAGTAAGTGAAGTTGATAATGCATGGATCAATAACGTGAACTCTGCAAACGAGGTACAGAGGCGTAGAAAAAAATTGCTCCCAAAATTTAAAATGTAACATAAATGACTTTACTGGAAGCGAGGATGGGTGATTAAAACTGGGGAAAAAGGCTGTAGAGGGAAGGAAAATGGTGAGAGAGAGAGAGAGAGAGAGAGAGAGAGAGAGAGAGAGAGAGAGAGAGAGAGAGAGAGAGAGAGAGAGAGAGAGAGAGAGTATACAAAGCGGAAGAGAGAATAAATTTAACACACACACACACACACACACACACACACACACACACACACACACACACACACACACACACACACACATCTCTATCACCACCACCGCTAACAACAATAACAACGAAAATAATAACAACAAAGTGAATAAACTATTAAGAATAAGAGGGAAGAGACTGATAATTAGAAAACGGACAGAAGGGAGGAAAGAGGAGAGGAGGAGGTACGATAGGTGAAGACGTTAATGACAAGGAGAAAGAAATTGTGAGAGAAGGATAGCAAGCAGGAGAAGGATGAAGGGGATGGAGACAAAATGAGGAAGATAAGAGATATACGAAAGATGAAGACTTTGATGACTGGGGGAAAGTGAGAGGAAGGTAAATAGAGGAGAAGATTTGAAGGAGGTAGACACTAAAGATGGATACAGAAGAGATGAAGAAGATGAGGGGAGTGCAAACGAAATGAAAAAGATAAGAAGATATACAAAAGATGAAGGCCCCGATGATTGATAGGGAGGAAGAAAGGCAGTGAATAGAGAGAAAAAAAAATGGAAGGAATGAAGAACGTTAACATGAAAGATGAGTTTAGGCGGGAAGAGTCGGCTAGTCGCTTATGTTCTAAAACACAGCTAAGCCTTACTCTGCCGTAGACGCCAATCAACATGTTTGAGCTGTGGCTTAAATAAAGAGCCTTTTGTAGCTCAGTTTTTTTTAGGGGAGTCTTTCATGTGGTTCTCTTTGATAAGGGAGAGAGTATAGAGAGTAGTGAGAGCGTAGCCTCGACTTCCGTATGGCATTGTGCTGACCTGCGTGAGAGGGGCGAGGGCAGACGAGGGAACTGTAGAGAGGTACTATGAGTGGTGTCCTCGGGGTGCAGGGGAGAGGGATAGTGGTCCTCTGTGCGTGTCAATAGCGTCTGTTCTCGACGCCAAGTTATTTTCCTTCGCGTTGCAAAGTAAAGAGTAAGGGATGTTGTAATTCGCTACAGGTAATTGTGTATGATTAAGGTTTATTAATTTACCAAACGAACGACCTGTTACTACTTTACTACTTCAGTCCTTCCTTCCCTTTTTTCCCTTTTAACGCGAGTCCTTCAGGTCTAATTGCTCCTCCGTCTTTCCCTATCACCTACAAGCAAAAACGTCTTGCTGCTCACACACACACACACACACACACACACACACACACACACACACACACACACACACACACACACACACACACACACACACACACACACACACACACACACACACACACACACAAAAAAAAAAATTAATAAATAAATAAATAAAATAAATAAATAAATAAATAAAAAAATAAAAAAATAATGTTTTTGCTTGAGTTGGAGCCTCTTCTTTTCCTTCCTGCACGACACTCTCGTTGTTACCTTACTTCCTCGCCTCCTCCCAGTTCATCCGGGCCCTGTGTGTGTATTCTTAAGCCTTATTTTCAAGTATACTCGTATATCCTTGACCCAAGAGACCGTGATCCTCGGTAAAGCAGTGCTGGCTTCCCTGCCACACATCGCTCCTGGCTGCCGCTGAAGACCCACCTCGTAGCTTCAACGTTCCTCTTTCATCTCGGGTTTTTACCATAGGGACTTCTCTTAATGCCGCCGTTGAGTGACCTTGTATCAGCCCCCACAGGCGGTTCCCGTCAGCTGTATTGCTCAGATATTTCGGCGTGCTTAGTGCTGTCCTGCCGTCCCTCTCTGCCCCTCTCCGTCCCTTTCTGTCTCCCTTCTTCCCTATCTATCTCTTTCCTTCACTTACCTCCCCTCTCCTTGCTCTCTTTGTTCCTCACCGAGCTTGGGATATGGAAGCGGCCAAAACTCGGATAGAAGAGATGCGTGAGTTATAAGGAAACTCTGATGTGCGTATGATGATTAGGCTTCTGTGTGTGTGTGTGTGTGTGTGTGTGTGTGTGTGTGTGTGTGTGTGTGTGTGTGTGTGTGTGTGTGTGTGTGTCGTGTGTGTGTGTCGTGTGTGTGTGTCGTGTGTGTGTGTCGTGTTTCCTTCTTCCCAAGCAGCGTCTTTGGTGACCAGAGGTCGTGATCTTAGTAAAGAAAGGTCGACCCCTCATCCTGCCCCTCACCTATTCATTTGTCAGCTGTGTTTCTCCTTTTCCTTGTCTTTTTTCATTTGTATTTCTTATCCCGAATTCCCCTCTCCGCCCCCCACCTCTCTCTCTCTCTCTCTCTCTCTCTCTCTCTCTCTCTCTCTCTCTCTCTCTCTCTCTCTCTCTCTCTCTCTCTCTCTCTCTCTCTCTCTCTCTCTCTCTCTCTCTCTCTCTCTCTCTCTCTCTCTCTCTCTCTCTCTCTCATACTTCCTTTAGTCTCACACGTGTCATGCTTCTCCCTTGAATTCCATTTT
>NC_087168.1:8904649-8947149 GCF_035594125.1 Scylla paramamosain
ATAGTCGGACAGAATAGGTTTGATTTTTTGTGCTATAGAAAATACATATGGATGCTGAATGACTGGGAAGGAGTGTGTGTGTGTGTGTGTGTGTGTGTGTGTGTGTGTGTGTGTGTGTGTGTGTGTGTGTGTGTGTGTTTTAAAGTGCCCTAGCTTAGAGAGGGAAGAGGGTGAAAGAGAGGAGGTATGAGGGGAAGGGAGTAGAGAAGAAAGGAGGAAGGATCGCAGGGACGGAGGAAAATAGCTGTGGGGTCATTACGAGGGGAGACGAAGTTTCATTACCTTCTTTTACAGTGCACCACACACACACACACACACACACACACACACACACACACACACACACACACACACACACACACACACACACACACACACACACACACACACACACACACACACACACACACACACACACACACACACACACACACACACACACACACACACACACACACACACACACACGGATTTATATAAATAAAAGACGAAGTGGGTGTGTATGACGCAAGCTTACCATATTTATTAGAAGAAGAAGAAGAAGATGGAAACGAAGAGGAAAGGGAGACATTGAATAGCAAATAAAAGTCGAAGTGGGAGCAGTGTTCTAAGACATATTTTTCTTTCGTTACATCTCATAGCACTTCTGTTTCCTGTCTCTCTGGTGCGCACCTTCGTCAATAGTGTCGTGTTATTCAAGTCACTCCATACTTAACTTTGCCTAACCCATGTGGAGGCACACCAGAGTGACTCGTAACATGTAAAGTAATTTAAGCTTCATTTAAGAAAATTCATATGTTCTTTTCAAATTCACCAATTCATGACGTTAATGTGAACGCCGTCCATTACTCCACTGCAGATATTTAGAAGGGATGACAAACAACATCACATTTCTTTACAATGACTAGTAATAAAAGCGATACAATTTATGGCAGAAGAGATAAAATTACTAATGGAAAACCATACCAGTGTATCCTCTTTTTTAGTCACGTCAGTGTTGTTCGGCAGGAGGGAAAGTGTACCTCACGTCAGTCCTCAGCAGGAAAGAGCAAAGGCCGCATCAAGTGCCACCAGCCATGCCTTTAGCGGGGCCGGCGAGCAGAGCCATCCAAGGTCAATACAAAATCTTTAGAGCAGCCCTGCCTGGAGGTGCAACAGAGGGAGGTGCTGCAAAGGACAGAGAGAGAGAGAGAGAGAGAGAGAGAGAGAGAGAGAGAGAGAGAGAGAGAGAGAGAGAGAGAGAGAGAGAGAGAGAGAGAGAGAGAGAGAGAGAGAGAGAGAGAGAAGGGCGCAGCAAAGTGTGGCCATGTTGCTTCCTCTTTGAAAAGGGCTTAACGTTCCGCTCCCCACACTGACCTCTTGGAAAATGTGCTCTGTATATGAACTCCAGTTTCCTTGTGGGTCGTTCTTGATGGTATCAGCCTCTGCTTTCTTGAGCATGTGTATATTTATATTTTGTTGTTTAAATAGGTTGCTATTTTAAATATTTTTACTTGAGAATGTTACATGAAAGGAGATTCTTGTTTTATTTGTGTGAATACGAAGTGTGTGTGTGTGTGTGTGTGTGTGTGTGTGTGTGTGTGTGTGTGTGTGTGTGTGTGTCATAGTGCCAGAGTGCAAGGTGCCTGTAGGGCGTGGAGTTGAGTGCTAACCTTATCTTTCCGGCCACCTATTCCACTTCTCTCAGGCCTTCTTGGAATCATGCTTTGGTGCTCTCTCTCTCTCTCTCTCTCTCTCTCTCTCTCTCTCTCTCTCTCTCTCTCTCTCTCTCTCTCTCTCTCTCTCTCTCTCTCTCTCTCTCTCTCTCTCTCTCTCTCTCTCTATCTGTGTGTGTGTGTGTGTGTGTGTGTGTGTGAATAGCTTAGTGGAAAGATATGTATTCATGGATCCAATAGTTAAAATTGCAAAAAGAGCATGGAATTTCAATTATATTTTTTTTGCGTATTTTATGGCTGTGTTTTCTTTTTCAGTCGTTTCCTTTCGTATTTCGTTCCCTGTTTTCTCTTTTAGGATAGTTATCATAGAATATTCAATTACCGATTTTCATAAATTTGTGCAATTTTTCGTACCTTTTGTAACTTTTGATCTGAACCCTTTTTCCATTATCCCTCATCCTCCATCCTTCGTTCATCGTACATTCCTCTCATTCCTCTTCTATTCTCCATTACTATCCTCCTATCATCATCGTCTTTGATTCCCATCCACCTCTTTTGTTCTTTTTTTTTATGGCATTACTCAAGAAGGAAACTATGCTTTTAAGACAGAGAGGAGGAGAAAGACGGAAAATAAAGTATGATAGGGAGAATGAAAAACGATGGAGAGAGTTTAAAAATGAGAGAAGGCGTATGAAGAGACAGAGGTGGAAAATGAAATGAAACAAAAAAGAAATTGATAAAAGTTAGCACAAAACATGGAGAAGGACGAGCTGGAGAAAGAGATCGATGTCTACAAGCGCAACATCTTCCTGTGTTTCTTTTGGTCCAGTTCTTTCCGAGGCAAGCCGTGGTGTTGTGTTTACCTGGGTGCGTTTCTTTGGTATTCAGAGCACGAGGGTGAGAAAACTGAATTGTCTCGCAGCTTCAGAAAATCAGACGCATTAGAGTTTCGTCTCCTCGCCGTCGCCACTATTTCTGGTTTTGTTAAATCGGGAAGGCGGCCGAGCGTCCCTCCAAGGCGGCTGTGTTTGATCTTCAGATGGCAAATGTTGACCCAGCATCCCGACCCTGCCTTGGGAAAAGCTTGAGAATCGATACTCCTCACCCTCGGTTTGGGGAGGAAAAAATGTATATATAGAAAAAGATGAGTAAAAATGGTGAGCAAATTTCCTCTTGGGAACGACGATTTAAAGAGCGAGAATGGCGGCGGTGGGGAGGCACAAAACGGCCTGGCGAGGGAGTCTGGTGCTGCGGGGTGTGTGTTGTGGTCCGCGGGATGAAGTCAGGCTGGGGACAGTTGGCGCTGGTGGTGGTGGTGGTGGTGGTGGTGGTGGCGGTGATGGTGGTGGTGGTGGTGTTATGGAACATCCCCACAGTGAATGACACTTCAGACTTTCTTTTGATGAAGAAATCGTGAAACAACTTAGATAGTCCTTAGTCTGAGTCAAGGACATTGGTTTGGTTTTAGTGTAAGCCGTCTTTGTGCAGTTCTATATATCTGCATGTAATTAATAATTTTTCTTATCTTTCAACGAGAGGTTCAACAAGACACGATTGTTAATACGGAAGTGGCCTCCTACTATAATGCATAATCAATCCTTTGCAATCCTAAAAATTCTCTCTCTCTCTCTCTCTCTCTCTCTCTCTCTCTCTCTCTCTCTCTCTCTCTCTCTCTCTCTCTCTCTCTCTCTCTCTCTCTCTCTCTCTCTCTCTCTCTCTCTCTCTCTCTCTCTCTCTCTCTCCGTTTCGTGACCGTCAGCCAGCAACGTCGGGTTTTCTTTATGTGTGAAAAATTGACGTGTTTTAACTCTGTGTTTGTTTTGGTGTTTACTTTTCTTGGGTTCCATTTTTATTAAAGTGAGGACAGAGTCGATGGAGAGAGAGAGAGAGAGAGAGAGAGAGAGAGAGAGAGAGAGAGAGAGAGAGAGAGAGAGAGAGAGAGAGAGAGAGAGAGAGAGAGAGAGAGAGAGAGAGAGAGAATATATCTATCTATATCTATATGTCTCTCTCTCTCTCTCTCTCTCTCTCTCTCTCTCTCTCTCTCTCTCTCTCTCTCTCTCTCTCTCTCTCTCTCTATATATATATATATATACATATATATTGGTGATTAATTCAAAAGTTGATAAAAACAACAGTAATTTTATTGTAAGCAGGAAGGAGAGGGAGCAGGATCGAGCTATGTCAGGTCCCGGGGTGGTGTAGTCCTCTGTCTGTGTCCTGCAGTGCGGCTGAGGCTCCCTAAAACAAAGGCGGAAACAAAGGAATCTGGTGATGCGCATAAAGACAGGCGATTGTGGCGATGTGCATGGAGTGACTGCAGCCATAATAATACAATGACATACCTTTTAAAAACATAACCGAGCGCTCATTTTACGTAAGTCCTACTGGTGCAAAACCGTGGCCAAGCAATACCTAAAAGAAAAAAAAAAAAGTCAGCATAGACTACCTTAAAAAATCTTTCCTTCAGGCGTGATGCTGACGAGCCCAAGTCATCCTGAATCATTCACACACATTGAGCTGAGACTTGGCTTGGAGGAAGAAGAAGGATAAGGGAAGCAGGGAGGCGATGGGACGAGTGTAGCTGCAGGCGGTAGAACGAGCAGCGCAGAGGAGGGAGAAGGCGAGAAGGGAAGGAAGGAAGGAATGGATGAAGGGAGATGTTTGTGAAATAAAAGATTTAGAAAAGGTTAGGAACGTGTGGGACGAGGGTACACGAGGTTTTTTGTGAGGCTGACGCAGCACTAGATAAAGTGGAAATGAGTTTTGTTAGGTTGGCAAGATAAACGTACATGTGCAGTGGACAGAGGTGAGTGAAGAAAGGTATAGGGTGTCTTTGTTCTGCATTGGAACCGTAGAGGCTGATGATTGTGATGGTGAGGGGCTTGCTTAAGTGATTTGTCAGCAGAATGTGGGATCAGGCAAGGGAAGATCACAACACACACACACACACACACACACACACACACACACACACACACACACACACACACACACACACACACACAGAACCTTCTTGTTTTCTTGCCTCTCTTTAGGACTCCTCTGTTAGCCAGACTTCAGTGAGTGTGTCTGTCGTGGCAGGGGTCCAGACAGACCACCTCACCTCACACCGCCACCATCCCTGCGCCACTCACCCCTCCCCACAACAACCATCCTCTCTCTCACCACCTCCCTTCATCCTCTTTAGCATTCTTCGTTCCCTTTCATCAACTTTTATTAATCCAGTCATCCTTTACCTTTATCATTTCTGCATCCTTATAATTTCAAAAGTTAAAATTTTATATGTATATTCATAGTGAAAGTAAACGTAATATAATACCGCGGGCATATAATATTTTCCAGGAAACTCATTTTTTTAATGTTAATCCTACTTCAGTATTAAAAATAGGAGAAAATACTGAAAAAAATGCAAGGCGGATGCAATATTTTATTTCGGAAGTATAAATTTTTCATATTCCCAATCAGAGTTGAAATAACTTATTAACTTGGCAGTTTCAAGTTCGTGTTTCGTCTCTCTCTCTCTCTCTCTCTCTCTCTCTCTCTCTCTCTCTCTCTCTCTCTCTCTCTCTCTCTCTCTCTCTCTCTCTCTCTCTCTCTCTCTCTCTCTCTCTCTCTCTCTCTCTCTCTCTCTCTCTCTCTCTCTCTCTCTCTCTCTCTCTCTCTCTCTCTCTCTCTCTCTCTCTCTCTCTCTCTCTCTCATTATTATAACTTTTCACTGCCATATTCTTGAGATTAATGAGAGAGAGAGAGAGAGAGAGAGAGAGAGAGAGAGAGAGAGAGAGAGAGAGAGAGAGAGAGAGAGAGAGAGAGAGAGAGAGAGAGAGAGAGAGAGAGAGAGAGATCGTTACAAAACATTGGTGACATACGAAAAAAAAAGTAAAATAAAGAAGAATTGTGGAAAGAAGAAATAGAAAGAGTTGGAGAAAGAATCGTGAATTTTTACGATAATCTTATGCCGAAGCGTGATGCACGAAGTTAAGGAAATTGTAATGGCGTTATGGATTCTGAGATGGAATGCAGCCAGTGAGTCAACACGTAACACTTCCAGTACACGAATGAAAATTTTTAGAGGACAGATTTTATTTTTATTTATTTATTTTATTTTTTTAGTTTCTTGAGTTATTAACTAATTTACTTATTCAAGCTAAAAGGTAAGTTGATTTTCTCCACTTGGCGAGATAACAACAAATTTCGTCCTTTTCTCTTAGATATTGTTTTTACTACATTTCTACATGTGTGAATTAAAAGCTTTTCGTCTCATCAACTCCTCTCCTCTAACTGACTGTCTTCAGCCTCTCTATCACCGCCGCAATGTTGCATCTCTAGCTGTCTTCTACCGCTATTTTCATGCTAACTGGTCTTCTGATCTTGCTAACTGCATGCCTCCCCTCCTCCCGCGGCCTCGCTGCACAAGACTTTCTTCTTTCTCTCACCCCCATTCTGTCCACCTCTCTAACGCAAGAGTTAACCATTATTCTTAATCATTCATCCCTTTCTCTGGTAAACTCTGGAACTCCCTGCCTGCTTCTGTATTTCCACCTTCCTATGACTTGAATTCCCTCAAGAGGGAGGTTTCAAGACACTTATTCATCAATTTTTGACCACTGCTTTGACCCTTTTATGGGACTGGCATTTCAGTGGGCATACTTTTTTTATTGGATTTTTGTTGCCCTTGGCCAGTGTCCTTCCTACGTAAAAAAAAAAAAACGTTCTTATTTGTCTGTTTATTTATTTTGCTTATAAATAACTATACAGTGTGTGTTCTTCTTATACATCTTCTTATCAGACAAATGTTTCATTATTTGTATGCGAAAGAAAGTGTGTGTGTGTGTGTGTGTGTGTGTGTGTGTGTGTGTGTGTGTGTGTGTGTGTGTGTGTATGTGTGTGTGTTTACCCGCGCGTGTGAGTGAGTTTGGGACCCGAAATAACACACGAAGTCGCTCTTAAACTTCCAGTTCATTTAGTCTTGCATCTTGGTGATAGGTAAAAAAAAAATGTGAATTAACAACTACTTATGAAACTCAGTATAGCAGGTGTGGAAGAGAGAGAGAGAGAGAGAGAGAGAGAGAGAGAGAGAGAGAGAGAGAGAGAGAGAGAGAGAGAGAGAGAGAGAGAGAGAGAGAGAGAGAGAGAGAGAGAGAGAGAGAGAGTGTGTGTGTGTGTGTGTGTGTGTGTGTGTGTGTGTGTGTGTGTGTGTGTGTGTGTGTGTGTGTGTGTGTGAATGACAACCTGGAAAGAATGAGCGAGACAGGACGCATGAGGAATGAGACGCTACTGTGCAAAGGAATGAGGAAGATTCTGACAAGAGTGAGGCTTTAAAAGAGTGAGTAGGAGCGCCTGCCAGGAGTGAGTTAGAGAGTCTGCAAAGTATGTCAGGGTCACTCTTTGCCGGCCATCGCGATGCGTCAAGGAGGAGACAAGGCAGACAGGCGGAGAGACAGACGAAGATGGAGATAGGAAGAGGCTGAAAGGCACAGGCACGGGGAGATTGACAAAGACACAAAAGCAAAGATATTGAAAGACGGACTGAAACACGGATGAGAGAGAGAGAGAGAGAGAGAGAGAGAGAGAGAGAGAGAGAGAGAGAGAGAGAGAGAGAGAGAGAGAGAGAGAGAGAGAGAGAGAGAGAGAGAGAGAGAGAGAGAGAAAGGAGAATGTTGAATGTATTTGGCACATTATGTTTCCCCAAAGTGCGCAGCAATTTATGGTTCCTTCTAACTAGAAAAAAAATCACAACAAACCTGTTTTATTAACCTTGCTTTTGTATTGACATTAAGTAGTGATTGGAAAAGGAAGAGGGAAGGAGGAGGAAGGAGGGGGAGGGAGAAGCTGGAAGAGAATATTTGGACAAGGTTGAGAAGAAACACAATTGAAACAATGAACTGAAGAAAACATTGTTGCAGATTGGTGGAGAAAGGAAAGAGGAATTAAACGAACGAGAGTTGTTGAAGAAAAGCTAATAATATAACACCATGTGAACGTAAGAGGTAAAAATCCAATAATAAGTAGAAGGATACGGAAAGTGAAGTTACAGAAGGAATGGAAGAGTAAGGGAAGGGAGGAGGATAACAAATAAAAAAAAAAAAGGAAAGGAGGAAGAATAGTGGTAGTAGTAGACGAGCGGATGTCTGTCTCCTTTTTTAAGGTTGGCTCAGCACTGCCTTTTCCCGTCTTTCCCGAGCTGCATTTTGTTTGGATTCCAGCCCGCAAGAAGAGTCTTATCTGCCGATCTTCCTGCAAACTCAATACATTTCTCCTTTGAAGTTTGTGTTAGTCCGCTTTTCCTCACAGTCTCTGGCCTGGACTCAATATCCCGCAGCCGGCTCCTCTTCGCTCCGGAATTGTATATATTTTTTTCAGCCATATTGAATCCGTTCGTTAAGGAATACATCTGTATTATTTTGCATATGTCTCTTGTTCCTTATGAAGGACACGTTGCAGTGACGGCTTGCTGAGCTGAATGCTGCGTAGTACTGCTTACTGACGCGCAGCTATCCTGCCAGCTGATGGGGTTATCTGGCCGTGCCTTTGTTTCGTTTGCTCTCCGTCCAGCAGGCTGATTTGCTGGCCGGCTTGCTAACTGGGTGGCAGACTCGCTGGCTATATAGCCGTGGTTCTACCTGACTAGCTGATGGCTTTGGGGTGACTTGCTGTTTGTTGCGGTGGCTTGTTTGTGTGTCTCTTTGCCTCTCCTAATGGATTACTTAGCTAATGGGATGGATAGATGATCATTTAACTGGTGGTCTACAAGACAGTCCGGAGCTGTAATGTCATTCTTGCTATCCATCGGAGTGTTTGGTTGGCTAGCTGAATGGAACGATATATGTCTGTGTGTGTCTGTGTATTTCTCTTCGTCTGTCTGCCTGACTGCCTTTCTCGTGACTGACTTGCTATCGGATTGGATGACTGACTGGCCCGCCCGATGCCTTGATGTCTCTCCATTAGGCTGGCTGGTCTTTGCCTCAACCACACCATCTTATGCTGCTCAAAACTAAATTAGGAAACTTTTTACCCTGCGGTTCCAACAGTTCTTCACGCCTATCTGCATTCTCTCTCTCTCTCTCTCTCTCTCTCTCTCTCTCTCTCTCTCTCTCTCTCTCTCTCTCTCTCTCTCTCTCTCTCTCTCTCTCTCTCTCTCTACATTCATCTGTCCGTCAGTGATTTTTAACCTCACATCTCATACGTAAACCTGACAATAATTTTCTCACCAGAATAGTAAATTCCATCATTAGACACACACACACACACACACACACACACACACACACACACACACACACACACACACACACACACACACACACACACACACACACACACACACACACACACACACACACACACACACACGCACCGACAACTGTTGCCCTGGACTGTCAGCGGCCTCCGTCACGCTTTGTGTTCCGGTCTGAATTTTGGCGACGAGTTGGCGGCCATTACTTTGAAGTTGTTGCCACTGGAAAGAGTTCTTACGCACGTTGAACTGATGGTGGTCTTTCGGAATTTTAGAAGCCTTTGCAGCGTAATTTCCGAAGGTTTTACTATGCATGGGAATTATTTTACATGGGATCTCTTTAAATTTTAGTGCCTCCTTAAAGTTGGAGGGTGTAAGGATACCGGAGTGTGTAGTGGAGTGGCGCTTGAAGGTGGCAGGGTAGTGGGTAGTGAGAGAGTGTGTATGTAGATTTCGAGACGAAAAGCGAAGCAGACTGTAAATAAACACAGTTCATCATATACGTCTATATATATTTAATTCTCGGTCTTTTTATTTCATATGTAGAATATTTATGCTTCGTTGCAACACTATTCATGAAACTACACACAGTTGCGTTCTGAAACAAAAGCATGGTTGCACACACACACACACACACACACACACACACACACACACACACACACACACACACACACACACACACACACACACACACACACACACACACACACACACACACACACACAAAGAAAGAAAAGACAGTAAAGTGAAAGCGGTGTCCTTTTTTTCTTTTATATTGGAACATTCTCACAGTGACACAGATCCATCTCTAGGTGGTGTGTGTGTGTGTGTGTGTGTGTGTGTGTGTGTGTGTGTGTGTGTGTGTGTGTGTGTGTGTGTGTCGCAGAGTGCCTTCCTCAGACATCGCCGCCGTCGCTAGCCTCTCGTGTAAAGCTTTGTGACAGTCCTGTAGGCGGTAGAATTTGAAGTGTTTCCTGCTTTATTGCCTTAGTGTGTTCACGAGATGGACCAACTGTCATCTCTGGCCGTGTGCAATAGCGTTGTGTTTTGTTGGGTTATGAAGGAAGGATAACAGGCGCCGCTGAGAAGTAGAGCGTCACACGTGATGCAAGTCAGGCTAGATGTGAAAGTCAGGCAAGGATGGGCTCTGTTTTCTTCCTTGCAGTTTGATCAAGGGAACAGTTTCGTCACTTCACGCTACACTGCGAGGCTCAATGCTACGCCTCCTTGCTCCTCTCCCTCTCTCCTGTCCATCCCTGCTCCTGCTTCATCTCACCTCAACTTTTCACACCTCTTTCTTCCACTCGCATCTCAACCTCTCCTTCCTCCACCTCACCTCTTCTCCTTCACCTCATCCGCTCCCCTGCTCCAGTTTCACCTCATCCCCTTTTCTCTTCCACGTTATTTCCTCTTCTCCACCTCACACAATTCTTTATTTCACATCCTTCCCTCCTTCACCCTCTTCTTTTTCTCTCCTTATCCTCTTCTTTATCTTATCTTCTTCCCCATTCACCCACCTCCTTCCCTCTTCCACCTCATCCCTTTCTTTCCTCTTTCTCATTCCTTTCCTTTTCCATCTCACCCCTCCGTCTTCAACACACCTCCTCACCTCTTCTCACCTCATCCCTTCTCCTCGCACCTTACTTCTCCCTTCCACCTCGCCTCTTCTCCACATTACCTACACGTTCCCGCCTAACCTCCTCCGCTCCTCCAGACAAGGGAAGCTCGTGAGACAAACGACGACACTAGGAACCATGCCATTAGGCAGTTAAGCTGTAATGACGCTATCATGTGTTGCAGTCTGTTACGCGGCCGCCGCTTGACAGCTATTACGTCCCGTGTGGAGGCGCCTTGTGCCTTCCCTGCACCCCTTCCTCTTATCGGGGCAGAGGCAGTGGTAAGCATCGGCCCCCCGAGGAGCCGGACAGCGCCAGACGGCCACCAGTCACTCGCGCCTTTGACTAATGTCCCGGCTCATGGTAATAGCTGGTGCCACTGTGATATTCCTTTTATGGCCGTCTGCGTTATGGTGGCGTGAGTGGCGGGGCTCAATGGAGGCTCTGGTGAGACAGTGGGATCCTCTCTGTATTTGTCTTCTCGATGTATTTGGAGTTGGATGTGTTTTGTAACTTCACTCTTCGTAACATCTTCACACTTCGGCTATATAGGTTTATAGTAAGTGAAAATATTTTTAGTCCTTTGTAGTAAGCGTTCACTCGTAGAAAACACCTTGTTCATCTAGACCATTATTCCTTCGTCATACAGCTGGGGGTTCTCACAGAAAATAATCCGTATACATCTACAGGAGATTATTTCTGTTGTGCTCCGTTTCGACAGTAACGTGTATAGATACTCAGAGATAGGGTAGCTCATGCAAGAGTACGACTCCTCAAATTGCATCTCGTTTCTGTTCCCTGCTTGGTTGAAAGAATGGGAGCCGAAAAACAAAGGGAAACGCCCCAAATTGTCTTTCCATGTCCAGCATTCCAGAGATGAACGCTCCTTCAACCACATTATCAGATCTCTCGCTTTAATCCTTATAGAAAACAACAATGGTTCACTTTTATTTCAGTGTTTCCACTAAGACGCATCGTTCATCGTTCTGTTCCCTCGTGTGCTTCATGGACGGGCATTCTCGCCCTTACATTGCCCCACATTCGTCTCTCATTTCAGTCTTTCCTCTCTTCTTATTTTTCCCTATTTTTCTTCCTCTTGAAGCTCGTCAGTCACTTTGCTTCTCCCTTTACTTTTCCCTTAAGTCATTTTCCTACAGTCTCCCTCCCTCCTCCCTTCCCGGCGCCCATCTCTCATCTCAATGTTCTCTCTCCCATCTCCCCGCGGTCTCATTTCGCCTGGTGTGGCCCTCTCAACACATTGCCTCCCTGCTTCCATTTCTTCTCCTTGCTTCGTTCTTTTGCGCCATAAGTCTGTGTTTTCTGTCCTTTTTTTGCAATTAATTGCGTCTTTCTTTTACTTTCCTTGGTTGTGTTTCTTTGTACGTATGTAATTTGTTTTAATATCGCTCGCCGTGTCTCTTCCCTTTCCCCTCATCTTGTTTTATTATTTTTCCTGAACCAAGTCATGTCTCAGTATCCTCTCTCTCTCTCTCTCTCTCTCTCTCTCTCTCTCTCTCTCTCTCTCTCTCTCTCTCTCTCTCTCTCTCTCTCTCTCTCTCTCTCTCTCTCTCTCTCTCTCTCTCTCTCTCTCTCTCTCTCTCTCTCTCTCTCTCTCTCTCTGGCCTTACTTACCTTTGGTCTGTACATTCTTTTCCTCTCCACCTGTGCCCCTATACATACGTCCTCCGCTAAGCACCTCTTTCATCTCTCCCTCCTTCAATTCTCTCCCTCTAAATTACCACCGAGGCTCTTTGAGAATGTGTTTTTTTCTCCCCTTCAGTGAATGGACTGCCCGTTCCTTTTTGTACAACCGTCCTGCGATGCTCTACTTATTTACCTTTTCTCTCATCATTTTTCCTCTTTTTTTCTCTTTCTCTCTTTCGACTTGCTACATATTTACCAACTGGATATATATATATATATATATATATATATATATATATATATATATATATATATATATATATATATATATATATATATATATATATATATATATATATATATATATATATATATATATATATATATATATATATATATATATATATATATATATATATATATATATATATATATATATATATATATATATATATATATATATATATATATATATATATATATATATATATATATATATATATATATGTATATGTATATATATTTTTTTTCAGTTATGATTTTTTATATTGTCTTCATGTGGGTCCGTCTGTTGTTTTTATTTGTTTACTTCTTTTTTTTTCGAGTTTATAATGAGGAGGGTGCGGTGTAATGTGGTGCTTATTCAGTCTCTTGTTTCCCTACTTCAGGTGAGTTGGTTGCCAGGTACCACGGTGCTGAGCTGAGGTGAGCTGGATGGTGACATCAGGCCGTGGTGATGGTGATGATGGTGGTGTTGGTGGTGGTGGTGGTGGTGGTGGTGGTGGTGAGTACTATTTTTTTCTATCTATTTTTTTCTTGTTGCATGCATTCTTTCTCACACACACACACACACACACACACACACACACACACACACACACACACACACACACACACACACACACACACACACACACACACACACACACACACACACACACACACACACACACACACACACACACACACACACACACACACACACACACACACACACACACACACACACACACACACTTATATTTTGTAGAGGAGATTATTACAGTACCCTCTGAGCTCAAGCTTATAAAAGAGGAGCAATATATGTGTGTGTGTGTGTGTGTGTGTGTGTGTGTGTGTGTGTGTGTGTGTGTGTGTGTGTGTGTGTGTGTGTGTGTGTGTGTGTGTGAAAGACACTCAGTTAAGCCCTGCTTGTACACACACACACACACACACACACACACACACACACACACACACACACACACACACACACACACACACACACACACACACACACACACACACACACACACACATGCACACACAGGCTGCTCCATTACCCTGAGAATCAGCCTTCGACACTCACACTCCACAATAAAGCTGTCTCGCCCTTTGTGTTCCAGCCATTCACATCTCCGTAAGTCCGGGAGTGCTTGGCCCATAATTTATTTGGGAAATCTATTGTAGGGTGGCGCGTGCCGTTCAGCCTTTTATGTGGGGGCAGACGAGGGCGTGGACAAGCTGGCGTAGGTCGGCGACGAGGGCAAAGGAAGCAAAGGAGCAGTGGGGGGGCCATGGTGCGGCAACCCAAGGGAGACAAAGGGGGAAAGAGAAAGGAAGGAGGGAGGGCTATTTAAACAGGGAAAGTAGAATAATAGAAGTTGGGTTAATGGACTGCTACGAACGTTTACCGATCAGTCTACTCATGGGTGCAGGAATTATTAACAAGTAATCTGTCACCCCGGTACAGGTAATGGGTGCGTGGGACACTCAAGCTGACTGGTTCAGGACCCGAAATTTGCCAACATGATTATGGAATGACGCGGGGTGTAGTGGAGTAAAGACGGGTGTAATTAAATTCTTGCATTAAGGCTTGAACACTCCCCACGTGCACGTTTCAATTAGTTAATCAAGCTTATCTCGCCGGTAATACTCGCCCTGTCAGCAGCGAGGAGGGCGGCAACACCAGGGAAGGAAGGAAGAAAGCAAGGGGTTTGGGTTCAGCTAACGACGGTGGTCTTGATTCTCCTGAATGATTTGCGAAACGTTATTTTGGAGAATTTTAAGAGGTTGGTAGTGGTGGTGGTGGTAGTATTTGTGTATGTGTGTGTGTGTGTGTGTGTGTGTGTGTGTGTGTGTGTGTGTGTGTGTGTGTGTGTGTGTGTGTGTGTGTGTGTGTGTGTGTGTGTGTACGTGCCTCCTCACTGTGTGCGTGCGTTAGTGTAGAATATTTTTATTGTAGGTGCAGTAGATTGGAAACTAATCTCCTTACTAGTACCTACAATATAAATACAAGGAATATAATTAAAAGTAGCTTGTTCTATGCAATTACTTTCTTAATTGAATGCTGAATACGAAGCGGTGCATAGGTTACTCAACAATATACGCTTAGGGTAACGAGATGTGTGTGATTTGTAATTATTCTCAAGATTCATTAAATGTTACTAATTGAGCCGTCATTATTTTTCTCATTCTCCAAATTTGCAGACTCTGCTTAACGTTCTCCTCTCAACATAAAGTCTCATTATAGGAGAGAATGTTGCCTTCAGTTCACAAAAAACGTTGAAACAAAATATTTGTAACTTTTGCATTTTTTTTATTATCATTTTTTTCCTTTTAGTCTACAATGTACCGTTGGGGGGAAAAAGTGTCGTGAATGGCATGGGGAACAGGTTTTTTTTTTTTTTGTGCCTTCACTTCACGAACTCCATGGTAACTTTTATATTTTTGACACTAAACTACAAAATAATGTTCGTTGCGTCACACCGACTCTCTTAAGTTAGTCAGGGAGCTTAATAGTGGATGTCTGTACGTGTCGTGATTTTTTCTGATCATCGAAACTTTCGTGATTGTTTCTGTCTCTTTATTAAGACGTTTCCTCTCCGATTAAGCATTATTGCGTATCCATTTCTAACGTCAAAGTGGAATCTGTTAACACTGACGAAGCTTAAACCTTATAGGCGCCATGTAAAAAAATAATAATAAATATAATAAGATATAGTATAATATAATGAATAAATGAATAGATATAAAAATAAATTAATAAATGAATTAATAAATTAAGTATAGTAAAAACTTCTCTTTAATAATAACCGAACAGTATACCCTTGTCTTGCTACTTTAATCTTCATAAATTCAGAAACTGTAGCTACATTTTTAGCAGTGTGCTTTGTTTTGTCTCTCCAGACCAATGGACAGACTGTTTGCCCGCGTGTATCTTTAGCAGCCAAGGCTTATATTCTCGCAAGTCTTTCACGAAGTTTTTCTCCAAATGCTTTCATGTGTGTTAGGAACATTTGTCTTGGTACACACACGGTTCTTATCTTACACTTGCCCCGCTGTTTTCCTTCGCTGCTGCTGTTTACACCCGCAACGTAGACACACACTTGAGGCACAGGCAAATATTTCTTCAAGTCAGCAAGCGAGTCAGGTTCCCGCCGGTGGGACGACGTGTTCAGGTGCTGCTCGCTCCCTCCGCAGGCGCTGCGGTGCTGCAGAGGGAGTCCTGACGAAGGGTTGTTAAAAATGCAAGGCTAAAAATACAACCACAAGCGCACAGCGGCGCCGCCACCCCAGAGGCAGGACTCACCCGCTGCTTCAGGGCCGCCAGCAACTTTATAATGGCCTGAAGATTTCGGTGGAGCAGGAGGGCTGCACCAGCAAACTTCCACTCGATAAATTAGACTCCGGTCTGATTTTTTTGTGCCTTTTGTTAAACCAACGCTAAAACATACAACGGGAGTGTTAAAAGTTCACGGCAGCACCTCGTTAACGTCGAGGCCACCCTGTTTGAATAGACACACAAACTACACAGTGAAAAAAATATTGCAGATTATTTCCACCAGTATAAAAGGCTGCAAGGAAGGATGTCCCAGTTCAGTTACTCATCTCATGACACGGACGAAGCCTTTTTATTCACCTTGATATCGACTGATGGCCCTGAGACCTTATCTTTTCTCAGAACCCGAAGGATAGTGTGCCTCCATGTCCCAGAATTTTTAGAAAGTTGGGTCAGACACGATGAAAGATGAAATATTTGGGGTGGTGGAGGAAGAGGAGGAGTAGTAGGAGGAGGCGCGACGCTTTGGTGCGCTCTGGCTAACCTGGTTTTGGAAGCAGAATAGCGAAGAGGATGAAAGTTTAGAAAGAACACGAGTACGAGAAGAGCAAGGACGAAGAGGACATGGAATGGGGAGAGCAAGGACGCAAGAAGAAAGAGGAAGGCAGGAGAGGGAAGGAGAACACTGTCTGGGAGTGTCGGGCGACGTGTGGCATCGTAATAGGAAATAAAAACCAAGCGGGAGGCGTCTCTATAACTTTTTTTTTATGTATATTCCCATTTTTGGTTCTTTAAACATCAAAGCCGGCGGGAAATTTAAGCACAAAAGTTTGGGTGGCGCAACAGAGGGGTTTTTTCACTCCGTGGGGAGCGACGCCAGTGTGAGAGGATGGGAGAAGGGCGTGCCTGGGGAAGAGGAGAGGCATGGGGAGAGAGGGAGAGGGGAGAGGATCAGCACCTCGTCACTGGGCTCGGCTTGCTGGAAATGGTACAGCCTATCCGTCCCAGAATACGATGTCTGGATGAGGTGGAAAAATTCGCTCTCTTTACTGCTGGTCGTGGTGGTGGTGGTGGTGGTGGTGGTACCCGAAGTATGTTACTGTCCCCTTTTCCCTTTCCCCTTCACCGGGTCTCTCGCTCATCAACCCCCATCCCATCCCTCGTTCCCCATCCGCCTGTACATACAATCCCCATTTCCCACCATGGTCCTCCCGCCTCGCTTACATCGCCGTGTTTGTTTTGTCCCCGCTATTGCCGCTTTTTGTAGACTGTTTCGTGGGATGAAAAATGTCCGGGAGTCTTCAATATTTTCTGCGACGTGGAATCCGTATAAAACTGATGACTTGACAGGAGCTTCCATTATATAAGTGTGTGTGTGCGTGTGCGTGTGTGTGAGAGAGAGAGAGAGAGAGAGAGAGAGAGAGAGAGAGAGAGAGAGAGAGAGAGAGAGAGAGAGAGAGAGAGAGAGAGAGAGAGAGTATAAAATGTACTCTCTCTCTCTCTCTCTCTCTCTCTCTCTCTCTCTCTCTCTCTCTCTCTCTCTCTCTCTCTCTCTCTCTCATACCTCTCTTTGCGCAACGAATTTTACGAGGAAGAGTTGCAAAAGTTAGACCTGCTCATTAGAAAAACGCCATCTTCGTAGAAATCTAATCAAATAGTTTTAAAGGATGTTCAAGAAAGCGCGTTATATTCATTTGATCCCCGTTGGCAGGCAGTGAGTAACAGCTCGAGGCTTCTATGCAGATAAGAGGCGGCCAGACTGGAGGGTATATTTCATTTCCCGCTGGTGCAATATGAGTGGAATAGAGTTTTGAGACATGTCATTGTCCGAAAGAAACGCAATGTCCTCCTTGAACAATAAACTTCGCCGCCTCTTCTTACAAGTAAATATTCGCTAAGAGTGTCTGCTTCACTGTTTGTCTGTCTGTGTGTGTGTTTTGTTTGTCTCAGTCTTTGAATATTTCTGTCTCCTCTCTCTCTCTCTCTCTCTCTCTCTCTCTCTCTCTCTCTCTCTCTCTCTCTCTCTCTCTCTCTCTCTCTCTCTCTCTCTCTCTCTCCCCATGGTCCACTGGCTTTTTTTTTTCGTTTATCTTTTGGTTTATTTTTATCTTTGATTTTTCTCTGCTTTTGCTGTCTAAATATTCGTTTTTCTTTGTTTTCTTTCTTCTTATCTTTCTCTGACTGGTATCCGCTTCTCTTTCGTTCTCTATTTTTCTGAATTTTTTTTTTATTTCTTTTTTTGTCGGCCTGTCTCTTTTCTCTTCCTTCCTGTCTTCTATTCTGCGATGTTTAGTGACGCACTCGACCATATAATCGCTATACACACACACCATTCCAATATCTCTCTTTCTCTCTCCACTCCATCCTCGATATAAACTTCTCCTTTCCTCACTCACATTCTTCACGGGTAAATTCTTCTGTTTCCATTCCTTCAGGCTGGAATAACTCGCCTCATCTCTGTCACTCCTGACGTAAACTACCCATTTTTTCTCTATCCTCTGTACATAAAGTCACATTTTCATCAAATATTCGATAGATAAATTGCTCTACCAGTCGTTCTCGATAGATAAACTTCCCGTCTCAGTCAGCCAGCCAGTCACTCAACCCTCGATGTAACCAAAGTTCGGAAAAAGATCTTATAAAAGTGATTTATTGAGTTTCTCGAGTGTTTATCTCCCTTACAGAAGCAGAGGTCATTCATACCTTTACACAATTTGCGCTCTCTCTCTCTCTCTCTCTCTCTCTCTCTCTCTCTCTCTCTCTCTCTCTCTCTCTCTCTCTCTCTCTCTCTCTCTCTCTCTCTCTCTCTCTCTCTCTCTCTCTCTCTCTCTCTCTCTCTCTCTCTCTCTCTCTCTCTCTCTCTCTCTCTCTCTCTCTCTCTCTGTGTTTTGTCTGTCTCAGTCTTTGAATATCTCTCTCTCTCTCTCTCTCTCTCTCTCTCTCTCTCTCTCTCTCTCTCTCTCTCTCTCTCTCTCTCTCTCTCTCTCTCTCTGTGTGTTTTGTCTGTCTCAGTCTTTTAATATTTCTCTCTCTCTCTCTCTCTCTCTCTCTCTCTCTCTCTCTCTCTCTCTCTCTCTCTCTCTCTCTCTCTCTCTCTCTCTCTCTCTCTCTCTCTCTCTCTCTCTCTCTCTCTCTCTCTCTCTCTCTCTCTCTCTCTCTCTCTCTCTCTCTCTCTCTCTCTCTCTCTCTCTCTCTCTCTCTCTCTCTCTCTCTCTCTCTCTCTCTCTCTGTTTTGTCTGTCTCAGTCTTTGAATATTTCTCTCTCTCTCTCTCTCTCTCTCTCTCTCTCTCTCTCTCTCTCTCTCTCTCTCTCTCTCTCTCTCTCTCTCTCTCTTGCTCTCGCTTGTGTGTGTGTGTGTGTGTGTGTGTGTGTGTGTGTGTGTGTGTGTGTGTGTGTGTGTGTGTGTGTGTGTGTGTGTGTGTGTGTGTTTAGATAACCTGATGATAATGTATGGCAAACTTGTCACATTAATTATTTCGAGATCAAAAAGTTTAAATGGTCTGGAATTACCTGTGAAGTTTTGTCCTCCTCATCCATTATTTTTTTGATCCAATTCTCTTTTACCCTTATGTCTTTCTGTTACGTACTTTCTTGCATATAATTTTTGTCTACATTTCTGTCTATACATGTCTGTGCTTCTTTTTTTTGTTTTCATTACCATTGTTTATGTATCCTAAATTTTATAGCATGTTTGCTTATGTTTTTTGCTCTTTTTTTATTGTCCTATATATATATATATATATATATATATATATATATATATATATATATATATATATATATATATATATATATATATATATATATATATATATATATATATATATATATATATATATATATATATATATATATATATATATATATATATATATATATATATATATATATATATATATATATATATATATATATATATATATATATATTTTTTTTTTAATTAATTAATTTATTTTTATTTTTTTCGCACCGTTGTTTGTACTGCATGTATTTTCTCTCGCAGTATAATTGTCTCTTTCATGAATATTTCTGCCTTTGTCTACTTTTCTTTTTTTTGTCCTCTCCTGATTTGCCTCTGTCTACTGTGAATTATGCTGTTCCTCCGTTTAGATATCTCTTTTCCTCGCGTGTTCACCTTGTGCTGACTGAATTTTTGATAAAGTGCATGTAGTTTATTTTTATATTTTTTATTCTCTCCTTTGTCCTGATTCCTGCATTTTATTTAAGTACTTTTTTTTTTATATCTTCAGATTTTTCATGCCGTACATACATTATCCAAAGTAGCCCTCGTCGCGGCGTTCACGTCGCGTCGCCACAGAGAGCAGCGGAGGACTTTCTGCAATGCGGTGAATAATACAGAGGCGCAGCTGCAGAACACAACTCGGGACTTTGACAAACGTGTTCAACCTGGTGGATAATTTAGTGCAATTTTATGTGCATGAAGGATCACATGTCATTGTCACTTACTTTACGTGTGTGTGTGTGTTATGTTCAGATATGTGCTCGTTTGAGTGGGTTAACAATAGAGAGGATAAAGGGTATGTAGAATGAGTCAGTCACTCTTTCTCTTTTTACAACCTAACTCAACCTGATTGTCATTAACCTAACCTAAGCTAAATTAACCTCACGCAACATAGCATAACACAGCTGCTACGCATGATTTTCCTCCGCAGGACCGTAACTTCCCTGCCACACCGAGTAACGCGAGCAGGACAGGAACTCGGTGGTCTCCCTGTCTTTTCTCTTGTTTCCTTGTGTATGAATTACGGAACAGTGTTTCGTGCAAATTTTCTTCTTACTTGAGTTTTGTGTATCATTGTTAACCTCTTCATTATATAAAATTGTGTAAAATTCGGTAGTTTCTGCTTTACATAAAGAGGCAAAATAATCGTGGCAATGTGTAAAGTTCATGAGTGGTGATATAAATAAATTCATTGTTTTTCGTAACACACAGCAAAGGGATATTTAGTTATGCAGAGTGTGATTTGAAGCTCATCATTATTTCAATCAGAAAACAAAGTTTCTGCAAACTGCAGGTAACGCTATGTATTATGAAATTTCTCTGGTAACATTCGTGGAGACGGATGATTGATGCGGTGCTCAGAGAATATGACATAGTGCTTAGGAGGCTTGCTGTGTTACTTTTGCAATGCGAAAGGTGGTTCTGGTTGCGCCACCACGTTAAGATATTACAGAAAGATACATTTATAACTTCACTGGTAAACCTCATTAATTAAATAAATAAAAAAGAAAACTGTACTGCCTAAAGTTATTTGTTAAAAAAAATGATATATGTGAAGCAAAAAATTATCAAGTGTTTTAGAAATAGTAGTGTTTGCTGCATGAGTGATAAATGTTTTTTTTGAGGAACGAAGATTGACATGTAAATCCTAATTTCTCGTTGATGTTTTTATCCTCTGATGGACTGCAACAAACTCAGGAATGTAGCTTTGTTCAGCATCTCACTTTAATGTGATCGATTTATTATACGTACTCTGTTTTGTTTTACTTCAGCTGTTTTCTTCCCAGTGATGGTACCCGCTCAGGGGAGGGAGAACCACTTGCTGTGGCTAATGGTACACCACTAGCAATAAAGGCACACACACACAGTTTCTAAAAAGCTTCATGTGCCAAGCTAAGGGGAAAGGTGAAGCAAGACACTAGACTCTCTCTCTCTCTCTCTCTCTCTCTCTCTCTCTCTCTCTCTCTCTCTCTCTCTCTCTCTCTCTCTCTCTCTCTCTCTCTCTCTCTCTCTCTCTCTCTCTCTCTCTCTCTCTCTCTCTCTCTCTCTCTCCAGTGTCTTTCTTCACCTTTCCCCTCAGTTTTAGAAACTGAGCGAGTTCATACTTCTCAGGCAGCTTCAGGCGTGAGGTGCCTCGTGAGGGCGGGGCGAGCAGTTATGATCAAGTGAAGAAGAGCTAATTTGGCGCTTGAGTCAGATACGCTAAGTTAGGGCGCATCTTGGTGCTGAGGGTGGGTAAGTTAAGATACTCTCTGCCCTGAGGAGATGGAGGGCACTAGGATGAGCCTGGGCTTAACGGAAGGAAGCTGAAGTCGATAGGAATGGAATAGGAAGAGTTGGAAGGAAGCTGAAGTCGATAGCAATGGAACAGGAAGAGTTGGAGGGAATGGTACGAGCTGAGTTGGGTGTGGACTGAATTTAAGTTGAATTAAACGCCATGGACTGGAGGTTCAGTGGATTGGTGTGTGTTGAGTTTAGTTCATTGCCACAGAGGTAAGACATATAAAAGTGAGATGTGTTAAATACTGGAAACTGCTATATGGTGGGTGGCAGGTAAGTTGTCGCCTGAGTGTGTGTGTGTGTGTGTGTGTGTGTGTGTGTGTGTGTGTGTGTGTGTGTGTGTAAATGTTAATAATAAATGGTTTATTTGATCAGCAGCTGAAAACATACATATTAATAGTTTTAAGTTCTTGGGAGGTTACAAAAAAGGCGGGGTGGCTCACGGTGTGTGTGTGTGTGTGTGTGTGTGTGTGTGTGTGTGTGTGTGTGGGTGGGTGGGTGGGTGGGGATTTGTTGATCTTACTGACATTTGCATTCTATTATCATTATTATTATTATTATTATTATTATTATTATTATTATTATTATCATCATCATCATCATCATCATCATCATCATCATCATCATCATCATCATCATCATCATCATCATCATCATCATCATCATCATCATCATCATTATTATTATTATTATTATTTTAGATATTTCATGCAAAAGTATCTGGAGGCTCGCTGTCATATTTCATATGATTATACAACATTCAATTCCTTTTGTTCTAAGAGGTCTTTTCCATCATGCAATATATATATATATATATATATATATATATATATATATATATATATATATATATATATATATATATATATATATATATATATATATATATATATATATATATACAGAAATGCAAAAAACTAGCAAAATAGTAAATTAACTTACTCAAAATACATAACATTATTGGACTGACAGATAAGACTTAAAGCCCCGCACCACCGGGGTCATATGGCGCCATTGCATGTAAAACTGTTACCTGCGCAGTGATGGTTGCAACTCTGGTGACGATAAATCAGAAGTCAGGGACAAATTTCACTTTATCGCCGCGCGCCACTTCAGCTTATGAGTCTAGAGTGGAATGTTGCGTTCCCGTTATTTCAATATCAGTAAGTGGACTATCAGTTCTGAATGGATTTTTAATACATTTTTGGTCACGCTAGATATGGATAAAACGGGAAATCTTTAGTTTATCCAGTGCACGTTTTCATTTAATTATTACCGAATAAAAAAATAAAAAAATGAAAACGTAGTCTCATATTAAGAGTTGAAAAATGTTCCTGGCGCCAGTTTTACTAACTCGTTAAAAAGGAGGTGAAGTAAATAAAAACTTGTTTTATACTTGTATTTTTACGTGTATTAACGTGAAGTCAGCAGGCAGAAAGGCTTCGTATCACAGGCATAAACTTACCTTTGTCCTTGCTCCAATTATGAAGGTTATGTGAAAGGACTGAGGGGGACACGAAATTACTTCGTCACTCCTGTCCTTGTCCTTCCTGTCCGCGTCTTTCTGCCATTGTACTTCATGTTTTCTGTCTTCCTTTGTCCTGCATTTGTTTTTCTGCCCTTGTCCTCCTTTCCCTTTTCTTCCTGCCCGTGTTTTTCTGTCCTTGTCTTCTTACCCTTGTCTTCCTGTCGTTGTCCTTCCTGTCCTTGTCTTCCTGTTCTTGTCTTCCTGCCCTTGTCTTCCTGTCCTTGTCCTTCCTGTCCTGGTCTTTCAGTCTTTGTCTTCCTGTCCTTGTCGTTCTGTTCTTATCGTTCCTGTCCTTGTCTTTCTGTCCTTGTTTTTTTTAAAGTCCTTGACCTTCCTGTCCTTGTCTTCCTCCCCTTGTCTTCCTGCCCTTGTCGTTCTATCCTTGTCATTCCTGTTTTTGTCTTAATGTCCTTGTCTTTTTTGTCCTTGCTGTTCCTTTCCTTGTCTTCCTGTCCTTGTCTTCCTGTCCTTGTCCTTCCTGTCCTTGCCTTCCTGTCCTTGTCTTTCTATACATGTCCTACCTCTCCTTGATTTATCTTTCCTTGTTTTTTTTTCCCCTATCTGTCCTTGTTTTGTCTGGTTATATTGTAGTTGTTCTACTTACTTGGTATTTCCTTGAGTTTGTCTCTCTGTCCATGTACTTGTCCTACGTTATTTTTTTCTTTATTGTTCTTGTGTTACCTTCTTAACGCGCTCTTTCCCTTCCTTTCCCTTGATGTGTTGCTAATTTTTTCTCGTCACGAACCTTACCAGCAGTGCCCGTCTTTTGCCCCGTCCCGCAGTGCGCAAAGTGTCTTCCTCCTCCTCCTCCTCCTCCTCCTCCTCCTCCTCCTCCTCCTCCTCCTCCTCCTCCTCCTCCTCCTCCTCCTCCTCCTCCTCCTTTTTCCCCTATTCTTTTCCGTCGCTTGGGGCAATAAGAAGGCATAAATATAACCTCTTGCATTTCTTGTCTCCAAGGCAACGCAATACTATTCCCGATTTATCCTTGTAATTTACAGCTGCACATATTTGCCGGCGTTCTCATGCTTATGTACGTTCTTTGTATCGTCTTCCCTTTACTTCCATTCTCCTTCCGTCCTCTATCGGCTGTATAAACTGAAAGGATGCATTGAAGCGCTTGAAAACTAGATCATACTTACTGGAATTCTATAACAGACGTGTAAGTTATACAAATCGAATGATATATGCATATTTTTTTTTGTTTCTTGCTTTCAGTCAAATGATGCATCGGAGCTTTACTTTTTTTATAACTGAGTAATTATCACCACTTGTTGCGTGTGGCTGTTTCTTAACGGTATGGAATCATTGGAGTATTTCAGGCTGTTGATAATTCACTTCCATCCTAGCTGTTGGAATCAGTGCATTTTTAAAAGGAATGCTGTTAATACTTAGCTGATGGAATGTAGTCATTTTCGAATCAGAACTTTCTCAGCTTTACCAGGAAATCAAGTTACTTTGGTGACATTGCACATCAAAATTTCTTTCTGCATGTAAACAAAAACAAACTGCTACCAAATAACGCTCCCTCATATCTTGAATATGAAACTAAAGATTGTTAATGTAGTTATTACAGTGTTCATACAATATACAGCGCATTCAATATATTGAAAAAAAAAAAAAAAAAAAAAAAAAATATATATATATATATATATATATATATATATATATATATATATATATATATATATATATATATATATATATATATATATATATATATATATATATGATGCCTTCCTGTCTTCCTTTCATTACTTTTTCACACTTATTCCTATAACATTTTCGATATTTGATCAATATATACATATTGTAATAACTTTACTAGTATTGTACAACGATAGGATGGAAGATGGGATAGTCTAGGAGAAGTTGAAGAGCGTGGGTTATGGCAGAGGTGGCTGTGGATAAGGAAAAAAAATGTGGTTAGGTTAGGTGTTGGCAAAAGGATGCATGTGGTGTAGAGAGTACAGCTGAGAGATGCCGAGGGGATGAAGCGTGGGAGGAGAGATGCTCATTAGAAGGCTATGGGCTGAGTGTGGTGCAGAGGACAGGGGCCAGGGAAGGGGACAAAGCAAATGACTAGACGAAGGTCGGGGCATGAAATGGGAAACGGGACGAAGTCAGCGTGTATAAAAGCCACGAGAAGAGGTACACGAGAAGTGGAAGCGGGGGACTCTTCTGTTACTTATTACTAATGAAAATCTAATAACTGTGGACTGCGACCCCGTTATAATGAGGTCACAGTCCACACAGTCCACACCTGATACACGCCAGGTGTATCAGGTCTCAGGTGTACGAAGAAATGAAAAGATCATTCAACATTGTCATTATAACGATGACCTGGCTTACGAATCTTGCATTGAATCCTATAAAAACGAAATACTCTTTACTGTTTCTTTAAGTGTTTCTCCTTAATTATTTTCATTCAAACACTATTTCACGCTGTCAGTGATTTGAAATACTCTTATTTTTTTTTTTTTCATTTCTTAATAATTTTTCATTCATATTCTTTGGTGGCTTTGATATGACAGGTTCTTGATAACATACAGTTTCGCATGTTATCTTGAATGTCTCAGCTGAGATAGTTTATCCTTTAACAGCGTTCCTCCTTGAGACATTCTGACCGGAGCTGATCACTACTGTCACATTTTAGTGTCATAAAGTGCAGCATCCCAAAAATTTTCGACTCATCCTGCGTCATGAGATCTAAATGGAAGACGTCAGATGTCATTATGTTGAATATTTTATCGCCGCGTACCATTAGACTGGGTTTTATGAATCATTTCCATCGGACGAGGGAAGAGATAAAGTTCATTTGCCGGCGAGTCTGGTAGAAACGAGGCTATTTTTGTTCTCTTCCATAATGTCCGATATTCTGTTTGCTTTTTTGTTTTTTGTTTTATTCTGTTTTCGCCGCTGAGAGTGTCTGGCGGCGTGAGTAAAAACTGTTTTGCGGGAAAACACGACATTGTAAAAAATGTTTTTTTTTTCAGTCGTATATTTTTATGATTACATTGTAATTTATTTGATACTTCCCATGTATTACATACACAATCGCACAAACGCGCGCGCTCACACACACACACACACACACACACACACACACACACACACACACACACACACACACACACACACACACACACACACACACACACACACACACACACACACACACACACACACACACACACACACACACACACAGAGAGAGAGAGAGAGAGAGAGAGAGAGAGAGAGAGAGAGAGAGAGAGAGAGAGAGAGAGAGAGAGAGAGAGAGAGAGAGAGAGAGGCAGACAGGCAGTCAGACAGACAGATAGACAGGTAAACAGGCAGATAGCCGGAAAAGCCAGACAACCACCCTATAAACCTATGAGTGTATCTCAATAACATAAAGTTCTCCCTTTGCCTTGTGTCACCTGAACCGCATTGCCTTCCCCGTCAGACCATCAAGCAGCGCCTCTGTCAGATCAGGTCGTGGATAGGTCGAGGTAAAAGTCTTTTTTTTTTACTTTGACTCGGGAGCCACTCTGCTTACCCGCTCCTTCTGTCCCTTGAAATATCACTGCATCGATCAAGAGTCTCCAGAATGCTGGTGTGTATTTGGGGGAGAAGGCAGGCGTGTGTGTCTGTATGTGTGTGTGTGTGTGTGAGTGTAGATGGGTGTGTGGGGTGAGTGGGTGGTGATGCTTAAGATGTGTCCAGCCTGGCTTGCGTAGGTGAGCGGAGAGAAGTGCGAGGCGACGCTTGAGGAATACAGATGGAAAGGGGAGGAGAAAATAGTGCAGGATGAGAGAAGATAAGGAAAGAGGAAGCGAAGGGGAGAGAGTGGAGCTGGTAATGGACTGCCCACCTTCCTTCCTTTGCTGCTAAGATTCGCACACATGAATACACAGGCGGCGGCGGGAACCCCTTTGCGAATAATGGGTCCTCATTTTCCGTGCCCCAGCCACTCTCCTGCCGGTGGAGGCTGGCTGCTATTGCCGAGATCAATGGTTATGAAACTTTCGGTTTATCCACGATATTTTCCCATTAAGAATATGTATTACCTTTATATTTTCTTAGATACCTTCTGACGCTGGGGTTCGAAGCGGTGCGATGCGGAGCGAGGTGCGGGGAGAGTGTGGGTGGGGGAAGGCATGCGGGAAGGGGGAGGGGCAGGTGAGAGGACTGGGAGATGTGGCGGGGGGAGACGGAGGTGGGGGAGAAGAGCGAGGTGGCTTGGAAAAGGGGGAGATGAAGGGGAAGAGCTAGGTGGCTTGCAGAAGGGGTGATGACGGGGGAAGAGCGAGGTGGCGGGGGTAGCAGGAGAAGAGGGAGGATGGAGAGGTGGCTGGAAGAGGAGGGGGTAAGAGGGAAGGTCGAGGTGGCAGTGGGGGGAGGTGAGAGTGCAGGGTATGTGGCGGGGCTGGCTGGGCTGGCGGGGTACTCGTCGCTCCAGACACCTGCTGGTCGCTAGAGGTTCCGAGCGTATTTTATGCTGTCTTTGTCTTCACTTCGGCCTGACACCTCATTCCAGACTTTAACGTAGACGTCTCTCACCTTATTTATTCCGTGATATCTCTTTCTTTCTCACTCTCTGCATCACACACACACACACACACACACACACACACACACACACACACACACACACACACACACACACACACACACACACACACACACACACACACACACACACACACACACACACACACACACACACACCAGCTTCATCACCGGGGCTCAGGCTTCCCCCGAGCCTCTCTGTGACAAACCCCGCAGTCAGTCTCCAGGGGGAGCTACGTCAGTGTGCCGGTTTCAGGCAGAGAGAGAGAGAGAGAGAGAGAGAGAGAGAGAGATGAAAGGGAAATTTAAAGAGGAAATTTACGATTGAAATAATTTACTTATTTTATTTTACATTTCTGAAATATAAGAAGAGTCAGGTTTTTCCATCGAAGAGACCATGAGAGAGAGAGAGAGAGAGAGAGAGAGAGAGAGAGAGAGAGAGAGAGAGAGAGAGAGAGAGAGAGATCTGAAGGGACAAGGGAGAGGAAGAGGGGCTGCAGGGGAAGGAAGGAAACCCTGAGGGAGAGAGAAAGTTTGCGCAACATTAGGGATATATTGAATTTATTAAAGTTGAGACGAATGTTAGGAGGAATAGTAAGACACGTGAGCAGTGATGAGGTCTTCAGGGAGCTGGAGAAGGAGGAGGAGGAGGAGATGGTACAGAGTATAAGTAGTTTAGATAGAAATCTTAAGATAGTAGAATACCTGTGTTTGTTTTATGTATATATATATATATATATATATATATATATATATATATATATATATATATATATATATATATATATATATATATATATATATATATATATATATATATATATAATCAAGAAAATGTGAGGAAAAATAGTTTAGAAAGAAGAGGACGTGAACAACAATAACAATAACGACAATAATAATAATAATAATAATAATAACAATAATGATAATAATAAATAATAATAATAATAATAATAACGACAACAACAACAACATCAACAAAATTTGAACTCCTCCTCCTCCTCCTCCTCCTCCTCCATATCACCACCACCACCACCACCAACCACCACTACCATCATCGTTATTATAATCATATATACCAGGCCAGGCAGTCTATCCATATGCACTCAAACATTCACGGATAGAGGCCTGAGTAGATGTGGTTGGGGGCGGTGGAGTGGTTGAAAGGCACCATAAAAGGGGAGACGAGCGCCGGTACAAAAGGGAGGGAGCGGGCCGGAACACACACACGCACAGGTATAAGCCTAAAAAAAAGTACAGCTTCAAAGGGGGATTTATGAAAGCACTGCAGTTGTCGCTTCCTGCAGCAAGTGTCTGTGCGGCGCTGCCAGTGGGTGGGCGAGGGATGCACCTACTAGTCTTTTCCTGAACTGTGTGGAAAGGAATGAGAGAGAGAGAGAGAGGGAGAGACCGGGTGTGTGTGTGTGTGTGTGTGTGTGTGTGTGTGTGTGTGTGTGTGTGTGTGTGTGTGTGTGTGTGTGTGTGTGTGTGTGTGTGTGTGTGTGTGTGTGTGTTTTGATGAACGACCTAACTTTGACCTGCATTTTTAACTTCTGGTACCTATAGTATTTGAAGGCTTTATTTCTATAGGCTTGAATGGTAGTGTTGTATACATCTGTGGAGGCGTCAATGGTCTGCGTGGGGCGTAGCATTCACCCATGTCTTTTTGTTACCTAGTTCCGTGATGATAAACGAGAATTGAGTTTCCATTTGTGTCTGCGATGTTCAGCCTTCCACACTTTCCACTTTTGCTCTTTGTTACTGTAATGCTATTGCGAAATGCTAAAGTTGCGTGGTGTTCTTTATTTATTGTTTTGACCTTGCCTCCATCGATCTCCCTTTGTTTACTAACATTCCTTTCCGTATTTTCACCTTTGTTCAGTTTAAAAGTATTCCTACGCCTTTTTTTCCCCGTTTTATTTTCCACAACTCCCACACATTGCCTGTCCAGAGATTGCCTCTAGTCTTTAATGTTACCTTTGTTACACTCCTTAATATCCCTCTTTGCCTTCTAGTCCTCATTGGCAACCCATTATAAACCGTATTCTTGTTTCCTCATTTCCCCTCATTCCCCATTTCTAGTTGTACGAGTAGAATGCGTCGGTGGTCTTTGGTATCTACAGGAGTCCTTCCCTAGCGTGCTGTGGCATCTTTAGCCCTACCTGCAGGCCGCGTCCATTATGATCTCGTCTGCATTAAGAAAGTGCTCCCTTTGAAGGCTCGGCGACATCCACAGTGGACTAATGACGAAAAGACGCTCGTTATGTATCGAAATTTCTACTTTTTTTCTTTTTCTATGACGGTAACTCGAAATCTTATATTATTTTGTTTTGTTTTGTGTGTGTGTGTGTGTGTGTGTGTGTGTGTGTGTGTGTGTGTGTGTGATGACCATATGTATGAACGTCTATTGATTCACGAAGATAAAAATGTAAAGATCGGCTCTGGTCACTTGTATTATTCGCACGTAGGGGCAGCTGGATTAGATTAGGTTAGAGTGTGTGTGTGTGTGTGTGTGTGTGTGTGTGTGTGTGTGTGTGTGTGTGTGTGTGTGTGTGTGTGTGTAATTTCGGGCGGCCTGTTTCCTACCTGAGCCTGGTTTTCGCTCCACTCTTGTCGTTGTGTTAATTACAGGTAGCCTCGGGGGAGCAACGTGCAGGTGCGTGTTGCGTTCTCGTTGTTCTTGTTTCTCGTGTCATTTTTATACCAGCGTGTGTGTGTGTGTGTGTGTGTGTGTGTGTGTGTGTGTGTGTGTGTGTGTGTGTGTGTGTGTGTTTGTTTGTTTGTTTGTTTGCGCCTTATCCATATACTTCCATACATTACTTGTTTTTTGTATGCAAGGAAATGTGCATAAAAAAAAAACCTTTATCGTAGGCTTTATCTTTGTATTTATTTGTGCGCGTGTAGTAAGGTGTTGCGTGTCCAGGCTGAGGTGATGTGGGGGAGGCCAGCTGTAGTATTTCCAAGTCAGTAGGGTGTGCAAACAAGACTCCGCCCACCACGCCTCCTCTGGGCCAATAATGACAGCGTCTGAGCGTTTAATTTGCTGCTACACTGCTCCTGTCTTTCAATTACCGCATTGTATCGTTTCTCCATCTTAATTACTTCGATATCTAGTCATCCTTCCCTCCCTCACGCTCTCCCTCACTCTTTCGCTCACCCACTTCCTCACTCCTCTCTCCTTTACCTGCAACCAGCGTCCACACCAAGGCTACTCCTGCTTCGCTCTGGTTCATGTGTGTCTCCCTCTCCCTCTTCCTCTCTCCTACGCTCCCTTCCCTCCTGTCTCCTACTTGTCCTCCCCTGTCCACCTGTCCCTCTCCCCTCCACCGCCGCCACAACGATTAATCATAACCAAGTGCCGCTGCTACTGGCCCAAGTCAATACGTCTCCAAAATTGCTCTGCGGCAGACGGTGAAACTCGCTCGTAGGTACACACACACACACACACACACACACACACACACACACACACACACACACACACACACACACACACACACACACACACACACACACACACACACACACACACAGACAACCAGCAGGTGTCCAACGCACGTACACACATCAGCACACACATATAGGCTAACAAATGCATTCATAAATTAACAAACACTCGCGCACATGAACAAAAAGAGAGGGATGAGACCAGGCTGGATGGACGGGTGGGTGGACAGAAAACGGGAGGAAGGGAAAGAGGGGAAAGGCCTGAAAGGGAGGGAAAGACCCCTTTTGGAAATGTAATCCAGCTGAGTGCCGGCAGTGTCTGTTAACTGCGGTAGTTGCCATCATTTCTAGGGCTGGGAGTGTCGTTTGCCGCCCACCTCACCTGTTGCCTCATGGGAACTCTGTGTGTCGGTCACGTGCATGTCCCCTGGTGGCTTGGGCAGGCCTGTGGGGTGGCGATTGTGTGCCGTAAAGCTTGAGTAATGTCCGGGAAGAAGTGGGGAAGGAGTTACCGTGCCAGCGAGTCTAGTGTTTGGGTTAAGGTTCTTTGTATCCGTGTGCCTGTCTCTGTTATGTTGCTTTCATTCTTTACCTGTCCAGTGATGATGGTGATGATGATACTGATGGTGGTGGTGATTGTGGTGTTGTTTCCGCTTGTAGATTCTCCTTTTTCTTTCTCTTGTGTGATTCTCAATTTCTCTAATATCGTTCTCATATTATACATATATATCATCTCTTTTATTTCCATTCTTTCCTTCTTCATTTTTCATATCTCACGGTATCTCTTATTATCGTGTTCATTCCCTTCTTCCTTTATTCCTTTCTTTTCATCTTGCTTCGTCATCATACAATCTCACGTTATCTCTCTATGAAATCTCTACTTCCATTTTTTTATACCTTCGTCTTTCATATATTTCGTTATCTTTTATGTATCATTTCCAGATCTCTTCTTCTTTGTTTTTCCTCCTTCATTTCCTCGTCATTCGCATCTCATGATATTTCTGTTTTTTTGTTCTAATCCTCTTATCTTCTTTATACGGTTTGTTCACTTTTATCTTTTAGTGCATCTTTGGTACGTGTTGCCTCGCGTTATTCTCCTTGGACTCTCCCTATCTCTCCATCTAATGTCTTCACTCCCTTTGCATCGTTGCCTCTAATCATACACTAATATTTCCAGGTTATCTAAAACATACTCTGCATTTCTTTTAATTTCATTATTTATCTCTCTATTTACTGTGGCACTTTTCTTTCTCCCAAGGGCACGAGGGCACGCCACTTCCCCTAACCCTTCTCACACACTTCCTGTTTTCTTGTCCTTCCTGTTAGCCCTTCCTCCTTTTCCTCCTCCGGCCCTTTTGTGTTCTATGTGCCTCACTTTTCTCCATTATATTTTCATTTCCTTAACTGTAGTTGAAAGACTTTCCAGACGGACTTCTTGTATGAATAATATAGTTGGTGCACTTTTCTTCTTTTCTCTTCCTTCTCCTCTTTTTCCTCCTCCTCCTCCTCTTCCTCCTCCTTCTCTTCCTCCTCCTCCTCCTCCTCCTCCTCCTCCTCCTCCTCCTCCTCCTCCTCCTCCTCCTCCTTTTCTTTTCTTTTTTTATGTTTTACGATAATCACTAAATTCTCTGTTCTTCCTTTCCTTTTCCAATATTCTTCTGCAAGGTTTCGTTCTTTTCTCCTCCTCCTCCTCTTACTCGTTGTCCCCTTCGCCGTTCTTTCCTCGCCTTCTCCCCTCCTTTCCTCCTTGCTCCTCCTCATGGCAACCTGTTTGTTTAGAAGTGACGCCTTTATATCCCGTCGATTCCCGCAGTTAGAACTTTCGACATGAAATTCCAATGGAGTGTTGAGAGAGGAGGCGATTTCAACTCAGCCACACAACACTGCAGCTTCTCCCATGCCAACAAGCTGCTCTCACCTCCGTTTGCAGCCGCCACTCACCCTCCCCTCCTCCCTGACTTCACTTCCAAGCCCTGCTCATCTCCTCTCCCGTGCCTCCCCGTCCCCCATTTTCCGGAGTGTTAGAGAGAACGTGAGGCACATGAAAGTGACGGACAGAACGAATGGACACACTCAGGCTTGGTGCGAGATGACAGGGAAATGTATTTGCTGTAGGATTGGTAATTGTGGCCGTGGTTTTGAGGTGGTAGTAGTAGTAGTAGTAGTAGTAGTAGTAGTAGTAGTAGTAGTAGTAGTAGTAGTAGTAGTAGTAGTAATATAATTAGTAATAGCAGTAGTAGTAGTAGTAGTAATAGTAGTAGTAATAGTAGTAGTAGTAGTAGTAGTAGTGCAGCCACAGCAGCAGCAGGTTTGTATTTGTTGTTGATAGTTATAGCATTAGCAGTAGTAGTTGTACTAGTGGCAGTAGTAGTAGTAGTAGTAGTAGTAGTAGTAGTAGTAGTAGTAGTAGTAGTAGTAGTAGTGGTAGTAGTAGTAGTAGTAATAGCAGTAGTAGAAATAGTAGTAATAGTAGTTGTTGTTATTATTGTTGTACTAGTGGCAGTAGTAGTAGGAGTAGCAGTAGTAGTAGTGGTAGTAGTAGTAGTAGTAGTAGTAGTAGTAGTAGTAGTAGTGGTAATTGTTGTTGTTGTTGTTGTTGTTGTTGTTGTTGTTGTTGTTGTTGATGATGATGCTGTTGTTGCTATCATTATTACCGCTGCTGCTTTTGTTGCTCCTGCTATTCTGGTAAAATTAAAGTAACAGTAACGCAATTTATAACAGGCAATGAAGTCGTAAATTAGTCCCGGTGTCCAGAGTGAACCAGGAATCAACATTAGGCAAGTCTAAATGACAGGCAGCTGAGATGAGGCGTCACGGAATAACACTGTCGCAGCTGAACGAAGGTAGCTGGGGACGACAGGGAGAGGGAGAAGGAGGGGAGAACACTTGTAGCGCGTCAAGGCAACAGTTCACGACTGACTAAAGGGAATTAGCCTAACGATGTAGTGTTTAGAAATGTATGCTGGTGATTATGAACCTTTTGATACAAGGTTTAGACGAGACAAACACCTGAGGTTATATAATTACTACTACTACTACTACTACTACTACTACTACGACGACGACGACGACGACGACGACGACGACGACGACGACGACTACGACGATTACTGCTACTACTACTACTACTACTACTACTACTACTACTACTACTACTACTACTACTACTACTATTATTATTATTATTATTATTATTATTATTATTATTATTATTATTATTATTACTAGAAGTGGTAGTATTGCGTAGTAGTATCATCGTCATCGTTTATTATAATCTTCACCATTATTATCACAGTCACGACTATTATTGCTCTTGTTATCAGTTATTGTGATGGTGGTGGTGGTGGTCGTTCTCAGAAAGTAATGTGTCTTTAATAACTTCTCTGTAATGGAACGTTTTACGGTAACTACGTACATGCAACCACTCTCTCTCTCTCTCTCTCTCTCTCTCTCTCTCTCTCTCTCTCTCTCTCTCTCTCTCTCTCTCTCTCTCTCTCTCTCTCTCTCTCTCTCTTTCCACATCGAGACTATTCGTTGCTTTTTCTAACTTCACTTCTTTTTCATGTGGCCGTCACAACTGACTTATAAGGGAAATATCTATTTTCATCATATTCTACTGACCTTTAACTATTTTCGAGTCCGGCAGTTTATATTTTAACGCTTAATCACAGGCGAGAAGAGAGAAAAGGGGAAAGGGGAAAGAGAGGGATAAGAATAGTAAAATGGGAGAGTAGAGAGGAAAGGTGAAGAAGACAATGAAAGAATAAAAGTGAAAAGAAAATGTACTGTGAACGAATGGGACATGAAAAGAAAATAGTAGTTACTGTGAGAATAAAAAAAAATGAAAGGGAAAAGGGAAAGGATGGAATAAGAACAATAAAAAGGGAGAGCAGCGAGGAAAGGGAATGAGGACAGTAAAGGAAGGCAAAAGGGAAAGAACATGAACTGTGAAAGAAAGGAATGTGAAAATAGAATAATAAGTACTGATAAAGTTAAAAATTAATTGGAATGGGGAAGAAAGAGGATAAGAACAAGAAAAAGGGAGGGCAAGGAGGAAATGGATGAGGTCAGTAAAAGAAGGGAAGGAAAAGAACATGAACTGTGAAAGAAAGTGATGGAAAAATAGAATAATAAGTATTGTGAAAATAAAAAATGTAGTATGTAGGGATGGGAAGGGAACGTCTATTAGAGAGGAATGGGGACGGACGAATTAATTAAGGGACAGGTGCTTGGAAGGGGAGAGAGAGAGAGAGAGAGAGAGAGAGAGAGAGAGAGAGAGAGAGAGAGAGAGAGAGAGAGAGAGAGGGTCAGGTAGGAAGGAAGGAAGGAGAGCAGAGTACAATTATGGTTCGTGGGGACAAGAGGTGATTTAACTCTAAAGTTAATGTTGTAAGTTTATTTGACCGTCAGCCTGTCTGTCTGTGTGTCGGGTGTGTGTCTCTCGGTCTGTTTATTTGTGCATTTGTCTGTATGTGTGGACATGTGTCTGTTTCTATGTCTTTCTGTATGTCAGTATCTCTGTATTTTCTATACAGAATCTCTGTATTTTCTTCTCCCCCTCTCTCTCTCTCTCTCTCTCTCTCTCTCTCTCTCTCTCTCTCTCTCTCTCTCTCTCTCTCTCTCTCTCTCTCTCTCTCTCTCTCTGAAAAAAAAAAAAGTTCCCAGACAAAGCTAAATCCAATAAATACTTTAAAATTCCAAGCGGATTTACATAGGTTGAGGCAACTGTGTTATTTTCATTTCGCTTTACTTTACGGGCGAGATGAAATGGTACAAAAATTTAGATGAAAAGATATTATTAGATCCAGCCAAATATTCATGTAACGAGAACAACTTTAAGGAAGAGAAAAGTGTCTAATATCAGTCGTGCTACGGCCATCATAACTTCTTTAGTAATATTGAAGTAATACTTGAATCGTTTGTCGGTGAAAGAAGGGTAAATAACGTAAAGGGATTTTAATTCTATTGGTTAGGATTTTCACTTCTAGATAAATATAAAAAAAAAAAAAGTTATGATGATTTTCATTATAAATGCTTATATTTTTACTTGAATAGTTCTGTAAGAGAAGTAAGATAACTTTAGCATAATTTTTTTTCTCTCTCTATGCATCCAACTGTGTACACTGGATGACCTTAGCTGTGGAATTGTTAGCAATTGCTCTTTTTCTTATGTATATTTTAGAACAAGAAATAACTAGAACAAGAAATAACGGGTTCAAGCTTGAAAAATTTAGGTTTAGGAAGGAGATAGGAAAAAATTGGTTCTCGAATAGAGTGGTAGATGAGTGGAACGGACTCAGTAATCATGTAGTTAGTGCTAGGACACTAGAGAGCTTTAAGAGAAGATTAGACAAGTTTATAGATGGGGATGATAGGTGGAAATAGGAGGAGTGTTTCATACAGGGACTGCCACGTGTAAGCCTGGTCGCTTCTTGCAGCTTCCCTTATTTCTTATGTTCTTATGTTCTTATGTTCTTATTGTTTCCCAATTTGCTTGTTATGTGTCTCTCAGCCTTTTGTAACGGTTGAGGTATATTCAGGTGTGGTGGGTATTCCTTTACAAGCCTGGTCTGTTGACAAGACCTCCCCAACATTCACTACCACACCCCTCTCTGCCACTTCACTGTGTTTCTATAGGATTATTTTTAGCATTTCTCCCCAAACTCCGTTATCTGTTATGAATTTAGCGATTTAGAAATTAAATCCCGAGATTATCGACACAAACCTCTCTCTTTTATTTGGAATCTAGGCTCCTTAACCTATTAGCCTTATTGTATTGTTTCCAGTGATCGGATTATGTTTGTTCATTAACGGATTGCGACGGTATTTTGAAAGGACTCTCATATTAATGTTTGCCTGCTTTCTGATGATATTTATTCAAGGATAACACGAAAGTTTGCATTTATTCACAAGTGCGCTGTCTCTGTTTCATGGTCTCTCTTCTCATTTCCATTTGTCCCCCTTGCCTTCATTCTTTTGTTTCAAGTCTATGTAGCTTATTAAAATGCGCCTCGAATGGACTAACTGGTTTGCTACTGTTTTTTTTTTTTTTTGTTCTTTTGTATTCATCAACGCCGCCTTGTGGAAATTAATCGAAATGGATGTTCGTTGAGGTAGAGTTTGTTGTCGGCTGCCTAATTATTACCTAACCGTTTGTCATCCTCTTCCCTCTTCCGTCACCCCCTTGTGGCTCACCATTGCTCTCTCTCTCTCTCTCTCTCTCTCTCTCTCTCTCTCTCTCTCTCTCTCTCTCTCTCTCTCTCTCTCTCTCTCTCTCTCTCTCTCTCTCTCTCTCTCTCTCTCTCTCTTTTCCCCCCTTCCCCCCTTTATTCCCATGTGTCACAGCCGCACGTCCTTGTTGCCCCGTGTCAGGAGTACTCCCTTTGGGCAGCGCTGGTGGCCTCGGCTCAGTCCAGCTCGCTACATTTCCATCTGCCGGAACTTTACCTCGTTGTGATGGTAAGTAACATTAGGAATATTTCATCTGCAGGAAGGCCCATCTGGCAGCAGCTGTTGGGAATATTGCAGCGCTTGTCAAAAACCATTACCGGGCTTTGTGCTACCCTCGCCTCTGCATCATTGAGTCTCGTGTCTGTTAGCGGTGTGCACTGATGTCCCTACACCATCTAGGAGCGTCAACATGACTCAGGGCTTCGGTCACGTCATTCGTTGTTCGGGTCAAAGCAGTGCCACCTCCCTTTACGACTGCTACCTTGTCCCTTAAACCCGTAGTATTCAGAAACGCTCTGCTGTATCACCACGACTATTTTTAAAGGCCACAAAGTTGATTGGCTTCGTTATCAAGAGCGTTTCGTCTATTAGTAATTTAGAAGTGTTATTAATTTATTATTATAAACATTAAAAGATCCTTAAAAGCTCGTTAAAAACTCGTGTAACTTGAAGTAGGGTCTTGAAAGTATGGCGAAGAAATGCCTCAGAATGTGGCCCATTGTCTCACACGACTTTGCCTCCCAGAATTCTCCCAACCTTACATTTTTTTCTTTTACGGGAATGCAAATAATTAATTTCAACTTCAGCAGCTGTTGACGCATTTATCCATATATCACGAAAAAAGAGCTTCACGCTTGATTTTTTTTTTTTTTTTCACAGAATTCCTTCCCAATATCTAACCTACTATTAGGATTCATAACTTTGGATTTGAACACTCCATCACACGAGAAATGGAACTCACTCTTGCCTTTTCCTCCCAGAATTAGCTTTTTTATACTCAATCTTTCGGATTTCCCAACTTCAGCTTTAGTAGTTTGAGTCAATTATCCAGTGAGGACGAAAAACCGCAGCGTTAGCAGGGAACGTCAGGGTGCATCAGAGAGTGTGAGGCAAGGCATTTTAGAATTACTCGTATATCAGCGGATAAAGTTCACAGTTATACTGAATAAAAAAAAAAATCCTCCCCTAAGAAAATAAGTCTGCAATGGTCTAAATAAAATATATAACTGTTAATGTTTATGTTAGATTATGTTAGGTTAAGTTAGTGTTTGTTGGAGGAAAAGAAAAAAAAACATTAAATGCATGTATCCTCATAGTTTTCGCTGCCACCTTGGGCAATAGCGTGGTAGTGACAGTTTGGTTTCCCAGGACGCAAAAAGAAGAGAAAAATAAATCCTTGCCACTAAGGCGATCCCACTTCAGCAATAAGTCCATCATAGCTCACGACTCTCAAATACAGCCCCATCGTAACCCTCGGATAGGCAGCGGTGCTTAGGGACGGCTGAGCACTGGGTGAACGTACACGACACGTATCATTCATCTTATCATTAAAAAAAAAATCAACGGCGTTTGAGCTGGATGTTTTGCGTCTTCAGTGTGTGTGATATCACTTAATCCCTCTACACACCTGGCTCTCTCTCTCTCTCTCTCTCTCTCTCTCTCTCTCTCTCTCTCTCTCTCTCTCTCTCTCTCTCTCTCTCTCTCTCTCTCTCGCACCATTGAGAAAACGGGAATGTGTAATGCACTGTAAAGAAACGTTCTAATGCTGCTTGATTCTATGCCATTGACCACCAGGGTAACTTCGAGGTGTGTGTGTGTGTGTGTGTGTGTGTGTGTGTGTGTGTGTGTGTGTAGGTAGGGGGTGTACATACAGTTGTCCAGAGTGGTTATGTCAGGCTCTACAAGCGTTTCATAAAAAAAAAAAAAATAAAAAAGCAGGCAGTTACCTCCACTTGCTGCATCTCCACTACTTCTTGGTCTGTGCGAGGCTGTTAATATTCATTAGTTTATATATATATATATATATATATATATATATATATATATATATATATATATATATATATATATATATATATATATATATATATATATATATATATATATATATATATATATATATATATATATATATTTTTTTTTTTCTTTCTTTTTTTTTTCTTTTATTTTTGTTCGATTCATAGACATGGAATACATCAGACCTTGTGATATCACTGACATACAGCCCCAGCTGTATGCATCCACTTAAAAAACCTGTCATTAAAGTTATAAATAGCCTTTCATTCACAAGAGTTTCACAATATATGTTAAATGTACGCGTATTAAAATGTGTATATTATTTATTTAAGTATATCGCTTGCTACCACTGGAACACACTTACTATTTTTACCTTCATTAATTGACGTGTATTTTGCTTCCATCTCACTTTACCTTCGTAGCTTTCCATATGTAAAGTAATATCTACTTTTATGCTAATCAGGTTACCTTTCCCTCTCTTCCTCCCATGGCTCTCAGCTGCCTCTTCTTTTATTCCTGTTTTCTCTCTTTCCACATCCCTTCTTTTATCATCTTTATCTTATATCTAACCTTCTTTCATACTCATTCCATTAGCATCTTTTCATATTTTTTTTTCCCCTCTTCCCGTATTTTCATTTCTTTATTCTGAGTCTCTCCGGTGGAAACTAATGGCTATGGAGGGATAGAGGGACGGAGGGACCTGGAGGAAAGTTGAAGGCGAACGAAAGAAAGGGAAAAGTGAGGGTAATGGAAAAAGGATGGAGGTGGGAAGCTGAGGGAGGGCAATAACAAATGGAAAAGAATAGTAAAAAAAAGAAATAAAAAATAAAAGAAACGGAAAGATTAAAAAAATTAATGGAGTTGAGAAAAGACTCAGTGCCGAATGAAATAACAAAAAAGTCAATTGAAATAGACGAAGAAATTAATGCAGCCTAGAAGAGATGCATAACAGAGCGAAGCTGAAAAAAAAATGTATATATGTAGATGATGAAGAAAAATATTTCAGAGTTTAGGAAAGATTTATTGAAAGATTGGAATGCAGTTAATTAAGAAACGGGGATGGAAACAAAACACTTCAAAATAGAAACTGAAATTAAAGTTAAAATAAGAACTGCAAATGGCAGAACCGGAGCACTAGATTAAAAAAATAAATAAAATAAAATAAATAAAAATAAAAAAAATAAAGAAACAAGAGAGAGAATATATATAAAAAAAATGAAACAGCAGACTGGTAAGAAAAAGAAATGCAAGAAAAATAAGAAAGAGAACCACTGAAAGAAAACAAAAAGGAGAGAAAACGAAGAAGGAAAAAATTGAAAAGAAACACAAAAATAGAAAGGAAGCTGAAATGGAAAGAAAAATCCTGCAGGAGAAAAATCAGTGAAGAGGAAAAAAAAATAAAATAAAAGGAGAGAGGAGAGGATGGAGGCGTTATTGGATAGGAAAAGGGGGAGTCTGAAATTACCAAAAACACAATTGAGTGAGCCTGAATCATGACTACTCTCTGCGCCCGGGCCTCCGCCTCGTCGTCTGCTGCCTAGGAATACACCGAGAGAAAAGAAAGGCGAAAGAAATAAAGCATAGTGCAAGACAGAGAGCGGTGAATGAAGGACGTAGGAGAGAAACTCGAGACGGAATGGAGCAAGGGAAGAGAGGAAAGTGAAATACAAGACGAGAACAACGAGCAAGGCGAGATGGGAGTGGGATGGATGGAGAGAGAGAGAGAGAGAGAGAGAGAGAGAGAGAGAGAGAGAGAGAGAGAGAGAGAGAGAGAGAGAGCATGTACCTCCTGACACGTTCGTCTAGCAGGGAATTTAGTCAGCTGAGGAGGTCCGTCCAGACTGACATTACAAGGAGGAGGAGGAGGAGGAGGAGGAGGAGGAGGAGGAAGAGAGAAATTAATCAGATTACGAAATCCCACCAGGACAAGGGAAAGTACCATGCTTGTTATGAAAGCGAGAGAGAGAGAGAGAGAGAGAGAGAGAGAGAGAGAGAGAGAGAGAGAGAGAGAGAGAGAGAGAGAGAGAGAGAGAGAGAGATCAGTAGATGCGAATAACAAAAAATAATAGAAATGAGAGGAAATAAATGAAAGAAGAGAAAGTAATTTCAGCCAGTAATAGACAGAAAGGAGGGAATGGAATACGTGGAAACATGAGAGAGAGAGAGAGAGAGAGAGAGAGAGAGAGAGAGAGAGAGAGAGAGAGAGAGAGAGAGAGAGAGAGAGAGAGAGACTCAGGAAGACAAACGAGAGGTCATGGAGAAATGTCGGAAAGGAGGTAAAGAATGAGAATGGCCGCCGACAGACCCAAAGGAATGAATACGTTAAGAACACGGATAAAGATAGACGTTAAATGACACCTGAAATATGCGAGGAAAACTAAAGGATGGTAACATAAATTCACTTGGGATGTGAATAAGTATATGAGAAAACGAACCGTAGAAATTAAGAAGATAATGTACCTGCCAAAAGGACTACGGATACAAGAAAACTAACGAAAATAAACTAATAATTCACATCAGTACGTCAAAAAAGTGAAATACTCGTACAAGGAATAAAAATTATGGTTTAAGAAGATGGAATGTTGATAAGTTTGTAGAATTAAAAGGGACATGAATACGAGAAACTATAGCAAATAATAAATCATTACGTCAAAAATAAAGAAAAATACGAGGAATAGAAAGATTAAATAAGATTAAGGAAATAAGCCAGAAGTGTCATAAAGGATACAAATACTACAGAAACTGACGCATATAAGCCAGTAACTCATACCAGCGCGTCAAAAAGTTGGAAATACGAGAAGAAAGATTAAGAAGGTGAACGAAATGTCAACAGAAAGCTCCCGCCGGAGGTTCCTGGAGGAGGTTTCAAGGTCCCGCGACACCCCGGCGTCCAGGCACCGCGGCCCGAGGCGACAGGCACTGGGTCACCTTCGCCAGTACCGGGTGGGGGCGGAAGGAGGAGTGAGGCGCCCTGAAAAGAAGCTGTCAAGTCTTCCTTAGTTACGGGCATC